>NC_060178.1:55778411-56095381 GCF_021184085.1 Oncorhynchus gorbuscha
CTAATGGTAGCATATTCCAGGGGATAAGATAGAGATTTCACATTTTTGGGAATGACATATTAATATACAAGTCTAGCATAAGCCCCGTCACCCAGGTTTAATATGCATATTACATTTCTCATTAAAGTAGAGAACATTTCCAACAAAGGGCGCAGAGAGGTCAAGAAGAGTACTGGGTCATTCACGTTTGTTTTGATTGAGAGTCACCTTTAAGGAAGATCTGGGTCATTAGTTGTGACTTTCACCTCCGTGCATATTTTGGACCTTGGTAAATAATCATATTTGCTGTCTTCCAATGAGTATAGTCCAGAGAGAACATGCACACATGTACCGTTGTCGGTCACATCCTGTCATACAGAAGTCAATAGGAATATAGCCAGTATATACCCGTATAGACATAATTCATGTAGATTATTGGTCTGGCAATCAAATGCAACTAAAAAAGACTGATTTACTGAATGAGCAATTTAAGGGGAGAGGTTCCTTTGCCAATGCCAAGGGCTATACAAGATTTGCATGCTAATTATTCTAATGATAATGTAATGCCCTCGGCTATTTGAATAAATGGTGAACCATTGGTCACAAAATAGAATGCTTATCTTCCTGAGAACACGGCATAAATAACATTGACAGATATTTTTCATCATTGACTTGCCACTTCTCTACAATTACTAACATTAGTTTTGCCTGAATTTCTAGATCGGGAAAGCCAAATAGTTATTAGGGATAGTTTGAAATGGACTTCTCAGAATCAACTCAAAATAATGTTTACGACCACATATAACAATAACTGTAGTGACCCTGTGTTTATAAACGTGGATATTGACTTTGTCACTTCAGCATGCTTTTGTGGCACCGTTGATTCCACACAGGGCAACGGGCCAGAAGGTTGAGGATTCGCTGACCACCATTGACAAGCTAACACTCTCTGCCTGTTTCATTACACTACAGCTTCAGATAATGATCAACTAGGTAGAAATAAGATTTTCATATTTATATTTATTCATTTATAAAATATATGCAACACATTTTCGATCAACAGGTTTATGTGACAATATAACACACAATCAATAAGCAAGGCATACAGACTTTGGGCGTTTCAACAACATGGTTTGGGTTTGATAGACCACAATCAAATAGACTATGTCAATCTCAACAAACAGAAAATAGGCCCACTCCACTGGGCACAGATGTCAGTTCAATGTCTGGTTTGAATTTACATTTGGAGGAGTTGTCAGCTAATGTGAAATCAACAAAAAAAATCACCATATCATTGGATTTAGGTTTAAAGTTGGATGAAAAGAAAATACAAAATGCCCTTATGTTGATGACTTTTTGCAAATTCAATCACTTTTCCACATTGATTCCACATCATAACATATTTCTTGGGTTGAAATGACGTTGAAACAACATTGATTCAACTGGATTTTGCCCAGTGGGACATCCCTCCCTACCTTGTAGGCCTACTCAGTATCGAAGGCTTGGCAATCTCCAAATATCATTACACTTTTTGTTTCTTTGTAATAGATGTCTTTTCCCATTCATTTAATGGCCTCTGCACAGTTTATATTTTGGATGAACATGCTCAGGTAGCCTACATGAGACTTTTGAAGCAACAAAATCTACTCAAACAATGTGACTGATTCTGTGAGTGCCACACATAAACACAACCAGTCAAGAGGAATAGAAGAAGGCACACCATGTCATTTATATGGAAATTTGGTTAATATTTGGTTGAGATGTTGATCAATGAGATTTCAACCTTTATTCACCCACTCAAAAAGACAGCCAGAATTTTGTTGAATTCCTAATGTGTAATCACTAAAAGCACAACCAAACTACAATGGAAAAACAATGTCTGATTATTGGTTTACTTGTCATCTAAATGTGTTAACATTGCGCTTTCAATCATTTAAAAGCACAACAAAGTTCAAATGGGAATGCAATGTCAGATATTTAGTATTTATACAACAGCTTAATGTGTTATCACAGTGCTTCATCTACACTGAACTAAAATGTAAACGCAACATGTAAAGTTTCATGAGCTGAAATAAAAGATCGCAGGCATTTTCTATACGCACAAAAAGCTTACTTCTCTCAAATGTTGTGTACAAATATGTTAACATCCCTGTTAGTGAGCATTTCTGTCTGTAATAAAGCCCTTTTGTGGGGAACAACTCATTCTGATTGGCTGGGCCTGGCTCCCCAGTGGGTGGGCCTATGCCATCCCAGGCCCACCCATGGCTGCGCCCATAGATTACGGCCTAATGAATTTATTTCAATTGGCTGATTTCCTCATAATGAACTCTAACTCAGCACATTCTTTGAAATTGTTGCATGTTGCGTTTATATTTTTGTTCAGTATAATAGCACAACCAAAAGACCTGGATTGAAGTTGTGATTACATTGAAAGTACATAGTGATTATGTGATTAGTGATTACAGATTATAATAGCAATTGTGAAGATCTTCACACTGCCCTAGCAAGCAACAGAGCAGTAACTGCTCATAGAGTGAAACTGAAAAAAGTGTTTTATTGTCCAGCCAAATGAATTGTAGGCAGATAACTGGAAATGTGGTTATCTGTTGTTGTCAGAGTTGTGTGTGTGTATAGGTGGCAGGGAAGTCAGGCACAGGAGAATCAAACTGAGTGTAATAGAGTTATTTAATAATGATAAACGAAACATATTCCAAACACTAAATGTAAACAAATAACAAAGTGGGTACAAGGACCCGTCGCGCACCAATACAAAAACCACCACAACACTGAATAACAAGCAATCTCTGACAAAGACATGAGGGAAATAGAGGGTTAAATACACAACAGGTAATGAATGGGATTGAAACCAGGTGTGTAGGAGGAAGACAAGACAAACCCAATGGAAAATAAAAAATGGATCAATGATGGCTAGAAGACCGGTGACGTCGACCGCCGAGCACTGCCCGAACAAGGAGAGGCTTCGACTTCCGAAGTCGTGACAGTCGTATTACTATGAGGTTATTTTTTATTCATATTGACCCTGATCTCTGACCTTTGACCCTAGACGGCAGTTTCTGCCTTCTTCCTTGTAACACCCACTGGAATGTTTCCATGATGATTTTATTTGAATACAATCTTGTGTTAGTATATCTATTGGCATGTGGCTGCCAGTGTCATATAGTTTGATACTTGTATCAGCAAAGAACAATAAATAATACCAAGGTTTACCGTAGACACTGCAGCCCAAAGATCAGTGAAACCAAGGCATCACGGCAGTTACTGCCTTTTTCCTTGCATTCACTTTAACTTTTTTCAGTTACTGCAAATATGATCCCCAATTTTCTCCATAATACAACACAATTGAGGTAGGATATGTGTCCACATAACAAAGCATGTATTTAATGTATAACAAATGTGAATAACATATTTTTGACCAAATATGCAGTTACTGCTCTTTTGCTTGGTAGGGCAGCACAGACCTGCGACCTGCATGCTGTCTTGAACATGCACACATTCTATGCTTACTTAACAATGGTCCTATGTGGCTCAGTTGGTAGAGCATGGTGCTTCCAATGCTAGGGTTATGAGTTTGTTTCCCACTTGGGACCAGTATGAAAATGTATGCACAGTATATCCCCCCCAAGCAGACACCACGACGGCCCTGAAAGAACTTCATTGGATTCTATGTAAACTGGAAACCACATATCCTGAGGATGCCTTTATTGTAGTTGGGGATTTTAACAAGGCTAATCTGAAAACAGGGCTCACAAAATTTTATCAGCATATCGAATGCGTGACCCGGGCTGGCAAAATTCTGGATCATTGCTTCTCTAACTTACGCGACGCATACAAAGCCCTCGCTCTCCCTCCTTTCGGCAAATGACCACGACTCTATTTTGTTGCTCCCAGCCTATAGACAGAAACTAAAACATGAAACGCCCGTGCTCAAGTCTGTTCAATGTTGGTCCGACCAATCTGATTCCACGCTTCAAGATTGCTTCGATCACGTGGACTGGGATATGTTCCGGATAGCATCGGACAACAACATTGATGTATACGCTGTGATGTTGTGATGTTGTACGCAATTCAATGGCTCAGACACAAGACGTATGTGGCAGGGTCTACAGACAATCACGGATTACAAAAAGAAAACCAGCCCCATTGCAGACATCGATGTCTTGCTCCCAGACAAACTAAACAACTTTCTCACTTCCGTCATCATGAAGTACTTTGAGAGACTAGTCAAGGATCATATCACCTCCACCCTACCTGAAACCCTAAACCCCGTCTAATTTGCTTACCGCCCCAATAGGTCCACATACGACGGATACGCAATCACACTGCACACTGCCCTAACTCATCTGGTGGACAAGAGGAATACATTTGTAAGAATGCTGTTCATCGATTACAGCTCAGCATTTAACACCATAGTACCCTACAAACTCGTCATTAAGACCCTGGGTCTCAACCCCACCCTGGGCATCTGGGTCCTGGACTTTCTGACGGGCCACCCCCAGGTGGTGAGGGTAGAAAACAACATCTCCACCCCACTGATCCTCAAAACTGGGGCCCCACAAGGGTGCGTTCTCAGCTCACTCCTGTACTCTCTGTTCACCCATGACTGCATGGCCATGCACACCTCCAACTTAATCATCAAGTTTGCAACACTACAGTGGTAGGCTTGATTACCAACAACGAAGAGATGGCCTACAGGGAGGAGGTGAGGGCCCTCGGAAAATAAGCTCACACTCAACATCAACAAAACAAAGGAGACTTCAGGAAACAGCAGAGGAAGCACCCCCTATCCAAATCGACGGGACAGTAGTGGAGAAGGTGGAAAGTTTTAAGTTCCTTGGCGTACACATAATAATAATAATAATAATAATATATGCCATTTAGCAGACGCTTTTATCCAAAGCGACTTACAATCATGTGTGCATACATTCTACATCACGGACAAACTGAAATGGTCCACCCACGCAGACAGTGTGGTGAAGAAGGCCTCAGGATGCTGAAGAAATTTGGCTTGTCACCAAAAACACTCACAAACTTTTACAGATGCACAATCGAGAGCATGCTGTCTAGCTGTATCACCGCCTGGTACGGCAACTGCTCCACCCACAACCATAAGGCTCTCCAGAGGGTAGTGAGGTCTGCACAACGCATCGCCGGGGGCAAACTACCCGCCCTCCAGGACACCTACAACACCCGATGTCACAGGAAGGCCATAAAGATCATCAAGGACAACAACCACCCAAGCCACTGCCTGTTCACCCCGCTATCATCCAGAAGGCGAGGTCAGTACAGGTGCATCAAAGCTGGGACCGAGTGACTGAAAAACAGTTTCTATCTCAAGGCCATCAAACTGTTAAACAGCTATCACTAACATTGAGTGGCTGCTGCCAACATACTGACTCAAATCTCTAGCCACATTAATCATTCAAAATTGGATGTAATACATGTATCACTAGTCACTTTAGACAATGCCACTTTATATAATGTTTACATACACTACATTACTCATCTCATATGTATATACTGTACTCTTATACCATCTACTGCATCTTGCCTATGCTGTTCGGCCATCGCTCATCCATATATTTATATGTACATATTCTTAATCATTCCTTTACACTTGTGTGTATAAGATAGTTGTTGGGAAATTGTTAGATTAGATTAGATATTACTGCACGGTCGGAACTAGAAGCACAAGCATTTCACTACACTCGCATTAACATCTGCTAACCATGTGTATGTGACCAATAAAATTTGATTTGATTTGAAATTTGATTTGACTCAAATGTAAAGACAAGAAGATATTCATACAGTTGAAGTCGGAAGTTTACATACACCTCAGCCAAATACATTTCAACTCAGTTTTCACAATTCCTGACATTTAATTATACTAAAAAATACCCTGTCTTAGGTCAGTTAGGATCACCACTTTATTTTAAGAATGTGAAATGTCAGAATAATAGTAGAGAGTGATTTATTTCAGCTTTTATTTCTTTCATCATATTCCCAGTGGGTCAGAAGTTTACCTACACTCAATTCGTATTTGGTAGCATTGCCTTTTAATTGTTTTACTTGGGTCAAACATTTCAGGTAGCCTTCCACAAGCTTCCCACAAGAAGTTGGGTGAATTTTGGCCCATTCCTGCTGAAAGAACTGGTCTAACTGAGTCAGGTTTGTAGGCCTCTTTGCTCACGCACACTTTTTCAGTTCTGCCAACAAAGTTTCTATAGGATTGAGGTCAGGGCTTTGTGATGGCCACTCCAATACCTTCACTTTGTTGTTTCTTAAGCCATTTTGTCACAATTTTGGAAGTATGCTTGGGGTCATTATCCATTTGGTAGACCCATTCGTAACCAAGCTTTAACTTCCTGACTGATGTCTTGAGATGTTGCTTTAATATATCCACATAATTTTCCTGCATCATGATTTTGGAACAGTGGCTTCTTCCTTGCTGAGTGACCTTTCAGGTTACATTGATATAAGACTAGTTTTACTGTGGATATAGATACATTTGTTCCTGTTTCCTCCAGCATCTTCATAAGTTCCTTTGCTGTTATTGTCATGTTTTGTCATTTATTATCTTGTCTTGTCCCTGTGCTTCCCATTCTATTCGTTTCCCTCTGCTGGTCTTATTAGGTTCTTTCCCTCTTTCTATCCCTCTCTCTCCCCCTCCCTCTCTCACTCTCTCGCTCTCTCTTCTCTCTATCGTTCCGTTCCTGCTCCCAGCTGTTCCTATTCCCCTAATCAATCATTTAGTCTTCCCACACCTGTTCCCGATCCTTTCCCCTGATTAGAGTCCCTATTTCTTCCTTTGTGTTCCGTTCCTGTCCTGTCGGTTCCTTGTCTAGAATTCACCGTGCTGTGTTTGTGTATCGCCCTGTCGTGTCGTGTTTTCCTCAGATGCTGCGTGGTGAGCAGGTGTCTGAGTCTGTCTGGTTCAAGTGCCTTCCCGAGGCAACCTGCTGTTCACCTGCTGTTCAAGATCGAGTCTCCAGTTTGTCCTCGTCATTTCGAGTGAAAGTTGTGTTTTTTGTTTGTATTTACTTTACTGGATTAAAGACTCTGTTTTCGCCAAGTCGCTTTTGGGTCCTCTTTCACCTGCATGACAGAAGGAACCGACCAAGGAATGGACCCAGCGACTTCAGACGCTCGTTACACTGCCGTCAAGATCCAAGGAGCCATGCTCGGCAGACACGAGCAGGAATTGTCTGCTGCTCGCCATGCCGTGGAGAACCTGGCCGCTCAGGTTTCCGACCTCTCTGGACAGTTCCAGAGTCTACGTCTCGTGCCACCTGTTACTTCCTGGCCTGCCGAGCCTCCAGAACCTAGGGTTAATAACCCACCTTGCTACTCCGGGCAGCCCACTGAGTGCCGCTCCTTTCTCACGCAGTGTGAGATTGTGTTCTCTCTCCAACCCAACACATACTCTAGAGAGAGAGCTCGGGTTGCTTACGTCATTTCACTCCTTACTGGCCGGGCTCGAGAATGGGGCACAGCTATCTGGGAGGCAAGGGCTGATTGCTCTAACAAGTTCCAGAACTTTAAAGAGGAGATGATTCGGGTTTTTGACCGTTCAGTTTTTGGTAGGAGGCTTCTAGGGCCCTGGCTTCCTTATGCCAAGGTGAACGGTCCATAACGGATTATTCTATTGAGTTTCGCACTCTTGCTGCCTCTAGTGAGTGGAACGAGCCGGCGCTGCTCGCTCGTTTTCTGGAGGGACTCCACGCAGTGGTTAAGGATGAGATTCTCTCCCGGGAGGTTCCTTCAGATGTGGACTCTTTGATTGCTCTCGCCATCCGCATAGAACGACGGGTAGATCTTCGTCACCGGGCTCGTGGAAGAGAGCTCGCATCAACGGTGTTTCCCTGCTCCGCATCGCAACCATCTCCCTCCTCTGGCTCAGAGTCTGAGCCCATGCAGCTGGGAGGGATTCGCATCTCGACTAAGGAGAGGGAACGGAGGATCACCAACCGCCTGTGCCTCTATTGCGGAGTTGCTGGACATTTTGTTAATTCATGTCCAGTAAAAGCCAGAGCTCATCTGTAAGCGGAGGGCTACAGGTGAGCGCAACTACTCAAGTCTCTCCATCAAGATCCTGTACTACTTTGTCGGTCCATCTACGCTGGACCGGTTCGGGTGCTACATGTAGTGCCTTGATAGACTCTGGGGCTGAGGGTTGTTTCATGGACGAAGCATGGGTTCGGAAACATGACATTCCTTTCAGAGAGTTAGAGAAGCCTACGCCCATGTTCGCCTTAGATGGTAGTCATCTTCCCAGTATCAGATTTGAGACACTACCTTTAACCCTCACAGTATCTGGTAACCACAGTGAGACTATTTCTTTTTTGATTTTTCGTTCACCGTTTACACCTGTTGTTTTGGGTCATCCCTGGCTAGTATGTCATAATCCTTCTATTAATTGGTCTAGTAATTCTATCCTATCCTGGAACGTTTCTTGTCATGTGAAGTGTTTAATGTCTGCCATCCCTCCCGTTTCTTCTGTCCCTACTTCTCAGGAGGAACCTGGCGATTTGACAGGAGTGCCGGAGGAATATCATGATCTGCGCACGGTCTTCAGTCGGTCCCGAGCCAACTCCCTTCCTCCTCACCGGTCGTATGATTGTAGTATTGATCTCCTTCCGGGGACCACTCCTCCTCGGGGTAGACTATACTCTCTGTCGGCTCCCGAACGTAAGGCTCTCGAGGATTATTTGTCTGTGTCTCTTGACGCCGGTACCATAGTGCCTTCTTCCTCTCCGGCCGGGGCGGGGTTCTTTTTGTTAAGAAGAAGGACGGTACTCTGCGCCCCTGCGTGGATTATCGAGGGCTGAATGACATAACGGTTAAGAATCGTTATCCGCTTCCCCTTATGTCATCAGCCTTCGAGATTCTGCAGGGAGCCAGGTGCTTTACTAAGTTGGACCTTCGTAACGCTTACCATCTCGTGCGCATCAGAGAGGGGGACGAGTGGAAGACGGCGTTTAACACTCCGTTAGGGCATTTTGAGTACCGGGTTCTGCCGTTTGGTCTCGCCAATGCGCCAGCTGTTTTTCAGGCATTAGTTAATGATGTTCTGAGAGACATGCTGAACATCTTTGTTTTTGTCTATCTTGACGATATCCTGATTTTTTCTCCGTCACTCGAGATTCATGTTCAGCACGTTCGACGTGTTCTACAGCGCCTTTTAGAGAATTGTCTCTACGTAAAGTCTGAGAAGTGCTCTTTTCATGTCTCCTCCGTTACTTTTCTCGGTTCCGTTATTTCCGCTGAAGGCATTCAGATGGATTCCGCTAAGGTCCAAGCTGTCAGTGATTGGCCCGTTCCAAGGTCACGTGTCGAGTTGCAGCGCTTTTTAGGTTTCGCTAATTTCTATCGGCGTTTCATTCGTAATTTCGGTCAAGTTGCTGCCCCTCTCACAGCTCTTACTTCTGTCAAGACGTGTTTTAAGTGGTCCGGTTCCGCCCAGGGAGCTTTTGATCTTCTAAAAGAACGTTTTACGTCCGCTCCTATCCTCGTTACTCCTGACGTCACTAGACAATTCATTGTCGAGGTTGACGCTTCAGAGGTAGGCGTGGGAGCCATTCTATCCCAGCTCTTCCAGTCTGACGATAAGGTTCATCCTTGCGCTTATTTTTCTCATCGCCTGTCGCCATCTGAGCGCAACTATGATGTGGGTAACCGTGAACTGCTCGCCATCCGCTTAGCCCTAGGCGAATGGCGACAGTGGTTGGAGGGGCGACCGTTCCTTTTGTCGTTTGGACAGACCATAAGAACCTTGAGTACATCCGTTCTGCCAAACGACTTAATGCCCGTCAAGCTCGTTGGGCGTTGTTTTTCGCTCGTTTCGAGTTTGTGATTTCTTACCGTCCGGGTAGCAAGAACACCAAGCCTGATGCCTTATCCCGTCTGTTTAGTTCTTCTGTGGCTTCTACTGATCCCGAGGGGATTCTTCCTTATGGGCGTGTTGTCGGGTTAACAGTCTGGGGAATTGAAAGACAGGTTAAGCAAGCACTCACGCACACTGCGTCGCCGCGCGCTTGTCCTAGTAACCTCCTTTTCGTTCCTGTTTCCACTCGTCTGGCTGTTCTTCAGTGGGCTCACTCTGCCAAGTTAGCTGGTCATCCCGGTGTTCGAGGCACTCTTGCGTCTATTCGCCAGCGCTTTTGGTGGCCGACTCAGGAGCGTGACACGCGCCGTTTCGTGGCTGCTTGTTCGGACTGCGCGCAGACTAAGTCGGGTAACTCTCCTCCTGCCGGTCGTCTCAGACCGCTCCCATTCCTTCTCGACCATGGTCTCACATCGCCCTAGACTTCATTACCGGTCTGCCTTTGTCTGCGGGGAAGACTGTGATTCTTACGGTTGTCGATAGGTTCTCTAAGGCGGCACATTTCATTCCCCTCGCTAAACTTCCTTCCGCTAAGGAGACGGCACAAATCATTATCGAGAATGTATTCAGAATTCATGGCCTCCCGTTAGACGCCGTTTCAGACAGAGGCCCGCAATTCACGTCACAGTTTTGGAGGGAGTTCTGTCGTTTGATTGGTGCGTCCGTCAGTCTCTCTTCCGGGTTTCATCCCCAGTCTAACGGTCAAGCAGAGAGGGCCAATCAGACGATTGGTCGCATACTACGCAGCCTTTCTTTCAGAAACCCTGCGTCTTGGGCAGAACAGCTCCCTGGGCAGAATACGCTCACAATTCGCTTCCTTCGTCTGCTACCGGGTTATCTCCGTTTCAGAGTAGTCTGGGTTACCAGCCTCCTCTGTTCTCATCCCAGCTTGCCGAGTCCAGCGTTCCCTCCGCTCAAGCGTTTGTCCAACGTTGTGAGCGCACCTGGAGGAGGGTGAGGTCTGCACTTTGCCGTTACAGGGCACAGACTGTGAGAGCCGCCAATAAACGCAGGATTAAGAGTCCAAGGTATTGTTGCGGCCAGAGAGTGTGGCTTTCCACTCGCAACCTTCCTCTTACGACAGCTTCTCGTAAGTTGACTCCGCGGTTCATTGGTCCGTTCCGTGTCTCCCAGGTCGTCAATCCTGTCGCTGTGCGACTGCTTCTTCCGCGACATCTTCGTCGCGTCCATCCTGTCTTCCATGTCTCCTGTGTCAAGCCCTTTCTTCGCACCCCCGTTCGTCTTCCCTCCCCCCTCCCGTCCTTGTCGAGAGCGCACCTATTTACAAGGTACATAAGATCATGGACATGCGTTCTCGGGGACGGGGTCACCAATACTTAGTGGATTGGGAGGGTTACGGTCCTGAGGAGAGGAGTTGGGTTCCGTCTCGGGACGTGCTGGACCGTTCACTCATTGATGATTTCCTCCGTTGCCGCCAGGATTCCTCCTCGAGTGCGCCAGGAGGCGCTCGGTGAGTGGGGGGTACTGTCATGTTTTGTCATTTATTATCTTGTCTTGTCCCTGTGCTTCCCATTCTATTCGTTTCCCTCTGCTGGTCTTATTAGGTTCTTTCCCTCTTTCTATCCCTCTCTCTCCCCCTCCCTCTCTCACTCTCTCGCTCTCTCTTCTCTCTATCGTTCCGTTCCTGCTCCCAGCTGTTCCTATTCCCCTAATCAATCATTTAGTCTTCCCACACCTGTTCCCGATCCTTTCCCCTGATTAGAGTCCCTATTTCTTCCTTTGTGTTCCGTTCCTGTCCTGTCGGTTCCTTGTCTAGAATTCACCGTGCTGTGTTTGTGTATCGCCCTGTCGTGTCGTGTTTTCCTCAGATGCTGCGTGGTGAGCAGGTGTCTGAGTCTGTCTGGTTCAAGTGCCTTCCCGAGGCAACCTGCTGTTCACCTGCTGTTCAAGATCGAGTCTCCAGTTTGTCCTCGTCATTTCGAGTGAAAGTTGTGTTTTTTGTTTGTATTTACTTTACTGGATTAAAGACTCTGTTTTCGCCAAGTCGCTTTTGGGTCCTCTTTCACCTGCATGACAGTTATTCTGGGATTTATTCGCACCTTTCGCACCAAAGTATGTTAATCTCTTGGAGAACAGAACGTGTCTCCTTCCTGAGCGGTATGACGGCTGCGTGGTCCCATGGTGTTTATACTTGCGTACTATTGTTTGTACAGATGAACATGGTACCTTCAGGCGTTTGGAAATTGATCCTAAGGATGAACCAGACTTGTGGAGTTAAACAAATATTTTTCTGAGGTCTTGGCTGATTTCTTTTGAGTTTCCAATGATGTCAAGCAAAGAGGCACTGAGTTTGAAGGTAGGCCTTGAAATACATCAAATCAAATCAAATCTGGGTCTCTGGACCCACTCACTGTCACAGTCATACGCTGGACCTAGTTTTGTCCCATGGAATAAATGTTGTGGATCTTAATGTTTTTCCTCATAATCCTGGACTATCGGACCACCATTTTATTACGTTTGCAATTGCAACAGATAATCTGCTCAGACCCCAACCAAGGAGCATCAAAAGTCGTGCTATAAATTCACAGACAACACAAAGATTCCTTTATGCCCTTCCAGACTCCCTCTGCCTACCCAAGGAGGCCAGAGGACAAAAATCAGTTAACCACCTAACTGAGGATCTCAATTTAACCTTGCGCAATACCCTAGATGCAGTTGCACCCCTAAAAACTAAAAACATTTCTCATAAGAAACTAGCTCCCTGGTACACAGAAAATACCCGAGCTCTGAAGCAAGCTTCCAGAAAATTGGAACGGAAATGGCGCCACACCAAACTGGAAGTCTTCCGACTAGCTTGGAAAGACGGTACCGTGCAGTACCGAAGAGCCCTTACTGCTGCTCGATCATCCTATTTTTCTAACTTAATTGAGGAAAATAAGAACAATCCGAAATTCCTTTTTGATACTGTCGCAAAACTAACTAAAAAGCAGCATTCCCCAAGAGAGGATGACTTTCACTTTAGCAGTGATAAATTAATGAACTTCTTTGAGGAAAAGATTATGATTATTAGAAAGCAAATTACGGACTCCCCTTTAAACCTGCGTATTCCTCCAAACCTCAGTTGTCCTGAGTCTGCACAACTCTGCCAGGACCTAGGATCAAGAGAGACGCTCAAGTGTCTTAGTACTATATCTCTTGACACAATGATGAAAATAATCATGGCCTCTAAACCTTCAAGCTGCATACTGGACCCTATTCCAACTAAACTACTGAAAGAGCTGCTTCCTGTGCTTGGCCCTCCTATGTTGAACATAATAAACGGCTCTCTATCCACTGGATATGTACCAAACTCACTAAAAATGGCAGTAATAAAGCCTCTCTTGAAAAAGCCAAACCTTGACCCAGAAAATATAAAAAACTATCGGCCTATATCGAATCTTCCATTCCTCTCAAAAATTTTAGAGAAGGCTGTTGCGCAGCAACTCACTGCCTTCCTGAAGACAAACAATGTATACGAAATGCTTCAGTCTGGTTTTAGACCCCATCATAGCAATGAGACGGCACTTGTGAAGGTGGTAAATTACATTTTAATGGCATCGGACCGAGGCTCTGCATCTGTCCTCGTGCTCCTAGACCTTAGTGCTGCTTTTGATACCATCGATCACCACATTCTTTTGGAGAGATTGGAAACCCAAATTGGTCTACACTGACATGTTCTGGCCTGGTTTAGATCTTATCTGTCGGAAAGATATCAGTTTGTCTCTGTGGGTCATATGATTGAGTGTAGTCTGGCCCAGGAGTGGGAAGGTGAACGGAAAGGCTCTGGAGCAACGAACCGCCCTTGCTGTCTCTGCCTGGCCGGTTCCCCTCTTTCCACTGGGATTCTCTGCCTCTAATCCTATCACAGGGGCTGAGTCACTGGCTTACTGGGGCTCTCTCATGCCGTCCCTGGAGGGGTGCGTCACCTGAGTGGGTTGATTCACTGCTGTGGTCATCCTGTCTGGGTTGGCGCCCCCCCCCCCCCTTGGGTTGTGCCGTGGCGGAGATCTTTGTGGGCTATACTCAGCCTTGTCTCAGGATGGTAAGTTGGTGGTTGAATATATCCCTCTAGTGGTGTGGGGGCTGTGCTTTGGCAAAGTGGGTGGGGTTATATCCTTCCTGTTTGGCCCTGTCCGGGGTTGTCCTCAGATGGGGCCACAGTGTCTCCTGACCCCTCCAGCCTCCAGTATTTATGCTGCAGTAGTTTGTGTCGGGGGCTAGGGTCAGTTTGTTATATCTGGAGTACTTCTCCTGTCCTATTCGGTGTCCTGTGTGAATCTAAGTGTGCGTTCTCTAATTCTCTCCTTCTTTCTTTCTCTCTCTCGGAGGACCTGAGCCCTAGGACCATGCCCCAGCACTACCTGACATGATGACTCCTTGCTGTCCCCAGTCCACCTGGCCATGCTGCTGCTCCAGTTTCAACTGACCTGAGCCCTAGGACCATGCCCCAGGACTACCTGACATGATGACTCCTTGCTGTCCCCAGTCCACCTGGCCATTCTGCTGCTCCAGTTTCAACTGTTCTGCCTTACTATTATTCGACCATGCTGGTCATTTATGAACATTTGAACATCTTGGCCATTTTCTGTTATAATCTCCACCCGGCACAGCCAGAAGAGGACTGGCCACCCCACATATGCTCTCTCTAATTATCTCTTTCTTTCTCTCTCTCGGAGGACCTGAGCCCTAGGACCGTGCCCCAGGACTACCTGACATGATGACTCCTTGCTGTCCCCAGTCCACCTGACTGTGCTGCTTCTCCAGTTTCAACTGTTCTGCCTTATTATTATTCGAGCATGCTGGTCATTTATGAACATTTGAACATCTTGGCCATGTTCTGTTATAATCTCCACCCGGCACAGCTAGAAGAGGACTGGCCACCCCACATAGCCTGGTTCCTCTCTAGGTTTCTTCCTAGGTTTTGGCCTTTCTAGGGAGTTTTTCCTAGCCACCGTGCTTCTACACCTGCATTGGTTGCTGTTTGGGGTTTTAGGCTGGGTTTCTGTACAGCACTTTGAAATATCAGCTGATGTACGAAGGGCTATTTAAATCCATTTGATTTGATTTGAAATACATCCACAGGTAAACCTCCAATTGACTCAAATTATGTCAATTAGCCTTTCAGAAGCCTCTAAAGCCATGACATAATTTTCTGGAATTTTCCAAGCTGTTTACATGCACAGTCAACTTTGTGTATGTAAACTTCTGAGTCACTGGAATTGTGATACAGTGAATTATAAGTGAAAAAATCTGTCTGTAAAAAATTGTTACTTGTGTCATGCACAAAGTAGATGTCCTAACCGACTTGCCAAAACTATAGTTTGTTAACAAGAATTTTGTGCAGTCGTTTAAAAACGAGTTTTAATGACTCCAACCTAAGTGTAAGTAAACTTCCGACTTCAACTGTAGTTACAGTAACCTCAAAATGTGGCCATGGATGTGTTACACATTTTAAGGTTGAATAAAAATATCATATTAGTTTGTAAGATATTGATAAGATAAGATGACCCCTTACAGTAAATACGGCTATTTACTGTATTGCAAAAGTTTTATCATCGACTCTTGTCACGCCCTGAGTGTCATGTATTGTCATGTCTTGTCCCTGTGCTTTCTCTTCTCTTCGTTTCCCCTGCTGGTTTTAGGTTACTTTCTCTCTCTCTATCTATCTCTCTCTCTCTATCGTTCCGTTCCTGCCCCCAGCTGTTCCTCATTCTCCTAACGACCTCGTTTACTCTCTCACACCTGTTCCCTCTTTTGCCCTCTGATTAAGTCTCTATTTCTCTCTCTGTTTCTGCTTCTGTCCTTGTCGGATTCTTGTTTGCTTTGCCCTTGTTCCGTCCTGTTGTATTCTGCCTCTTCATCAGATACTGCGTGTGAGCAGGTGTCTCTATCCTCTACGGCCCGCGCCTACCCGAAGGGACCTGCAGTCTGTTGCCGCTAGCCCTGCAATTCTCCTCGACTACTAGAAGGGGGACTCTCCTGTTAAGCTAGAGGATTTATGTTTTCCCTGTTTGGACATCTCCTGTAAAGATTGAGGATTTATGTTTTCCCTGTTTGGACATTAAAGACTCTGTTTCTGTTATATCGCTTTTGGGTCCTCACTCACCTGCATAACACTGAGAGAGCCTTTTTATGTCTCTATTTTGGTTTGGTCAGGGTGTGATTTGGGTGGGTATTCTATGTTTTGTTTTCTATGTTTCTTTATTTCTATGTTTTGGCAGGGTATGGTTCTCAATCAGGGACAGCTGTCTATCTTTGTCTTTGATTGGGAATCATACTTAGGTAGCCCTTTTCCCCTCCTTTCAGTGTAGGTAGTTGACTTGTGTTAGTGGAACTTTGCCCTCGTAAGCTTCACGATTGTGGTTTGTTTCGTTGACGACATTTTGTATAAATAAAAGGAAAATGTACTCTCACCACGCTGCACTTTGGTCTACTTCTTTCGACGGCTGTGACAACTCAACTAAATATCAACATTTGGAGGTGATGCATCTTTTGTGTCACTTAATTAGTCTGTCTTTAATTCCAATTTGCCTACAAATTTATAATGAATATGTTGGATTCACATCTCCATCTGAACCAAAAATCTAAGTTACAGAATAGGACTAAATTAAATCAAACTTTAAATGGTGCATTTAAGGTTGTTGATTTAGTCCTATTGTTTCACTTAGATTTTTGGTTGAGATGGAGACGTGAATCCAACATATCAATGATTAATTTGCAGACAAACTGGAATTAAAGACGATTTAAGTCAGTGGCACCGATGGAACTATCCAAGCAAAAGATAAATCTCCTTCAAATGTTGACATTCGGTTGCGTTGACAATCAAACACAATTCAATATTCAGTTTGTCTACAAATTAATAATCAATATGTTGTATTCACGTCTCCATCTCAACCAAACATTTAAGTTGAATATGGAATTGAATCAAATCAAACTTGAAATGTATATTCCAGCTAGTTATTTTGAACTATATTACTGTAGCCTTGGTAAACTACACTTCTTCCTAAATGTAATCTGTCACTGGCTTCCTCAGTCATACCTGTACAAGTGGGAGAGAGAGACAGAACACAAAGCAGCAGGAGATACAGTGCAGCTTCAGATTCAGACAGGAAGGTGAGTTTGAAACAGGCTGCTGTCTCAGGACATGTAAAGTGCAGCTTCATAAGACAAAGGCACACTTGATGATAGCAGCATGGCTCTGGAACTGGCACGAAAGATATACTGTATACTACCCCACCTAAAAGCCTGCATCAATGACTACTGTTCTGTCACAGGCCCACTACGGTACAGCTCATATCTGTGTCTGCTATGTTAGGCAATAAGAGAGTCAGAGTAGAGTGAGGAGGATGAAAGAGGCCAATGATCGGATTGTCTCATGGGAGATCAACCACCTGCCACATTTTCTAAATCTGTGGGCGGCAACTCAATACAAATGTATCATTTTTAACCAAAAAATGATTGGTTAGTGTTTATGGCTTTGAGTCTGAAATTTAATAGGTAAACATTGTATTTACTATATTGAGAGATTGGAAACCCAAATTGGTCTACACTGACATGTTCTGGCCTGGTTTAGATCTTATCTGTCGGAAAGATATCAGTTTGTCTCTGTGAATGGTTTGTCCTCTGACAAATCAACTGTAAATTTCGGTGTTCCTCAAGGTTCCGTTTTAGGACCACTATTGTTTTCACTATATATTTTACCTCTTGGGGATGTTATTCGAAAACATAATGTTAACTTTCACTGCTATGCGGATGACACACAGCTGTACATTTCAATGAAACATGGTGAAGCCCCAAAATTTCCCTCGCTAGAAGCATGTGTTTCAGACATAAGGAAGTGGATGGCTGCAAACTTTCTACTATTAAACTCGGACAAAACAGAGATGCTTGTTCTAGGTCCCAAGAAACAAAGAGATCTTCTGTTGAATCTGATAATTAATATTAATGGTTGTACAGTCGTCTCAAATAAAACTGTGAAGGACCTCAACGTTACTCTGGACCCTGATCTCTCTTTTAAATAACATATCAAGACCATTTAGAGGACTGCTTTTTTCCATCTACGTAATATTGCAAAAAATCAGAAACTTTCTGTCCAAAAATGATGCAGAAAAATTAATCCATGCTTTTGTCACTTCTAGGTTAGACTACTGCAATGCTCTTCTTTCCGGCTACCCGGATAAAGCACTAAATAAACTTCAGTTAGTGCTAAATACGGCTGCTAGAATCCTGACTAGAACCAAAAAATTTGATCATATTACTCCAGTGCTAGCCTCTCTACACTGGCTTCCTGTCAAAGCAAAGGCTGATTTCAAGGTTTTACTGCTAACCTACTAAGAATTACATGGGCTTGCTCCTACCTATCTCTCTGATTTGGTCCTGCCGTACATACCTACACGTACGCTACGGTCACAAGACGCAGGCTTTCTAATTGTCCCTATAATTTCTAAGCAAACAGCTGGAGGCAGGGCTTTCTCCTATAGACCTCTTTTTTATGGAACGGTCTGCCTACCCATGTCAGAGACGCAAACTCGGTCTCAACCTTTAAGTCTTTACTAAAGACTCATCTCTTCAGTGGGTCATATGATTGAGTGTAGTCTGGCCCAGGAGTGGGAAGGTGAACGGAAAGGCTCTGGAGCAACGAACCGCCCTTGCTGTCTCTGCCTGGCCGGTTCCCCTCTTTCCACTGGGATTCTCTGCCTCTAATCCTATCACAGGGGCTGAGTCACTGGCTTACTGGGGCTCTCTCATGCCGTCCCTGGAGGGGTGCGTCACCTGAGTGGGTTGATTCACTGCTGTGGTCATCCTGTCTGGGTTGGCGCCCCCCCCCTTGGGTTGTGCCGTGGCGGAGATCTTTGTGGGCTATACTCAGCCTTGTCTCAGGATGGTAAGTTGGTGGTTGAATATATCCCTCTAGTGGTGTGGGGGCTGTGCTTTGGCAAAGTGGGTGGGGTTATATCCTTCCTGTTTGGCCCTGTCCGGGGTTGTCCTCAGATGGGGCCACAGTGTCTCCTGACCCCTCCAGCCTCCAGTATTTATGCTGCAGTAGTTTGTGTCGGGGGCTAGGGTCAGTTTGTTATATCTGGAGTACTTCTCCTGTCCTATTCGGTGTCCTGTGTGAATCTAAGTGTGCGTTCTCTAATTCTCTCCTTCTTTCTTTCTCTCTCTCGGAGGACCTGAGCCCTAGGACCATGCCCCAGCACTACCTGACATGATGACTCCTTGCTGTCCCCAGTCCACCTGGCCATGCTGCTGCTCCAGTTTCAACTGACCTGAGCCCTAGGACCATGCCCCAGGACTACCTGACATGATGACTCCTTGCTGTCCCCAGTCCACCTGGCCATTCTGCTGCTCCAGTTTCAACTGTTCTGCCTTACTATTATTCGACCATGCTGGTCATTTATGAACATTTGAACATCTTGGCCATTTTCTGTTATAATCTCCACCCGGCACAGCCAGAAGAGGACTGGCCACCCCACATATGCTCTCTCTAATTATCTCTTTCTTTCTCTCTCTCGGAGGACCTGAGCCCTAGGACCGTGCCCCAGGACTACCTGACATGATGACTCCTTGCTGTCCCCAGTCCACCTGACTGTGCTGCTTCTCCAGTTTCAACTGTTCTGCCTTATTATTATTCGAGCATGCTGGTCATTTATGAACATTTGAACATCTTGGCCATGTTCTGTTATAATCTCCACCCGGCACAGCTAGAAGAGGACTGGCCACCCCACATAGCCTGGTTCCTCTCTAGGTTTCTTCCTAGGTTTTGGCCTTTCTAGGGAGTTTTTCCTAGCCACCGTGCTTCTACACCTGCATTGGTTGCTGTTTGGGGTTTTAGGCTGGGTTTCTGTACAGCACTTTGAAATATCAGCTGATGTACGAAGGGCTATTTAAATCCATTTGATTTGATTTGAAATACATCCACAGGTAAACCTCCAATTGACTCAAATTATGTCAATTAGCCTTTCAGAAGCCTCTAAAGCCATGACATAATTTTCTGGAATTTTCCAAGCTGTTTACATGCACAGTCAACTTTGTGTATGTAAACTTCTGAGTCACTGGAATTGTGATACAGTGAATTATAAGTGAAAAAATCTGTCTGTAAAAAATTGTTACTTGTGTCATGCACAAAGTAGATGTCCTAACCGACTTGCCAAAACTATAGTTTGTTAACAAGAATTTTGTGCAGTCGTTTAAAAACGAGTTTTAATGACTCCAACCTAAGTGTAAGTAAACTTCCGACTTCAACTGTAGTTACAGTAACCTCAAAATGTGGCCATGGATGTGTTACACATTTTAAGGTTGAATAAAAATATCATATTAGTTTGTAAGATATTGATAAGATAAGATGACCCCTTACAGTAAATACGGCTATTTACTGTATTGCAAAAGTTTTATCATCGACTCTTGTCACGCCCTGAGTGTCATGTATTGTCATGTCTTGTCCCTGTGCTTTCTCTTCTCTTCGTTTCCCCCTGCTGGTTTTAGGTTACTTTCTCTCTCTCTATCTATCTCTCTCTCTCTATCGTTCCGTTCCTGCCCCCAGCTGTTCCTCATTCTCCTAACGACCTCGTTTACTCTCTCACACCTGTTCCCTCTTTTGCCCTCTGATTAAGTCTCTATTTCTCTCTCTGTTTCTGCTTCTGTCCTTGTCGGATTCTTGTTTGCTTTGCCCTTGTTCCGTCCTGTTGTATTCTGCCTCTTCATCAGATACTGCGTGTGAGCAGGTGTCTCTATCCTCTACGGCCCGCGCCTACCCGAAGGGACCTGCAGTCTGTTGCCGCTAGCCCTGCAATTCTCCTCGACTACTAGAAGGGGGACTCTCCTGTTAAGCTAGAGGATTTATGTTTTCCCTGTTTGGACATCTCCTGTAAAGATTGAGGATTTATGTTTTCCCTGTTTGGACATTAAAGACTCTGTTTCTGTTATATCGCTTTTGGGTCCTCACTCACCTGCATAACACTGAGAGAGCCTTTTTATGTCTCTATTTTGGTTTGGTCAGGGTGTGATTTGGGTGGGTATTCTATGTTTTGTTTTCTATGTTTCTTTATTTCTATGTTTTGGCAGGGTATGGTTCTCAATCAGGGACAGCTGTCTATCTTTGTCTTTGATTGGGAATCATACTTAGGTAGCCCTTTTCCCCTCCTTTCAGTGTAGGTAGTTGACTTGTGTTAG
The DNA here is from genome assembly GCF_021184085.1 of Oncorhynchus gorbuscha. Classification (NCBI taxonomy): domain Eukaryota; kingdom Metazoa; phylum Chordata; class Actinopteri; order Salmoniformes; family Salmonidae; genus Oncorhynchus; species Oncorhynchus gorbuscha. The sequence goes on from NC_060178.1 coordinate 55,799,464, forward strand.
TGGAACTTTGCCCTCGTAAGCTTCACGATTGTGGTTTGTTTCGTTGACGACATTTTGTATAAATAAAAGGAAAATGTACTCTCACCACGCTGCACTTTGGTCTACTTCTTTCGACGGCTGTGACAACTCAACTAAATATCAACATTTGGAGGTGATGCATCTTTTGTGTCACTTAATTAGTCTGTCTTTAATTCCAATTTGCCTACAAATTTATAATGAATATGTTGGATTCACATCTCCATCTGAACCAAAAATCTAAGTTACAGAATAGGACTAAATTAAATCAAACTTTAAATGGTGCATTTAAGGTTGTTGATTTAGTCCTATTGTTTCACTTAGATTTTTGGTTGAGATGGAGACGTGAATCCAACATATCAATGATTAATTTGCAGACAAACTGGAATTAAAGACGATTTAAGTCAGTGGCACCGATGGAACTATCCAAGCAAAAGATAAATCTCCTTCAAATGTTGACATTCGGTTGCGTTGACAATCAAACACAATTCAATATTCAGTTTGTCTACAAATTAATAATCGATATGTTGTATTCACGTCTCCATCTCAACCAAACATTTAAGTTGAATATGGAATTGAATCAAATCAAACTTGAAATGTATATTCCAGCTAGTTATTTTGAACTATATTACTGTAGCCTTGGTAAACTACACTTCTTCCTAAATGTAATCTGTCACTGGCTTCCTCAGTCATACCTGTACAAGTGGGAGAGAGAGACAGAACACAAAGCAGCAGGAGATACAGTGCAGCTTCAGATTCAGACAGGAAGGTGAGTTTGAAACAGGCTGCTGTCTCAGGACATGTAAAGTGCAGCTTCATAAGACAAAGGCACACTTGATGATAGCAGCATGGCTCTGGAACTGGCACGAAAGATATACTGTATACTACCCCACCTAAAAGCCTGCATCAATGACTACTGTTCTGTCACAGGCCCACTACGGTACAGCTCATATCTGTGTCTGCTATGTTAGGCAATAAGAGAGTCAGAGTAGAGTGAGGAGGATGAAAGAGGCCAATGATCGGATTGTCTCATGGGAGATCAACCACCTGCCACATTTTCTAAATCTGTGGGCGGCAACTCAATACAAATGTATCATTTTTAACCAAAAAATGATTGGTTAGTGTTTATGGCTTTGAGTCTGAAATTTAATAGATAAACATTGTATTTACTATATTGCCCTAAAAACACCACTCAAATGTATCATTCCTCTCTTACTATGTTTTCTACAAACCTTCCAGAAGCCATGAGTAATGTTATACCTTGTTGAAGGCCAAGTGCCGTAAATGTCCTGTGTTTTGTATCATATCGTACAACAGCTGATGAAGTGTGAAAAAAATGTGATCAGTGTTATTTCCTGCTAATTTGTGGCTAAACATACCATCTACACACAGTAGTGGTGTGTGGGTAAAATCACTGGGGAATGATGTGGCTGTCCTTGGTTCTGATTTCTGTGTGTGTGCGTTCGTGTTCGTGCAAGTAGAAAAACATGTTGACTCACTACTTGTAGAGGAATGCCAATGCCATCCTCTAATGTTGATGCAACGGTCTATCACTTTGTCATACAGTACACACTTTTATTTTTGTTGTTGTCCTACGCTACCTGGCTAAAATGCTTGATCACTAGCCTAACTTCCATTCATGGGCAACATTAGCTAGTTAACATTAGCATTATACATCTAGCTACATATTGAACATCCATCCTCTCAGGCCAGGGGCACAACAATGTATGAATTAATGGTTGGATCAGAATCACTGTTATAATCATTGGCCAGTATGAAGAATTAAGTAAAACCACAAGTCCAAATCCCTATCTCCATCCATGGCTAATTTAGGAAAGGGACATTTTTAGCTTGCTGGCTAGCTAGCCACCGAAGGTCAACAACACAACAAGATGCAACAATTCAAGTTTTTCTGTCAATTACATAATGCTTTCATTTGGATTGGATAGGAGTGACACCAAATCCAAGCTGGCATCCCTTGAAACCTTTTTTTGGTGCGCCAGGACCATTCACAGTTGAGCTCGCTCAGTTTAGCTCAAAACTGATTGGCTTATTTTGTATACTTTGTCAAGGGCGACTAGATACTCACTGGCTTCCCTTGCCTTCAATGCTATGGGCGTCAACAATGTCATACTCGTTTAGACAGACGGCATCTCTACACGTAGAGAGACAGATGGATGCTGTTTCGCTCGCTTGGATGCTTTCTCCTGTGAGTTACATTCAGCCTCTTCCGAATTTAAGGAAAATTATGAAAAACAGGGAGACAAAATATACATTTTTCAAAAATTATTTTTTACCATTTTTTTGGGGGGGGGGGGGGGGGCCTGGCTTCTCTTTGTATCCATGAATACATGTCACTGTCTACACAGAAACTTCTAAACAGCAGGTTTGCATGAGTCGTGTTTTGGCTTGCCTGGTGACATCACCAGGTGATATAAGTTAATAGACCAATAACAAATAGAGTTCCACCTCTCTGACAATAATAGCTCGTTTTCAGGCTACATATTTCTCCTATTATAGGCCTCTCCGCTCGAGTGGATTGATACACACCAGAAAGTAACAGAAGAGAGAGGGATAAATGGGCCCAAAACCTGTCTTCTCCAGCAGGTGGCGATTTGGATTTTTTTTGTTCACCAAGCGAGGAGTTTTTGTTAGGTCATTGAGAGTGTCGAATTTGGCAAACAAAAAATGTGATGGCGTATTTGCTACATATGGCTGATTTGATCGAATATAAGTTTCGTAATGATTAAGTTGTTACGAGTGTACTGATATAAGTAGGACACGTGACATACCGGCAACTTTGAGAGAAAAAACACTTTATATCAGACTTGCGCCTGGTCGTTACTCGTTACCACAGCCACAAAGTCATAAAACCCGCCTACAATTTATCTTCTAAATATGTGATTTTAAACCTTGCTTGAGAAATGTATTTTTTTTTAAGTTTTTTTTTTTTTTTTACAATTTTAGTGGAAAACAATTACAGTAAGGTACTTAAGTGTTACCAAGAGAATTTGGTATTGTGAACTTTTTTTAACACACACAAATACAGCTCCATATGTTCTGTAAAATGTAGGAAAATACGGCTAAGCCTGTAGACAGTTAAACTGGCAGACTGTATTGTCTTGTGGTATAGTTAGCGCTCGGGAAAACGTAGTACAACATAAGGACAGTACCAAAACAGCTTGATTTAAATTGCATTCGGAAATTATTCAGACCCCTTGACTTCGACATTTTGCTACGTTACAGCCTTATTCTAAAATTGATAACATTGCTTTTTGAATGCCAAGAGTGTGCAAATATGTTTCAAGGAAAGGGTGGCTACTTCGAAGAATCTCAAATATAAAATATATGTTGACGCTTTTTTGGTTTCTACATCATTTCATATGTGCTATTTCACAGTTTTGATATCTTCACTTTTATTCTACAATGTGAAAACATAACATAAAGAAAAACCCTTGAATGAGTAGGTGTGTCCAAACTTTTGCCTGGCACTCTAACTGTATACATATCTGCCAACATTTCTAGAAACCTGTTTTCGCTTTGTCGTTATGGAATATTGTGTGTAGATTGATGAGGACATGTTTTTATTTAATCAATTTTAGAATAAAGCTGTAACGGAGAAAAATGTAGAAGTCAAGGGGTCTGAATACTTTCCGAATGCAATTTAAATCAAGCTGTTTTGGTACTGTCCTTATGTTGTACTACGTTTTCCCGAGCGCTAACTATACCACAAGACAATACAGTCCGTAATAAAATTTGGGTCTGAATACTTTCCGAATGCACTGTAGGGAAGGGGCATGCAAGCAGATGAGGAAATGTGGCTAGAATGGAAGAAATTATAGTGAACACCTAGTGAACACCTGCATAAGGGCGAAGGTAAACCAAGGAGAAGACTCACTATCCTCCCTGTGCCTAATGAAAAAACACAACCCTCCCCAAAGCATTGTTTGGGTTGTGACAATTCTACTCTTTTTTGGCAAGTTATCTCTCTACAATTCTGTTAATTCTACCAGGGACAAGTGTTCAACATCTCTGTAATAATCTGAGATGCGCATTGCAATTGTAGCCTAATAAAGACGACCTGGAACGCAACCATGGGGTTTGGCGCATCGATAGAAGAACAGTTCTCATTGGTAGAAGTGACATTGTTTTACCCAATCAGAGCGGTTGTTTTGCAAGAGTCATAGTGTCCACCAGGAAGTGAAAAGGTTTACAATCTTTGATTTTGTAAAAAAAAAAATAGGTATACCAGTTTGTTTTGGATTATGACTAACACGTCATAACCCGAGCATACATCGTTGTTGATTTGCCCTTCTCAACATGTATAGCGGACTTTTACCGAAAGGTCTGACCGATGCAGAAATTAGTTCAGATGATGAAGACGACCAAGGTGTTGCAAATCAAGAAATAGCCGCAGCTAACGTTCCAGGTCCTGCAGTTGGACTTTCGCGTGGTCTTAAGCAAAATTGTGTTACACTTGGAGACACAAGTTATTCTTGTATCCAGCCCTTCATAGAAAATGACCTGTGTTTGGATTTCCGATGAGAATTGGCAAGAATGTGAAGTGTTGCACCACCTTTCAAAAGCAAGTAAAATGTGGATAGGCTACTCATTTGAAAAGCGACATTGTATGTTTTAAAGTGACTAAAGACACTAACGTGATATACACATCACGCAAAAATAATTTATTAACTGTTAAAAATGAGGGTTTTCATGATGTGGGTTAAATGCTTTTGTTATTGCTAATTGTGAACGGTTGCACTTCATGTTCTTTAGAAATTTAAAGAGCAACAGAAGAAAAAATGTGAGATCAACACAATGAAGCTCCCCCAAAAAAGACAGCAGAGAAAAGGACGATATAAGAAAGGTGAATTGCACTTTTTAACACATACCCACAATAGCCACTGAAGATAAAGATCAATGAGATCTTTGCTCTGGTCAGATGTAAGCCTAACCTACTTGACCTATCTATCACATAAATAAGGGAAAACCAGAGCAGAGGGGTCATCCTGTGTCCAAGTGTCTCATGATCCTTGTTTTTTAAAGTGCCTATTCACTGACTTTCATTTGTCCTTGTTCAATTCTGATTCTGATTATAATTTAGTTAATAGTCTTCTAGCTATAAAGGTTGAACTGGAATGGATCCACGGGAAACATAATTAAATTATATACAATTACATCAAAAGTCACTGAAAAAAAATAGTCCACCAGTCTAACCCTTTTCATTGTTTTTGAAGGGATATAACCACAGTGCCGTTTTATATTTCTGAGGTCATGAGTCATGACACAATACAACAAAGGGTGATTTTTCAAACAATGAAAGGTAATGTAGGCTATATCTATTTTTGAAAATGTAATTGTATTACATACAGTTGAAGTCGTAAGTTTACATACACTTAGGTTGGAGTCATTAAAGCTAATTTTTCAACCACTCCACAAATGCCTTGTTAACAAACTATAGTTTTGGCAAGTCGGTTAGGACATCTACTTTGTGCATGACACAAGTAATTTTTCCAACAATTGTTTACAGACATATTATTTCACTTAATTCACTGTATCACAATTCCAGTGGGAAGTTTACATACACTAAATTGACTGTGCCTTTAAGCAGCTTGGAAAATTCTAGAAAATAATGTCATGGCTTAGAAGCTTCTGATAGGCTAATTGACATCATTTGAGGTGAACCTATGGATGTATTTCAAGGCCTACCTTCAAACTCAGTGCCTCTTTGCTTGACATCATGGGGAAATCATAAGAAATCAGTGAAGACCACAGTTGTGATCCTAACTGACCTAAGACAGGGAATTTTTACTAGGATTAAATGTCAGGAATTGTTCAACTGAGTTTAAATGTATTTGGCTCAGGTGTTTGTAAACTTCTGACTTCAACTGTAGCTCTACAATAAACTCTTCAATGCTGAGTCCCAGTACTTCACCCACTACAGCTCGCATACTTTCTTCCATGGATTTTAGAATCGTGGAAACTCTCTCTAGTCCATGCTTAGGCTACACCAATCCTATGCTTTTTAATCCATGACGGAAGGTGTTCAAGTGCAGACTTCTGAAAAATGGTGGTGAATCGGGACATAGCCTTGTTGGTGTAGGCCTACCTAATAGCCTATTTTACTAGGGCTTTCTAAAAATTGGATGGGTACTTATCACCCATGTATATTCTAAACATATGCTGTAGTCTTGTACTGAACCGATAATGAACATGAACACAAATTTTTTTTTCTCAGCAGAGAACCTCAAGCGGAGCATGAAAGGCATTGGGATGGGCTTACGCAGTACTTTGGCATCAATGATAGATTTCAACCCCCTGCCTGTAGCAAGCCTGCTCCCAAGGTAACAAAGATGTCTGCCACATTACTCGCCTGCCTGTCTGTGTTTAATGCCGTCAAGTTATGGTAAAAGCATCGAATGTGTTCTGTCTTTCCATATCCATGCATGTGTAACTTCTCATTGTTTTATCAAATATGACAGGTGGATTAAGAGGTTTTTAGACTCAAATCTGACATTGAGTAAAATATAAAAGATAGTGTTAAATGTAATGATGAGATTACCTTAATCTTGGCATTGGGATGATTCTCCACTGTCCTTTTAGGTTGAGATTAATGTAAGATGTAGATTTGCTCTAGAGAGAAGTGTATGTACTGAATGTCTGTACAAAGATGTGACAGCTCCTGCACACCTTGTTACTGTTTGTGGAAAGCTCCGTATACAACAATAACATAGCCTTTCACACTTTGAGTAGCCTAATTGTCAGACCCATGAATCTAGCCTACAGGGGCATGGATCTAGCCTGCAGAGCACTAGCTTAGGCTATATTTTTGGGAAATGATGTATGGAAAATGGAATCACAGACAGTCACCTGCTTTTGTTTTTGTGTGTCTCAGCCCTGCATCTATGTGCAGGAAAGTGCTGGCGAATAGCTGTAGTGTGTGTGTCATAAGATAAGCAACTCTTGGAAAAATGAGTTTATTTCTAAATGGATTCAAGTAAGAAATTAAGTTATGTACTTGATAAGTCTGATGTAATAGAACAAGAAAGAGACATTTTTAGATGTAAATTGCCATGTAAGCAAAGTGGTTGCAAATATAATAATGGTGTATAAGATGGGGAATTTGTCCTAATTCAATTGGAAGTTCTAGTAATGCTGATTTGGAGTGTTATTTGAATGCACGATCTCAAAGTACCATAAAATTGAATTTTTGCTGCATTTTTTTCTCATTCTCAAAAGAGGAGGCCTACTTTGAATGGATAAGATATAATTAACAAGAAGCTGAATTAAACAGAACTTGTCAAGTCAACATAACGAGAAGGTCTTGCTCCTCCATGTTCAAACATTCTCATTAGTGATCAATGTCATTTAGATATTCATATTACATTAACAAATGTTAAGTCAATTACACACTAGGCACAAAATATTTTCTTTGAGACATGCACATTCAGTCTATAATTCAGTTCACATTGCCAGAAAAAAGGCTACTGTAAAGTTGTGGTGGTAGTAGAAGTTTGTATATATGTAGTTATTACTACCATCTTTCATTTCATTATTAGGTTTTTCCAAATTCATTTGAGGGATGAGTGTGCGTCCATAAACAACTTGAGTCTTTATATATTGCCATTTAGCAGACACTTTTATCCTCAGCAACTTGCAGTCATGCGTGCATACATTTTATATATATGTGGGCCCAGGAATCAAACCCACAATCCTGGCGTTGCAATCGCCATGCTTTACCAACTGAACCACACAGGGCCATGAGTCCTTGAATCATTTTTATGAAGATGCTTCAGAGCAGGCTCCGCTAATATAGAAGTAGAACATCTTGCCTGTCATGTGCCCTGTGAAAGATTTTTGGAGAAATGCTCTTTACTGTACTACTTCGGATAGTCTCCTTTTTTAGGGAACCACCCTGCCATCAGTGACCAGGGGCATCTTTGCCCTCTCCCCTGCCCCAGTCTGTAATGGAAATGTATAATTAAAGTCACATTTATGTTTGGTGGTAACCCCCCCCCCCCCCCAAAAAAAAAGAAGATTTCCCTTCTAATATCCAATCAAAAAGGTTTTCATTTGTGAAGGAAAATCTACATATTTGTATTAATAGCAATCGTATAAAAAATAAGGCCCGGGGGAAGTTACTCTTAGATTCCCCCCCCCCCTTTCTATTTCTAAAATCACAAAATGTTCCCCTTCTCTCCAGTCCAGCCTAGAAAAGAGCATAGAGAGCGCCATCGCTGAAGGGGACTTTGGGAAGGCGGAGGAGATGAGCGACAGACTCGCCACTCGAGAGGTACGTTGCACTGATAAGAGATCTTTGGGGCGCTCCCGCTGTGACAAATCAAACTAATGGGTCCGTGGCCATTTCTTCCTGCAAAGACATAGGGGAACAAAAACACACACAGGCACACTTGATTGAGAAGTCCTGCAGCCCTTTTCCATTGAGTTAATGGAAATCCCTCCCCCTTAGTTTTGAAGTGTGGCAGTGTCTAAAGGACTTTTGGCTCTGCTTTTAATGAAGGGGTACATTGCCTTCAAGCCAACTTTTAAAACATTTTCAAGGTGCAAGTTTCATACCTTTGAAGTGCACACGTCCCTAAATGCAATGCCTGCAGTTTTGAAACCACTCGTCTCGGCAGGCATCATGGATCAAGCGGTTTGAAGCTAATTTAGTAGAGAATGTAGCCCACGCACCCATAATTGCAGTTAAAAAGACACAGCTACTACTTTTCATAGTTGGGGATTACAGTATGTTCAATTGTCACAACTAGAGGTGAGAGATGTGATGCTTTTATAGAAGCAGTGATATTCATGCATCTGTACAGCATACACACTTAAGTCTGTCAGCCATGTACCTAAACCTTAATTCAGATAAACACTTAAATTTCAACAAAGGTTAGGCAATGCACGCAAAATCGTCATACTCTATCAAACATTAAAACCTAGTTCTCTATTAAAAATGTTGATGAGGGACACGCAGGGTAAGTGATTTGATTTTACATGCCAGCAGACTGATGTTGAAGGCTGATTCTTGTACCCAGCATAAAACAGACGATAAAACACAATAATGCAAATGGACAAAAAAAAGGTTAGAGAAATTAAAATTAAAAACTTGCTTTGTGGCTGACAAAGTGGCACCTGTAGTTCCAGAAAGCCTCTTAGAGTACTAGTGAATTTGGGCAGACTTAGCTGAGGTTCTTTGCCTCTCTGTCACCTCCCTTGTAGCTTGCCAGGAACATGAAGGATGGGCTTGACAGCATTCTGGCAGCCATAGCTCAGTATGTATCTGTGTTTACCTCATGCTCAGAACAGTGAATTGACTGAAGTTTTCAAGAAATTCTCACATACAACAAAATTGGTGAGTAAGAAACTGCATTCATTGTTCTGTAATGCCTGGTAACATTTAGCCCAATATCAGCCTGTCTGTAAAATTGTCTAAATGACAATGAGAGCTAATGACAAGTGACCTACAAATTACACCGAGTTCTTGTAAATAGATAGGAAAATACAGCAGCATACAGTACCATGAATGAGTAGGAAATAGACATTTCACCATTTATTCTACTGTAGTATGTTGACCATGTTGCACAGAAGGGGATACTGATCTGTTACTGCTGCAATATCCCTTTTCAAATATGTTTTCCTCCGTCTCTTTAGTGGATGTTGTACCAAATATACTGTATCTACGGTAGAGGGTAAACTTGAGAGAAGTGTAGTTTGCTACAGATGGCTCAAGTGGTGGATGCTGGCAGCGTCAAGGTTGCGGCTTCATTTCCTAGATAAATAATAGCATGTGGCATATTAAACATGCTCTGGGGAAATGTGCGTAGAAGTGGAGCGTTTCATACCCACGTCTAATTCTTCCTGAGTTCAACCTCATTGCACTTTGCAAATGATGATTGAGACACTAGTGTTGACTCTGGACAGTCCTATGGTGACAAACATTTAGTGGATCAATATTCCCAACTGTGGTCAGAATACATTTCAAGGTTATTATTGAAGCGTCTCATTTGATACGGTATGTAATGGCTTATTTGTTTAATTTGTTTACAGTCATAACACTTGAGACATTATTATGGCAGGCTTTTTAGTGGAGGAATAGTACCATGTTTTCGTAATGGAAAGAAAGGAAAGGGATTTAGACAGCTGTGAATTACTAAAGAGGGCTGTGTCTGTCCCCCAGGGCATTGATTGTAAAGAAACACAGTTCACAGTGTACCAGGTTGTCACAGTATTTGAATTCTCAATCTACCAGCATTGCTTTTCGAACCAAAGTGAAATGTCTGACGATGTTCCTCCAATAAAGGAATTGTTTGTTTCTGCTGTGTTTTTGAGCTCGCGACAATCAATTCATTATTTTTTTGTTGACTTTGAATCTGAATATTAAAACAATTTGGTAAAACCCTTTTTTTAAGGCTTCTTAGAAATTCTCTGATACATGTGCTTTCATCTGTTCGAGTTCTAAAATACACTGCTAGAATATTACAGGTTGCTTTGAGATTGTCTCCATTAAACTATATATTTAAATATTCTCCAAAGTCTGAAATTCTTTGTTTCAAATACTTTTGAAAGCTCGGTTCTTCTTAAAAGTTCAAGTTAAGTATTAAGTCCACCAAAATATGACACAAAGCAATCACATTTCTTCTTAGGTATCTGTTCATATTATTAACTGGTACCTTACTGAGGCAGTGTTGTTTCGAAGGAAGCTCTTTCGTTTTCATCCCTAATACCTTTACATTTTAGAAAACCATTGTTTGCAGATAGGTTTGGCAATGTTTCTTCTTTTCTCACATGCAGTTTGGTTTGTTGATCTTTTGCAGAGCCGTACTTTTCTTGTTGTTTCTCAAAGGCTGGCTTAGACGTCCCAAAATACTAGGAATAGCTTCTGGCCCCTAAAGTACTTCTTAATATTAGTTCAGTAGATTGAGTGGTGCAAGTCTTCCAATTAGGGCACTTGCGACGCCATCCTTTGATTATTGAACATTATTTTACACAGCTGTAAGTTGCATATGGAGTAATTAATTTCCTTAATTAGCATAATATTAAGTGCTATATATAACTCGCTCACCCTCTGTCAGGAGAGTTGATAGGATCCGGCAGCTCATACTTAAAAGATGGATTCCAGAAAGCATTCCTGAAAAATGAAACAAAGACTGTAGTCAGTTAAAACTTATATCCAATAATACAGAAACTGTTATAAGCATTCATAACAGCTCATAGCTTCTTATAACTGCCTACACAAATGCATAAATGCCCATTATTCATTCATAATACACTATGAATGAGTTTAACAGCTAGCCTTATGTAAAATAGCTAAGCACAACTTAATCCAATGGTGATTGTAATTCACTCTCTTCAGCGGACTTCCATCCTGCAACAATTGAGCACATCCCTCTCCTCTACAAACCGAGCAATAAGCTCCCTTTTTTAAATATTTTGTTTTTTACTCTGAGGCAGTACTTTTTATATAATAAGTGAAAATAATACAAGACAAAAGACTGTCACACCGTGTTAGTGCTTCCAGTTTCCCCTTAGCAGTGATCACAGCTATTAGCGTACATTACCACTTCAAAACAGAAACTCTATATTCTGACACAATAGGGGGGTGTCATGTCCTTTTCATGAGTTCCAGAAGCGAAAGAATATGGAAATGATGGAAAGAAACACCTGCATGGTTCATCAAACACTTGGCTAACCACTGGTAGTCTAAAGTACAGAACCCAGAGAAATTACACTCTTCAACACACCATAGAGAGATGGTTAGGAGTGACATTTCTGAACACAGAAAGACAAGCCAAATTATCCACAGGTGCTGCTCGTGGCAATAACTAGCAAATTAAGTCACCTGACGTTAGATAATTTTATGACTGAGAGATAGGCCTAGAGACATGCAAATGGTGGTTGCTTGAAGGCCCAGATATATTGTGTCCACAGGCTAACTTGCATCTTTACTTCTCATACCACTCAAAATGGTATGATATTATTATGAACCTAATTTATTCTACCATTTCAATGAAGCCAGAGATACAGTACCAGTCAAGTTTTTTATTTCTTTTAATAATAATAATATAATAATAATATATGCCATTTAGCAGACGCTTTTATCCAAAGCGACTTACAGTCATGTGTGCATAATTTTAATTTGGACTATTTACTAGATTGTAGAATAATAGTGAATATATCAAAACTCTGAAATAACACATGGAATCATGTAGTAACCAAAATAGTGTTAAACAAATCAAAATATATTTTAGATTTTAAATTCTTCAAAGTAGCCACCTGCCTTGATGACAGCTTGGCACACTCTTCGCATTCTCTCAACCAGCTTCATGAGGATTGCTTTTCCAGCCGTCTTGAAGTAGTTCCCACATATGCTAAGCACTTTGTTGGCTGCTTTTCCTTCACTCTGCGGTCCAATTCATCCCAAACCATCTCAATTGGAGGCCAGGTCATCTGATGCAGCACTCCATCATTCTCCTTGGTCAAATAGCCCTTACACAGCCTGGAGGTGTGTTTTGGGTCATTGTCCTGTTGAAAAGCAAATAATAGTCCCACTAAGTGCAAACGAGATGGAATGGTGTATCGCTGCTGAATGCTGTGGTAGCTATGCTGGTTAAGTGTGCCTTGAATTCTAAATAAATCACACAGTGTCACCATCAAAGCACTATCACACCACCACCTCCGTGTTTCACGGTGGGAAGCACACATGTGGAGATCTGTTCACCTACTCTGTGTTCACAAAGACACAACGGTTGAAACCAAAAGTCTCCAATTTGGAAAAAATCCATAAAATCACAAGATTTTTAATGAATTTATTTGCAAATTATGGTGGAAAATAAGTATTTGGTCACCTACAAACAAGCACGATTTCTGGCTCTCACAGACCAGGCTCCTCTGTCCTCCACTCGTTACCTGTATTAATGGCACCTGTTTGAACTTGTTATCAGTATAAAATACACCTGTCCACAACCTCAAACAGTCACACTCCAAACTCCACTATGGCCAAGACCAAAGAGCTTTCAAAGGACACCAGAAACAAAATTGTGGTCCTGCACCAGGCTGGGAAGACTGAATCTGCTTTAGAGGAGTTCTGCATGGAGGAATGGACCAAAATATCAGCAACCGTGTGTGAAAACCTTGTGAAGACTTACAGAAAACATTTGACCTCTGTCATTGCCAACATAGGGTATATAACAAAGTATTGAGAAACTTTTGTTATTGACCAAATACTTATTTTCCACCATAATTTGCAAATAAATTCATTAAAAATCCTACAAAGTGATTTTTCTGGATTTTTTTCTTCTCATTTTGTCTGTCATCGTTGAAGTGTACCTATGATTAAAATTACAGGCCTCTCATCTTTAAGTGGGAGAACTTGCACAATTGGTGGCTGACTAAATACTTTTTTGCCCCACTAACTCTGGGTCTTCCTCTCCAGTTTCATCATAGCGCTTGATGGTTTTTGCGACTGCACTTGAAGAAAGTTCTTGTTTCTTACACTTTCTTGAAATGTTTGATATTGACTGACCTTCATGTCTTAAGGTAATGATGGACTATCGTTTCTCATTGCTTATTTGAGCGCTTGCCATAATATGGACTTGGTGTTTTACCAAATAGGGCTGTCTTCTGTATACCACCCCTACCTTGTTGCAACACAACTGATTGGCTCAAACGCATTAAGAAGGAAAGAAATCCCAAAAATGAACTTTTAATGAGGCACTCCTGTTAATTGGAGTGCATTCCAGGTGACTACCTCATGATGCTGGTTGAGAAAATGCCAAGAGTGTGCCAAGCTGTCATCAAGGCTACTTTGAAGAATCTCAAATATACACTTCTACAATGTAGAAAATATATTTTTTAAATAATGAAAAACCCTGGAATGAGTAGGTTTGTCAACTTTTTACTGGTACTGTATATTAAGAAAGAAACCCATACCACCATGGCATGCATTGCTTTGGTAACCACTGTTTAAGTACTGTAAAGCAAAGGTTGCACAACGTGGCTATTTAGGTGAGAAGAGGAGCTGAACTAAGACTATTTCATGTTATTTTGATGTTTTCTCTTTTCAGTACCTTTCCCTGTAATGCCACATTTTTTAATGAGCATTGCTTTTGTGCAAAACACTCGTTATCAGATTTAAGCTGTGCCCGCCCCACATCAGAAAATGAGGCTCTCTTCCTCTCTCCTGCAAGGCCCCCGGGCGACTGAGAAACAGTTAAGGAAAGTCTCTTCTTCGTTCCTTTTTCCTTCAGCATAAGCAATTCATCACAGAATGAACTCTTATTGTATGTATCTCTGGATGACTCACATGCAATTTCTGCTCATTAATTTTGAAATGGATTTTGTGAAATGGGTACTAAGCTTTTATCAAATGCTTGGGAATCTCATTTAGATTATTGTATTTCATTAATTACTTGATAGGCAAAGCATACTTTTCAATGTAGATTTTTTTTGTGCTGTTTAATTAATTAGCATGTTTTCTCTTTTAATTAAAGCAATTTTTTTATTAAAGCCCACAGCAAAACACATATATAATTTGTTTGTAATTAGGCCTTAATTGGTGGTAGTGGAAGCTTAGCACCCTTAGTTTCTTTTTTCATGATTGCCATTTTATTGCCAGTCAGTCATTAATTAAACTGTTTTTCTAATTAGCTTATAAAACTGTTGATGGCACATTATTGTAAGTATGAGTTCAAAGCTTGCTAATAAGCCTTCCCTACTCAGAAGAGGCAAGATAATGGAATATGCACAAAGCGGGCAAACTTTCAGACTCTTTTTCAGTCCCTAAAGATGACAGTATCTAGCATCAGATTATTAGGGAACAGAAAAATAGAGACATGCATTATACCACTGGTAGTTCGGCAATATATTCCCAGGAGTGGCTCTCTTTTTGCATGTCATGTAATGCTGTTTGTCAAATTGGCAGCAAGATGACATAAACCTCTTACACGACTGCCCCCTGAATGACAATAATGCTCATCTTTATTGAGAGAATATGGCAATGCATCCTGAATATAAAAAAATGATAAGGGGAGGATATACAGCTCATGGCTTTGATTAGATAAGCAGTCAAATGGTCTCACCAGACAACCAATGCCAGTAATGCTTTGATGTACTTAGATGTTTTTTAACAGCTACAGAATAAGGACTATTCGTCATCACAAAAAAAATAGGACTGAAATTCCGTATTGACCAAGGTTCGCCCACGTCCCAGGAACCGGTTCCAGCGACTGCCAACACAACACCTTAGCTGTTACACCAAGAGATCTAAAACCTCTTGATGAGGTTGCTATGTGTTGGATTAAAGTCGTGTCACTACCCCTCTTCTTCCCCATCTCAAGTTCCTAATGCCTGGGCACACCTTCGATGGCCTCACGGTAGCGCCATCACACTTCTGGCACCAATTCGCAAATTAGGTGGTAGCCCTGACCGTGACTCAAACTTGGGTCATTGGCTTGTCAATCCAACTCCTCGTAGCCTTTATGCCAAGATAAACTCAGGACCTCTTGATGAGGTAGCTACTCACTACAATATATTGCATACAGTGTTTTCAACTTACATATTGAACAATTTAACATACTTGATTACATTGTATGTTTATTCATACTGTAATTATTGTTTAACATGTTCTCACCTGAGATTTTGACTCACCACCTCTTGGTTCACGGCAGTCCAATCACCTGCTACGTGTTATAAACGTCCCTGGGACAAACCGGGAACCAGACAACTGCCAGGGTCGATGACACAATGTCCAAATAACGTTCAGGGGACCATTGGACAAACCGGGAACTATTAAAAACATCCCGGAGAGAACGTTCCCTTGGGACCATCACACAACATCCTAAGGAGTAGTAAAATTAAAGTCCTGCAAATGTCCTGACATGGTCCTCTGTGACGTCCTGGGAACTTACAGGGAACTAGACCAAGGTCCCCTCAGAGAACATTCCTTTGGGACCATCACGCAATGTTAGAATGTTTTTAGAAAGTCCAGTGGGATAATAATCGCTTCGTAACCATTGAGGGACCTAATGGAAACATTGCCGCATGTCTCCAGGACGTCCCCAGTTTGCTGGGCTTCACTCAAATCATTGTCGAGACTTGTTCTTATCAACATAGTCATTTCTTTGTTTAACTTGCACCGATAGGACAACCAATAATTGGAAATAGATTAAATGGCATCAAAGCAATTTAGTGGACAGACTGCCTTATGCTTCATTGTCGCAGTAATGCTTTTACATGGCATAAACAAGGTCAAGTTGAAGTATAGCAATCTGACTTTTCAGACTAGAAACCCATTTTCCTTTTTTCCCTCCCTACCTCGATTCTTCGAAATTAGACTGAAATTACATATGAGCTGCCTAATCTGATATTTATTCCATTCTTATATAGCCCTGCTTTCCAAAGTTGACTAAGGCCACATTATTTAGGCATTAAGGTAGTGTGATAAGGGAATTAGGCTGGTCATTAATCGTTTACACGTCAAATGCAGCGGAGCAGCTCGGGGTGGTGATTTAGCGAGGCAAAGCCACATAGCCCCTGTTAATCCACCTCTCACATGTTTTAATTGGAAGAGGCTTCCCAGGATAGGACATTTTATGAATGGGTTTAAGGCCATTTCTTCCTTAAAGCCATCATTTATTTCATATTGTTAATACCAGCCTGAACACTTTATTAATATAGAGAAGCATTTACGTTAAGTTGAATCTTCTCTCCCTACCATTGTCTTTTGAAGCTGCTGTTGTTTTTGTAATGTGTATCTTGGAATATCCAAGGATTCTGAGAAATGCACAGAGTTATCAGTAAATCATTGTGATGACAATGAACTCATGTTGGTAAACTGGTTGAAATACCTGCAGGATCCCCAATGTCTTGAATACATTGGAAGGGATTCCATTTGTCACTGACAGAAGCCACATCCCTGCTGTCTATGCATTAGGCTGTGCCGCAGCATAGAAGTCAACTCAAAGGGGACTGTGATCGATAACTTTCATTGTGTCAATACAATGGACATGCCTTATCACGGCCTTATCTTTAACATGGCCTGTGCTGAAGTGATATATAGTATAGCGAGGCCACATATTTCGGATTCCACTTGAATCTCTATGACAACCCAAACATGAGTGACAACAGAAAGTGGTACTATTGATTTAACTTTCCTAGTGGTTCTAAGCTACTGCAGCAGCGGCAGTATAATGCAGCAAATAATTTGCCGCCTGCAAACCTTCCAAAGGTCACAGTATTAATCCTTTGAATAAACCTTGTGTTAAACAGAGGCTATGCTCACGACAGAATTGAAAGAAAAGAAAATGGTTTTGGGAAAAAAAATAGAAGGTATCGGACACTAAATCTTCATTTTAACATTGGTCTTACGGAAACATGGAATAGGCTTGTATGACTGCCTTAAACAAAGAACGGATGAGGTTTTTGTGTCGAATAGGCCCATTTCTTTTCTAGCTTTGTATTTTTATTCTGGCAGCAAATGTTTTCATTTCTGCTGGCTTGTGATTTGAAAGGATTTGGCACTAAGACACACACAAGGGGAGGGGGAGAAAAAATCCTGAAAAGTGGATCAAAAAAGTAAATGAAAAATAATGTCATATTACAGAAAATATGAGAGGCTAATTTGTACCGACTTTTTGCTAATTTTGTTCTCGCCACAGAAAGAGGAGCCGTCACCTGCTCGGCGCCACAGCGCTGACAGTGCCAGTGATCCATGAAATAAGCTGCCGCTGGCTTTGTTCAGATAAGAATGAACAAATCTGCACAATGTACTGCTCTCGGAATCTCATTTTCATACTTGCATGC
Source organism: Oncorhynchus gorbuscha (assembly GCF_021184085.1). Classification (NCBI taxonomy): domain Eukaryota; kingdom Metazoa; phylum Chordata; class Actinopteri; order Salmoniformes; family Salmonidae; genus Oncorhynchus; species Oncorhynchus gorbuscha. The sequence goes on from NC_060178.1 coordinate 55,817,284, forward strand.
AGGCTAAAAGAAATAAGCTGTTTGCAGGCTTGATTAATCAGACATTTGAGGGCTTTTTTTGTCTCTTTGATCTGTTCTGTCGCCTAGGTAACTTGGTTGACATTAATGTTGAGCCCCAGTAAAGACAATCAGGGATGTAGACTGCATTGCTAAAAAAAAAAAAATGTAAAGACCTTTACCTCTTTAACTGCTCAGCGGCTGAAAGAGAAGAGGGGGGAGGGGGTTTTAATTATGTCAAAGTGTCAATGTGTCAGTGTCTTTTGGGGGGGGGGGGGTTTAGGAAGGTGTGGTTTCTAGACATTTTGAATTTCAAATGCTCCCCACAGGAGAGCAGGTTAATGTGGGTAATCCTTGTGTTACAAAAAATATACATATCTGGTTGTAAAGCTCAAGGAGCCATTTAGCATCTTCCAATTTCATTATATTTTCTCTCAAAACAGATGCCTTTTACCCAACGACTTTATTTTTGGCAAATGTGTGAACGCAGGAGAATTGTCAACAATTGAATAAACCTTCAGATTTATGATCCCAGCCTGTGCCACATCCAAGCAAAAGCATTTAGCACCTACACCACTTAAACATGGTGCTCAAAACGCCCTGGTATTATCTGCTGGCAAATCTACTCTCAACATGAGAATGATCACCCATTGTAACTTTCCCTTTCTCCAGAGTTCTGTCTAGAAAACATGATTTTATAGGCCTTTAAAACCTATAAAAAATTGCAAGGAATTAGAAAACTGTCATAGTATGTTAGCTTCAGGTTATGCAGACGCTTTTACAAATCTTCCAAGTGACTGTATAGATGAATGCCTCGAGGGCCCAGCCGGAGCCCAGTACTTGCAGCCAGCTGAAACCCTTATCTTAAATCCAAGCAAAGTACCATTAATCTTTTTGAAAGACCTTTATGGCTTTTAATGTATCCCAAATTAGAACATTTTACACCCTTGGTTCCTGAAATATGGTGATAAAAAGCCTTTAGAGTTAAATGTTTCCTGGCTACTTGCACTGTCCTGCTTAATCCCAACATTTAGTCTTTCTAATAAAGTTTATCCCACTTAATTATAATTATTTTTTAAATTGACTAGCATGTTTTTGTTGTTGAGAAATTGTGGCACATTTCTTCACTACCTTTTAAAAAAAAAACTTTTTTCCAGATTGTACTCTATGAATGTTAGAAATAATTACCTAAAGGTTTGGAGATTTGTTCCAAGTGTAGAGTGACTGGATGTAGCTTTTTGTTTCCTGTGCTTCTGTGTGACTGGGGTTATTGGGATTATTCTGCTCAACAATACATGCACTTCCTCACTGATATTTGAACAAAATGTTTTTGCCACTTGCAGTCATGGTCATTCCTTTAACTTCTGATTTAAAGATCTGCACGTTTCAAATAAAATCTTGCCTTTTACTGTACATTCAAACGATGAAATATTACGGTAGTCATGGTAAATGGTTGACTGTCTTATTTTGATTACTGTTAAGCAGTTGAATGTGTGTTTTACTATGTTTTTTTTCTTCACCAACCCACAATCTAGGTGCCGTCATTGCATCATGGTCAGGGTGAGACAAAACGGGAACCGGACGCACTCATGAGAAGCCACCCTGACATATCAGTTGGAAGAGCTCTGCTTGCCAGAGAGACTGATTTACATCATCTAATGGGTCTTCTCTTTCAATAGTTGGCTGTGAAAATTGCGCAAGCCACCGATTGCCGTGACTTTGTGCAAAGCAAACAGGAAGTGGAGGCTTCGCGGGCAGCCCAGAAAAGGAAGAAACAAATCGCTTGGGGGTTTGTCTTTTTACTCTCTTCCCCACAATTATCTCCCTAATTTACACTAAATCGCAGTTTGTTAGCGACATTTGTTATGCGTATTTGGCTAGCTTGCCAGATTCTTTCTTACTTATTTCATGCACAGGTATAAATACATGCTAGGGTTTGACTATACAGAGAAAGTGTGTACTGTAGCCATCACTTAACATTAGACGGGCACTTTTGAACTGTCACAGTGGATGTCATGGTAAGAATATGTGTATAATGTGTTATGCTAATGTCTATGAACAAGCTCTCAAGAACATGGAAATATGTTTAATTCAGATTCATTTTTGTTGTTATAATTTATAAGTTTTGCTAAATCAGTATTTTAACATCGATTCAGGTTTGAAGCCAAGCAAAGATGGGAAACCAAAATGCAACATGGGCTATATGTGACTTTGTCTTCACTGAAGAGAAAGAAAATGAAGATTTGTGTATTTTCTCAGTTAATTTAATGACGTTTGTGTTAACATTTTTCTTTTGCATATTATGTTTTCTTCACGTTTGTACCATCATGTTTGTGAAATTGTCAAGATACTGTACACAACTAACAATAAAACATCTGTAAAAAAAAAAAAATGAATTTATGGAATGTTCAAATAAATTCTGAGCACTCCATGGTGGCAGCTTTATGTGCTGTTTTCCATTACATATCTCTGATTATTTTCTTTTAGCATTTCGGGGATTTTTTCCCCTTCAAATTAAATCTGGTGTACATTACTGGATGATGCGTTTATTCATTGCTGTAAAGTGGGTTAATCATGAAGGTGCTCCTTTCTTCTGAGGAGGTAGAGAAAGAAAAGATTAGGTTCCTAATGCAATCTACAGGATAATGTGCGATAGGATTTGCCAGTGCAAAATGAAATTTGGCTGCTGTAAACTGTTGTGAGCAGTCGTAAACTGTGTGAACAGAGGGACATGAAACAGAGGCTTTGCTGTTGGCCTTCACCCATGCTGAGAGAGATGTCATTGTTCCTCCGCTTAAACAAGAAGCACAGGATATTTCTAAGGAGCCTACTCTATAGCTGTAAAGAGTATGAGCGGTGATTACGTTGTTGTTTATTCCGAAGATTTGATGCTCCTCTTTACAGTTTCTTTGCACTATGATCTTCTATTGCTTTGCAACGACCTGCTCTCCAACTGGTCCGTCCCAAATGCTTCCCCCAATGCAGATTGCGATTAATTATTGTAATTTCAAATTGCATGCGGAAAAAGTGCACGACTGGTAATTGCCATTATTCATAAACCTATATTATTTTGTTAACAATGCAAAATGATTGCTTTGCTCCAAGGCAATCTGGATTAATCCACCTCAGTTGTTTGCTCTTCACACATTTTTGCACCTACTCCTATTCTCATAGTCTTGCTGTGTATGCTGAATCACTCTAGCACTGCAAGAAAAATAGGCAGAACATCAGCATAAAAAGTTTACTTGACCGAAGTGGCTTTAAACTGTGAATATCTGAAAAGGGCTGAGAACTACAATGAATTCCACAGAAAAAGATAACCTGGTTCTGCTTGTCAAGGTGTTAAGAGTATAACTTACTGTCACTGGCAATAGTTTTCAGAATTGTACATGATACTATTTATTTGTGGGTGCACATTTTGTGAGAAAAAACTGCCAGAATAATGGAAACATTTGAGTAAAAAACAGATACAGAGTATATTGAAAGCCGGTGCTTCCACACAGGTGTGGTTCCTGAGTTAATTAAGCAAATAACATCCCGTCATGTATAAAAAATGTTGGGCAAGCCGTTATTTTGACATTAATTTGGCTACCATGGCTATATTCCATAAGATGGCAATGCCCCCATCCACAGGGCACGAGTGGTCACAATGTTTTGATGAGCATGAAAATGTTAACCATTACCATCTCAGTCACCAGATCTTAAACCAATTGAACACTGATGGGAGATTCTGGAATGGTGCCTGAGACAGCATTTTCAACCACCATCAACAAAATCTATTGTTGAAAAATGGTGTCCCTTGTAGCTCATTTGGTAGTAGTGCCCTCCAAGCTCATTACTAAGCTCTGGACCCTGGGACTGAACTCTTCCGTTGCATTTGGATCATGGAATTCGTAACGAGCCACCCCCAGGTGGTGAGTGTAGGCAACAACATATCCGCCATGCTGATCATCAGCCCAGGGGCCCCTTGGGTCCATTCTTAGTCCCCTCCTGTACTCCCTGTTCACCCACGACTGCGTGGCTACGCACAACTCCAACATCATTAAGTTTGCTGATGACACGACAGTGGTTGGCCTGATCACCGATGATGATGAGACAGCCTATAGGGTAGATGTTAGTGACCTGGCAATGTCGTCTCCCTCAATGTCAGCAAGAAAAAGGAGCTGATCGCGGACCTTAGGAAACGGAGGACTGATCACGCCCCCATCCACATTGACAGGGCTGTTGTGGAGTGGGTCGAGAACTTCAAGTTCCTTGGTGTCCACATCACTAAGGAATTACCATGGTCCACCAACACAGTCATGAAGAACGCACGACAAGCCTCTTCTCCTTCAGGAGGCTGAAAAGATTTGGCATGGGCCCTCAAATCCTCTAAATGTTCTAAAGCTGTACCATTGAGAGCATCTTGACTGACTGCATCACCACTTGGTATGGCAACTATTTGGCATCCAACTGCAAAGTGTAACAGAAGGTAATGTGTATGGCCCAGTACATTATTGGGGCTGAGCTCCCTGTAATTCAGGACCTCTATACCAGGTGGTGTTAGAGGAAGGCCCTAAACATTGTCAGTCTAAAGCCACCCTAGTCATAGACTGTTCTCTCTTCTAGCACACGGCAAGTGGTACTGATCCACTAAGTCTGGAACCAACGGGATACTGAACAGCTTCCACCCCCAATCCATAAGACTGCTAAATAATTAGATAAATAGTTAACCGATAGCTACCCGGAATATCTGCATTGACCCTTTTTTCACTAACTTTTTTGACTCATCACCTACACTGCTGCTACTGTATATTTTATATACTGTTGCCTCGTAACTTTATCCCTATATGTGTAAGGACTGACGCTGGAGATGAGAAGCAAGTACAGGGAGTGAACATTTAATGGAAAATGGACATCAAACAGAACAAAAACCGCATCTGGGCGGGGGACCAAAACGACAAGACGACAATAATGCTGACACAGGAAACAAAACTGAGGAACAGACAGAGGGGGCAATCAACAATGTGACGAAGTCCAGATGAGTCAAATGAGCGCAGATGCACTTAATGATGGTGACAGGTGTGCGTAATGAAGGGCAAGCCTGGTGCCCTAAAACACCAGAGAGGGAGAGCGGGCGCTGGACAAGCTGGCTGAAGCGTAGAAGCCCGACGAGCCGGCTGAGGCGTGGGAGCCTGACAGTCCCGCTGAGGCGTGGGAGCCTGCTGAGGCGTGGGAGTCCAGGTGAGTCCAATGAGTGCAGATGCGGGTAATGATGGTGACAGGTGTGCGTAATGAAGGGCGCCCTTGAGCGCTAGAGAGGGAGAGCGGGAGTAGGCATGCAGTTGAAGTCGGAAATGTACATACACCTTAGCCAAATACATTTAAACTCAGTTTTTCACAATTCTTGACATTTAATCCTAGTAAAAATTCCCTGTCTTAGGTCAGTTAGGATCACCACTTTATTTTAAGAATGTGAAATGTCAGAATAATAGTAGAGAAAATTATTTATTTCAGCTTTTATTTCATTCATCACATTCCCAGTGGGTCAAAAGTTTACATACATACACTCAATAAGTATTCGGTAGCATTGCCTTTAAAATGTTTAACTTGGGTCAAAAGTTTTGGGTAGCCTTCTACAAGCTTCCCACAATAACTTGGGTGAATTTTGGCCCATTCCTCCTGACAGAGCTGGTGTAACTGAGTCAGGTTTCTAGACCTCCTTGCTCGCACACGGTTTTTCAGTTCTGCCCACAAATTTTCTATAGGATTGAGGTCAGGGCTTTGTGATGGCCACTCCAATACCTTGACTTTGATGTCCTTAAGCCACACAACTTTGGAAGTATGCTTGGAGTCATTGTTCATTTGGAAGACCCATTTGCAACAAGGCTTTAACTTCCTGACTGATGTCTTGGGATGTTGCTTCAATATATCCACATCATCTTCCTTCCTCATGGTGCCATCCATTTTGTGAAGTGCACCAGTCCCTCCTGCAGCAAAGCACCCCCACATCATGATGCTGCCATGCTGCCACCCCCATGCTTCACGGTTGGGATGAAGTCATTCGGCTTGCAAGCATCCCCCTTTTCCTCCAAACATAGAAATGGTTCTATTTTTGTTTCATCAGACATTTCTCCAAAAAGTATGACCTTTGTCCCCATGTGTAGTTGCAAATCGTAGTCTGGCATTTTTTATGGCGGTTTTGGATCAGTGCCTTCTTCCTTGCTGAGTGGCCTTTCAGGTTATGTCGATATAGGATGTGTTTTACTGTGAATATAGATACGTTTGTACCTGTCTCCTCCAGCATCTTCACAAGGTCCTTTGCTGTTGTTCTGGGATTGATTTGCACTTTTCGCACCAAACTACATTCATCTCTAGGAGACAGAACGCATCTCCTTCTTGAGCGGTATGACAGCTGCGTGGTCCCATGGTTTTTACACTTGCGTACTATTATTTGTACAGATGAACGTGGTACCTACAGGCATGTGGAAATTGCTTCCAAGGATGAACCAGACTTATGGAAGTCTACATTTTTTTCTGAGGTCTTGGCTGATTTCTTTTGATTTTCCCATGATATCAAGCAAAGAGGCACTGAGTTTGAAGGTAGGCCTTGAAAAACATCCACAGGTACACCTCCAACTGACTCAAATTATGCCAATTAGCTTATCAGAAGCTTCTAAAGCCATGACATCATTTTCTGTAATTTTCCAAGTTGTTTAAAGGCACAGTCAACTTGGTGTATGTAAACTTCTGACCCACTGGAATTGTGATACAGTGAATTATAAGTGAAATAATCTTGTCTGTAAAACAATTGTTGGATAAATGACTTGTGTCATGCACAAAGTAGATGTCCTAAACGACTTGCCAAAACTATAGTTTGTTAACATGAAATTTGTGGAGTGGTTGAAAAGCTAGTTTTAATGACTCCAACCTAAGTGTATGTAAACTTCCGACTTCAACTGTATCTACCTGTTTACTTTGTACCCATGCACATCGACTTGGTACTGGTACCGTGTGTATATCGCTAAGATATTTTTGCTCATTGTGTATTTATTCCTTATTATTTTTCTCTTTTTTCTTTCGGCATTGTTGAGAACGGCCCGTAAAGTAAGCATTTCACTGTTTCTTCACACATGTTGTTTACAAAGCACGTGACACATATATTTTGTTTTAAACTGATATTTTAAAAGGAACAGTTATTCAATAAAGAATAATTGACAGGCAGCTAAACACTGTCTGGATGATCATAACTCAAAAAAACATACTGTAATTTAACTGGTGTCACCATGGTAAATCTCTATGGGTGTCACAGGAACTTGCGCTGCTGGCGCTGTGTGGTTATTGTAGTTTATTTCATAAACATTGCATAAGCCCCCAACTCTCAGAGAAAATAACTGCTTTACACAGGGGTGATATTCCATTTGACCCGTTCTCAGATTATGTTTACCTTCTCTTGGAAAGGCCCTTTTATATGTATGTCATCTCATTCTGTGTCCTTGGCATAATTCTGTTGCACCAATTGACTCAGAACAATGGCCAGAAGCAATACGCATCTGTGAATATGATTTTGATATATGTAAAAAAGAAGAAAAAAAGAAAAGGAAAAAAGGGGGGGGGGGAGAAGAAGTGATAGAGCCATTTAAATGTTAGCAAGATGAGGGTTTTCATTGAACATGGCCAGCATACAGCCAAGAGCGGTGCAGCCACCGTATCAATAGCATCTCAGTTTATTAATCTCTTTGAACACTGCATAATGCCTTGAGCAAAGAAGAGCTTGCTTTTTAAGCAGCAGTAAAATCCTGTTTCCTTCTCTCCATGTTAAAGGAGCTGTTTTCAATGGGTTTTTACTGCAAGCCAGGCTTGGCCCCTGACCTATGTTGATTTGTTGTGAAATGCATAGACAAACTCCTTGGGCACATGTTGAAACACTTTATGGGGGGGGGGGGTTGTTCTCAGCAGTGGAATGAAAACAACAACAATCCTATTAAATGGTTGGGGGAAAAAGTTGTTGCGCATTGTTGTGTAGGTTCTACCATGAAAAGGGACCCATGTACCTTGTCATAACATATCAATAGGATCCCGAGCTGGTATCACTAGATTAAAAGCAAACAAATATAAAAACAGCCATAACTCCAGGACATGACCCCAGGAAAATAGCTCAATGTCTCAACTGAGATGCCACAGATAAGGGAAATATTCTAAATAGCTGACACACCATAGACTGGTTTCTTAGAAGAGGGATCTCTCATAGGCTCGCGCACATCTATGGATAGCTGGATATAACAGTGCATTTGTTATAGAATTGTATTATTTCAAATTGTAGTCAAATTGTTAAAAAAATGAATTACAAAAAAACAATTGTTGCATTTTGTGCCACTGCTGATGCTTCCTTATTGAAGGAGTTCAGTTGTGTTTCATATTCATTCTCCTGATGAATGTAAACTAGCCTCAGAGCGACAGGCGGTGTGGATGTTGACATTTTCCTCGGCTGATTTAATGACCTGTTTAATTCTGGCACATCCACAGCCCTCACAGATGTTATGCAGTTTTAATTAGCGTAATCATCACTCTTGAAAAAGGCCACAGGGTTATTTAGTGGGTCTTGTTTGTCAAGATGTGCAGAATTATAACACTAAATACATGCCATTTATTCTAATGCAACAATCATTAAATGATTATGGTTCTGTCACAATTAATCACAGCAAAATAGATTAATCTCCAAGCCAAATTAACCCCATGTCCTTTGAAAATATTTATTTGACAGTGTTTGGGTGTTCCTCATTTTTCAGTCCATGGAGTGGTCTTTCTTAAAGACTGTAGGTATAAATCTTTATAATTTATTACAGTATAAGCATGTATGAGCCTTTTTTCTATGTTATAATAAGACTTTATTATATTTCATTATATGTCTCTTTCACTGCATGGGAATAGTAATCTCAGAACTGTGTTGAACGTCAATGTGCAGCAATCAATAGCTTAATTTCAAAGAATCAAGAGAATTCTCAAAGAATTGAAAACCATTGTAGGTTGTATCAGAGAGAGTGAAAGACAATGGACTTAAGTGTAAAAATGGTCTATAACATGTTTATATCGACCATATTATCACTTACTGGGTCTATTGTCTATTATCAGGGTCGTCAAACATATGGCCCACGGGCTGGGACGCGGGTGGTTTGATAACAAAAAAATACCTCCCCCAGGGAAAAATGAGTTTGACGCCACTGGTCTATATAATAGGGATGTGGAAGGAAAATGAAGTAGTTAATGAGGACCTGAGATTCATATGACTGTTTTCATATAAAATCCAGGACAAGAACAGAGGACCTCTTGGGTGACCACAAAGCTTCACATCAAATTATGAATGTATGTTATTTCAAATTTCTTTCACTAATTGAAGTTTGGAACTCCATGATAAATTCCAAGACCCAAGCTGCCAAATACCAAGCAAGAAATATTCCCACTGTATCATACTTCGATTCGCTGTAATATAATGCTCTCCTAATTTTTCTAAAACTACAACTTGTTTGAAGCTATGGGAGTGAGGTCAAGTAGACATAACATTTATAAAATCTGATAAAGGATTGTTTAAATACAATCCCACAATAATAAAACAGTGTATGTGGATTACTTATATTACATTACATGAGCTGCAAATTGCAAAATCATTTTAAATAATGTATTCAAATTTGCCATATCTTAAAAGAAGACTAAATGAAAATGAGCTTTTAATTGAAAAATAATTACTATCTGGAAATAGAATAAAATGTTCCCAAGAACAAATATGCTGAGCATGCAGTCATTAGGCATTCATCTTCACTAAGCAAACTGCATATTGCATTTTAACTGTATGAATTATTATTAACGAACTAAATTAATATTACATTTTTCTTTTAAATAACTATTTAACAATTCCCACAAAGGTAAAGACATATTAAGCAACATCAGAGCAACACCTGGTTAAGGAGACATGATATATATATATTTATCTACCTGCTTGCTTTGTTTTACAGTCAGTAGTATACAGTGCAATGTTTTACTAATTTGTTCTGTTCAGTACCTTAACTGAAAACATGTTCTTAAATATGCCACTTTTCGAAAAACTGTAGTCCAAGAACAATGTAACAGGGCTTTTATTGTGAAAAGTTGTAACTAGAAATGGGAGAGTAGAGGGCATTGCTGAATGAATGTTATGTATGTATTGCCTTTCATTGTTTCATAAAAAAGAAATCTAACATTGGATGAAGCCCATTGTCGCCAATAAGGATTTAAAAAATTCCCACCTGAAAGTTGATCAAATCTAATTGTATTTGCCGCATGCTGTGTAAACAAAGGGTGTAGACTAATAGCGAAGTGCTTACCTACGGGTCCTTTTCTAACAATGCAGAGTGAAAGATAAACAATGAATCGTGAATAATAATAAGTGAGAAAGTTACAGACGCACAAATATCATACCCCCCCCCAAAAAAAATGCTAACCTCTCCTGTTATTGTAATGGTTAAATGTTAGCGGGTCTTGGGGGGTATGATATTTGTGCGTCTGAAACTTTCTCACTCATCATTATTCATGATTCATTCATGATTATCCGTAATCATGGTAGCATCCGCATGAATGTAGATGTGTTTAGAAACATTCTATTGTTATTTAAAATAAAAATGACTCCAAAATGACACATGACATTATTTAGCGTTCATTTCTATTGGGATTTTTATTTCTGAAACAGAACCAAAACAAACAACAAATGCATCCAACAAATGTATAGAGTCACACGCTTGTTGTAGTCACTGCATGCTATGAATATGGGACCAAATACTTCACTTTCTACTACTTTAATACACATATAAAAGTGAATTTGTCCCAATACTTTTCATCCCCCCTAAAATGGGGGGACTATGTACAAAAAGTGAAAATACCCTCAAATTAAAGCTGACAGTCTTCACTTTATCCTCATAGTCAATGTATAATTTCAAATCCAAAGTGCTGGAGTACATTTGCTTTTGGAGCTCGAAGGCAGCAGTGCATTTGGTGAGGGGGGGTACATACAGTCAGTAATAAAAAGGGTCAATGCAGGTAGTCTGGGTAGCCATTTGATTAGCTGTAGCAGTCTTATGGCTTGGGGGGGGGGGGGGTCCTGTTGGTTGATGTAATGTACACACGAGTAAATGTTTATATTATGGTAGTTTTCAACTGATTGGAGAAAATACATTTGTATAAAATGTAGTGCTTCTTTGAACCATTTATCAGTCTCGTCTGCAGCTTTGTGACTCTCCTCTCCTTGCTGTTATAGCCGTGGCAGAAGGTTGTGGTTAAAGGCTCTCTGACTGTTAGTGAAGGCCTGATGAGCATGGAACAAATTTATCTTCAAAGCCCAAGTAACTTCTCGAAACGCTCCAAAAGTATTCCCTAAATTCTGACTTCCTAAAACCTTGTGTCGACACAAACAATAGCAAAGCTTTGTAAAAGCCATTCTAAAACCTCTGCCAAGCATAATTTATCATTTGAATGACAATAAGCCACTTAACACTGCTTAAATCATTTAAATAATCAGCTACTTGACTGGCTTTGTGTTGTAACAACGGACTATCATTAACTGCATGGGTTATGTGGCCGTCCCTTATCAGCGCCTGAGTCCTGTGAGTTTGGTTTGGAAACAACTGCTGTACCATGACAGAATGCAATTTTTTTCACAAAAAAACCCGCAGTACTAAAAGTAATATCTTTAACTTTTTGTTCGATTTTCTTGGATGTTTTTATGCAAAACATTCAATGGAAGAAAAAAAAGGACCACGTGGGATGTTACATGATTTATGTTTATGTCAAGTGCCATTGGCATAGTACACTTGGTAGGGTTAATGTACAGTACCGAGAAGTTGTCAATGAAGACAATAACCCACATTAGATGATAAAATAGTTGAAGTTATGTTGAGTAGATATATTTATGGTGCCTGGTATGTCCTTCATTAACAAGATTGATCTGAATGTCATTCATTTTGAAGAAGTTGTGTTTAAGCCATTTGAATCACATTTATAGAAATGTTTTATTTTGTTCCTTAAATGGTGTAGAGCCCTGCATCCCATCTTTCTTGCTATTGGGACATTTCAGGGTTTGCTGCTTGAAGATGCAGTGCAGAACCAAAGAGAGAGAGGGAGGAGATGAATCATCTTCAAAAGGATGAGACAATGCTGTCCTGGGTTGTCTTAGAGTTTCTGAACATGTTTGATGCTCACATCACACCCATCTATGATGATGAGTGCAGATACTAACACATGCATTAGCTAAAGGAAGTATTTTGGAAAACAGCAAGAATTCCAGCTAACTTATTGGTAAGGGTACAAGCGAGCGCTTCAATGAAAATGGGAAATGTGTTTGTTTGCATGGATTGATATTGACTGACAGCTGAGATACACTGTTCTGTTTAACTTATGGGAAGTGTGACGTTAGTGTAATGAGCCGTCCTAGTATGTCCTATCAACTGTAATGCAATGCTTACGGCAGTGTAAGGCTTTGTGGCAGATCATCGAAGTCATGTTGTCCACAATGTTCAGCTGGCAAAACTCTTCTAATAAGATTTGCCATTCAGAATGAGTGAAAAAGACTGATCCTTTCTAGTGTTTGGATTGTTAGAGGACTGAACTGAATACTAAGAAGCTGACATTAGCTTTAAAGGCATTATACCTCCTTTGTAGGACCAGTGACCAGAGGTGTCTTCACCCTATACCTATTTCAAAAGGCTGCAATTTTAATTAGTTCTCATATGTTGAAAAATTCATGAATTTATCCCAGATTCCCCCCCCCCTTTTCCTTGTTCGGAAGTGACTTAAAGCAGTGGTGTGAGGCTTTCAGGCAGTTTTGGCAAAATAGGCCCTGACAAAAAAGAAACAACTCTTTATGTAAATAGAGACCGTGTGTTTACTCTGTGGAAGAAAGAGCGGGCCTTGAACGCAGCGCTAAGCTGAGCCAGGCCCCGCCAAAGGGGACCTCTCACCATCAACTTCAGACTTATTAAACTGATTACCAACTCCAGCTAATTAATCAGAGACAGTTCCCTTTCTTGTCATGCAGGGAGGGAGCTGTGTGTGTCTCACAGAGTTTCCCTCTCTCAGCAACACCCCACTCCCATCTGCTTTCTCCTGTTCCCCTTTCTCCCTTTTTCTTTTCTCCGCTTTGATTGAAGTAGGGGAACGGTAATTTTCATGCATCATCTGGTCCGGGCAGGATGGGAGGACAAGTAGTAATTACCTTAAACAAACAAGGCCAAGATTGCTTGAAAAGCTACCTCTTTATTTAAGCTGGTGAAAAAATGAAATGGAGCGAGAACATAATGATTTCAAAACAAACTAAATAGTCTTTGTTTTTAGCTTTGTTCCTTACAATTTTTTATTTTGAAAAGGAACTAAAAGATTCATCAACAGACATCACTAAGCCATCTAGAGTTTGAAGCTTGGCCAGGTGGTGGGAGAAAGCATCCCCAAAGATAGTTTAGTATGAAGATATCTTCAAACTGCTTTTCCAATCGAAATCCCTGATCACGCTTGTAGCCGATGTCATGGCGATGTTAGCAAGCTAAGGTCATGCACAGAAACATGTCATCGAGTCTAACTGTCGTGTCACACCGAACTCTGCATGTGCATGTCATCAAATCATAATATAATAATAATAATAATATATGCCATTTAGCAGACGCTTTTATCCAAAGCGACTTACAGTCATGTGTGCATACATTCTACGTATGGGTGGTCCCGGGGATCGAACCCACTACCCTGGCGTTACAAGCGCCAGGCACTCCTTACATATAAAGTTGTTTCTTTACGAGGTTGGAGCAATAACATGCTCAGCTACTTAAAGGGATAGCTCACCCACATTAGAAAATGACCCCATTGGTTTCCTTTCCCTGTAAGCAAGCAGTCTGTGGACAAGACATGACAGCAATCTATGCTTTGGTTTAGTTTCCCTGGCACTGTTTCCACATGCTAACCTTTTAACCTGTGGCACAAATCCCATTCAAGTCATGGAAACAGTGTCAGAGAAATTAAACCAAGGCATGCCCATATGACCATAGACTGCTTACAGGGTAAAGAAACCAATGTCATTTAGTAATTTGGTTGAACTGTCCCTTTAAGACATTGGCTCGAATCTAGGTTGTGCCTTTAGAAATCGAGAAAATTGAATAATTTTTTCACTTCTCTCATTGATTTCTCAAAGAATTGAACCTGCGATGCTCAGAGCTGTAGTTCACAGTTTATGCCCATCCTCAACCACATCCCCAACACACTGAATGGTAACAGGCACTTGCATTGCCCCTAGTGGACGGTTGAAAATTGGCATGTAAAAAATGTTGAAGCCATCCCATACCTTTTCCATTTTAATAAGGTCTAGACAGCGCATAATCCACTGGAGTCTGGGCTCATTATTTTTTAATAGAACAGTGTTCTAGGCTGTGCCAGTGTGGGTTTCCAGTGTGGCTCTGCATTAAGGAAATATCAGCATTGTGTGGGACTTTCATGAGCCCAGATCCTCTTTTCCCCAACCCTCACTTCCTGCTGTTCTGTTTGATTGTGGAGCCTTTGTTTTAGCCTGATGTGTTTGCCTCTTCCTCTGGAGAGGCTAATGGAGGGGTTTTTCTCCCCCAATCTTCCAAAATGCCAAGTGTAACTGGTGCCCCTATTGCTCCTAATTAATGTGTGATTAAAGAGTGAAATAAGGGATTCTACCCGAGATTTGTTTTTCAAGGAGTGAGAAATTAATCCCCTTTGGATCTTGCAGAATCATTTAAGGATTCTTCTTGTTCTGTTTATCAAATAAACCAAGTAATTAGAGACTTTAGATAAGTAGGCTAAATTGATGCCCACCCTATGTCTTCCTAGGCTGTTCCCTGATAGACTGCAGTGTTGCTCTGGTAATATCTGGCATTATACTTGTCCAATAACAATGCCTTTGTGTTTGGGGTATTAGTAATCACGCTTGGGAGCTTCCTTGACCTTGGTAAGCACTGTCTACAGTATCGTATTCCTGGTTCAATGTACTGTATTATATTGTTAATGCAAGGAGTTATCACCAGGGAGTTTACTGGATCTAACCAGTGAGGAAGTCCAATGTAATTCCTGTAAGTGGCAGCATAACTAACAATGCCATTGGTAACAAAGTATTGCCAAAGCATTTGATACCATTGGTTATAATATTCTATTGCAAAAGCTTAGAACTATAAGTGTGAGTGATCAGTCCTTGCTGTGGTTCTCCAGCAATTTAAAAGGAAGAATGCAATCTGTCACTTTCAAAGGAGTAAACTTCCGCCGCTCTTGAGATCAAATGTGGCGTTCCACAGGGATTGCTTCTTGGACCTCTATTATTTCGAGTTTATATTAAAGGGATAGTGCAGTGTCGGAGTCGAGGACAGTTGCTATCCATTGGAGCACTGTAATTGGTTTTCCAAAATTTGGGGGGAGGTGCATTGCGAAGGGCCAATTGCTCAGAGAAAGAGATTTTTTGGGCAACCAATCGCAGCGCTCCAATGGATAGCAACTGTTGTCGAGTCCGACACCTCGGACAAGCTCACGTTTGAAATACAGTGAATTCGGAAAGTATTTAGACCCACATTGTGTTACGTTACAGCCTTATTCTACAATTGATTAAACCTAAAAACAGGTTTTTAGAAATATTTGTGAATTTATTCAAATACATTTTTAAAAATATGATTACAGTAAGTATTCAGACCCTTGACTGAGTACTTTGTTGAAGCACCTTTGGCAGCGATTACAGCCTCGAATCTTCTTGGGTATGACGCTACAAGCTTGGCATTTGGGGAGTTTCTCGCATTCTTCACTGCAGATCCACTCAATTTCTGTCAGGTTGGATGGGGAGCATCGTTGCACAGCTATTTTCAGGTCTCTCCAGAGATGTTTGATCGGGTTCAAGTCTGGGCTCTAGCTGGGCCACTCAATGATATTCAGAGACTTGTTCCGAAGCCGCTCCTGCGTTGTTGTTGTCTTATTTGGAGGTGAACCTTCGCCCCAGTCTGAGGTCCTGAGCACTCTGGAGCAGGTTTTCATCAAGGATCTCTCTGTACTTTGCTCCGTTCATCTTTTCCTTGATCCTGACTAGTCTCCCAGTCCCCTGCTGCTGAAAAACATCCCCACAGCATGGTGCTGCCACCAACATGCTTCATCGTAGGGATGGTGCCAGGTTTCATCCAGACGCGACACTTGGCATTCAGGCCAAAAAGTTCAATCTTGGTTTCATCAGAGCAGAGAATCTTGTTTCTCATGGTCTGAGAGTCTTTACGTGCCTTTTGGCAAACTCCAAGTGAACTGTCATGTGACTTTTACTGAGGAGTGGCTTCCGTTTGGCCACTCTACTATAAAGGCCTGATTGGTCGAGTGCAGCAGAGATTGGTTGTCCTTCTGGAAGGTTCTCCCATGTACACAGAGGAGCTCTGTCAGATTTACCATCGGGTTCGTGGTCACCTCCCTGACCAAGGCCCTTCTCCCCCGATTTCTTAGTTTGGCCAGGCAGCCAGCTCTAGGAAGAGTCTTGGTGGTTCCAAACTTTCTCCATTTAAGAATGATGGCCACTGTGTTCTTACCCTTTCCCAGATCTGTGCCTCAACACAATCCTGTCTTGGAGCTCTATGGACAATTCCTTCAACCTCATAGCTTGGTTTTTGCGTTGACATGCATTGCCAACTGTGGGACCTTGTATAGACAGGTGTGTGCCTTTCCAAATCATGTCCAATCAATTGTATTTACCACAGGTGGAAACATCTCAAGGATGATCCGTGGAAACAGGATGCACCTGAGCTCAATTTCGTGTCTCATAGCACATATCTGAATATTAATATAAACAAAGTATTTAAAATTTAAAAGAATATACATTTGCAAAAATGTCTAAAAACCTGTTTCCGCTTCGTCGTTATGGAATATTGTGTATAGATTGATGAGGGGGAAAATTATTTCAATTTTAGAGTTGGGCTATAACACAATAAAGTTGAGATAAAGTCAAGGGTTCTGAATACTTTCTGAATGCACTGTACATGAAAGGCAGTGAAGACACCCCTGTTTTCAATATCTTTCAATACCTCACCTTGTGAGGATAACGGCACTGACCCTTTTTCTAAATTAATGTGTTATGAGTTGGAGAACACATTGAACCCCTGCTGTAGAATACTATATTATACTACACACTCTTGTGTCCCACTAACTTGTGTAGTACTTACTATAGAATGTTGTAGTATACTGTAGAATACTATTAGTAAATACTACAGCAATGTCCTCAAAAACAATACAGTTCGCAAATACACTACACTTTTTTTAACCACAGTATTTCATTTGCATATACCCTGCCCATAAGTGAGAATCCTACATGCTCGGTATAGACCATATATTGTATCCCTACAGGTTATAGAAAAGAGCAGAAGCTCTGAACTATCTGTTCAGACCCCAGTCATGCCTACCTACAGGTTATGGAACATTTGATCTAGTATTCCTCCGGTAGGTTTCCTCAAGGAGAAATCCTCAACTTCTATGTCAAAGATCCTAAAACAAAAGCACTATATAGAGTAAATACTACATTAACATCCGCAAAAACACACTACAGTAAATACTACGGTATACTACAGTCTACAATAATACTACAGTAAATACTGAGGAATACCACAGTCCACAAAAACACTACAGTAAATACTACAATCAACAAAAGACTGCATTAATTACTGTAGCCATTTTCCTCACAAGGTGAGTTTTTGAGAAAGGTACAGTATTTCTTGAGATTTGTTTTGTATTACTTAACAAAATATTTTTCTCTGTATTAGTATAAAATACTATAATGTCCCAAATTTTTGCATACAATGTAGCTCAGTATTTAAATTCTTTATTTTATACAGTCATTTCTGCTCATCTTTATCAATCATTTTTGACCCCACTGATGAATTGTGTATAAGGTTGGCCAAGCTATAATGACTCAATGGGCTGTTAACTTTATAATCTAACCTCTTCTTCATCAGACCACACATTTTGGCTATAAAATACCTCTCTATATAGAAATGTACTAAACCTCATCCTATGCTGCATTAACTCTGGACATTCCAACATAGCAAGTGCCCCTGTCTGATCTTTTTTAGTAGACAAGCACTTTGAAGCCAAGAAAGTCTGAAAGGATGAAAGAGCTATGGATCGCTTCTTAGACCTTCCATTTGCCTCTTCTATTATATGTACTGTATGTACCTTATTCAAATAAGAACATCTATGAAGGTGAGCCACAGTGGAATTATAAATCAAAATGCATTATTATTATTTAGATTGTGTATTCTTTGCTAAAGAAATCCAATGTAAAACTCTAAATGCAAGAACGTTGCACTGCTTATTGATTTATTCAGTCATTTCATTTTCCATTGTTTTGTTGTTGCATCGTTGGGGAGGCATGTTTGTTCCTATTTTGCCCTTGTTCAGATGGTTTTCAACCCTAAATAGATTAAAGACTCTCAATCGAGTCAATTGAATGAATTTAAACGGATATAAATCGAAAGGATCAAGACATATTGTCATGCAGGTGAAAGAGGACCCAAAAGCGACTTAACAGAAACAGAGTTTATTTAAATCCAAACAGGGAATAACAAAAATCCTCTAGTCTGTAGAGGGGAATAACTAGAGAAGCGGCCACAGACTGCAGGTCGCCTCGGGAAGGCGCAGGCCGTAGTTGATAGAGCCACCTGCTCACACGCAGCATCTGATGAAGGCAAAAACACGACAGGACAGGGCGAAACACAATCACAGCATGGTGAATACAAAACAAGGAACCGACAGGGACAGGAACGGAAAACAAAGGAATAAATAGGGACTCTAATCAGGGGAAAGATAGGGAACAGGTGTGGGAAGACTAAATGATTGATTAGGGGAATAGGAACAGCTGGGAGCAGGAACGGAACGATAGAGAGAAGAGAGAGCGAGAGGAGGAAGAGAGAAAAGAAGGAGGGAAAGAACCAAATAAGACCAGCAGGGGAAACGAACAGCATGGGAAAAGCAAAATGACAAGACAAAATAAGACAAACATGACAGTACCCCCCACTCACCGAGCGCCTCCTGGCGCACTCGAGGAGGAATCCTGGCGGCAACGGAGGAAATCATCGATGAGTGAACGGTCCAGCACGTCCCGAGACGGAACCCAACTCCTCTCCTCAGGACCGTAACCCTCCCAATCCACTAGGTATTGGTGACCCCGTCCCCGAGAACGCATGTCCATGATCTTATGTACCTTGTAAATAGGTGCGCTCTCGACAAGGACGGGAGGGGGGAGGGAAGACGAACGGGGGTGCGAAGAAAGGGCTTAACACAGGAGACATGGAAGACAGGATGGACGCGACGAAGATGTCGCGGAAGAAGCAGTCGCACAGCGACAGGATTGACGACCTGGGAGACACGGAACGGACCAATGAACCGCGGAGTCAACTTACGAGAAGCTGTCGTAAGAGGAAGGTTGCGAGTGGAAAGCCACACTCTCTGGCCGCAACAATACCTTGGACTCTTAATCCTACGTTTATTGGCGGCTCTCACCGTCTGTGCCCTGTAACGGCAAAGTGCAGACCTCACCCTCCTCCAGGTGCGCTCACAACGTTGGACAAACGCTTGAGCGGAGGGAACGCTGGACTCGGCAAGCTGGGATGAGAACAGAGGAGGCTGGTAACCCAGACTACTCTGAAACGGAGATAACCCGGTAGCAGACGAAGGAAGCGAGTTGTGAGCAGGGAGCTGTTCTGCAAGACGCAGGGTTTCTGAAAGAAAGGCTGCGTAGTATGCGACCAATCGTCTGATTGGCCCTCTCTGCTTGACCGTTAGACTGGGGATGAAACCCGGAAGAGAGACTGACGGACGCACCAATCAAACGACAGAACTCCCTCCAAAACTGTGACGTGAATTGCGGGCCTCTGTCTGAAACGGCGTCTAACGGGAGGCCATGAATTCTGAATACATTCTCAATAATGATTTGTGCCGTCTCCTTAGCGGAAGGAAGTTTAGCGAGGGGAATGAAATGTGCCGCCTTAGAGAACCTATCGACAACCGTCAGAATCACAGTCTTCCCCGCAGACAAAGGCAGACCGGTAATGAAGTCTAGGGCGATGTGAGACCATGGTCGAGAAGGAATGGGGAGCGGTCTGAGACAGGAGGCAGGAGGAGAGTTACCTGACTTAGTCTGCGCGCAATCCGAACAAGCAGCCACGAAACGGCGCGTGTCACGCTCCTGAGTCGGCCACCAAAAGCGCTGGCGAATAGACGCAAGAGTGCCTCGAACACCGGGATGACCAGCTAACTTGGTAGAGTGAGCCCACTGAAGAACAGCCAGACGAGTGGAAACAGGAACGAAAAGGAGGTTACTAGGACAAGCGCGCGGCGACGCAGTGTGCGTGAGTGCTTGCTTAACCTGTCTTTCAATTCCCCAGACTGTCAACCCGACAACACGCCCATAAGGAAGAATCCCCTCGGGATCAGTAGAAGCCACAGAAGAACTAAACAGACGGGATAAGGCATCAGGCTTGGTGTTTTTGCTACCCGGACGGTAAGAAATCACAAACTCGAAACGAGCGAAAAACAACGCCCAACGAGCTTGACGGGCATTAAGTCGTTTGGCAGAACGGATGTACTCAAGGTTCTTATGGTCTGTCCAAACGACAAAAGGAACGGTCGCCCCCTCCAACCACTGTCGCCATTCGCCTAGGGCTAAGCGGATGGCGAGCAGTTCACGGTTACCCACATCATAGTTGCGTTCAGATGGCGACAGGCGATGAGAAAAATAAGCGCAAGGATGAACCTTATCGTCAGACTGGAAGCGCTGGGATAGAATGGCTCCCACGCCTACCTCTGAAGCGTCAACCTCGACAATGAATTGTCTAGTGACGTCAGGAGTAACGAGGATAGGAGCGGACGTAAACGTTCTTTTAGAAGATCAAAAGCTCCCTGGGTGGAACCGGACCACTTAAAACACGTCTTGACAGAAGTAAGAGCTGTGAGAGGGGCAGCAACTTGACCGAAATTACGAATGAAACGCCGATAGAAATTAGCGAAACCTAGAAAGCGCTGCAACTCGACACGTGACCTTGGAACGGGCCAATCACTGACAGCTTGGACCTTAGCGGAATCCATCTGAATGCCTTCAGCGGAAATAACGGAACCGAGAAAAGTAACGGAGGAGACATGAAAAGAGCACTTCTCAGCCTTCACGTAGAGACAATTCTCTAAAAGGCGCTGTAGAACACGTCGAACGTGCTGAACATGAATCTCGAGTGACGGAGAAAAAATCAGGATATCGTCAAGATAGACAAAAACAAAGATGTTCAGCATGTCTCTCAGAACATCATTAACTAATGCCTGAAAAACAGCTGGCGCATTGGCGAGACCAAACGGCAGAACCCGGTACTCAAAATGCCCTAACGGAGTGTTAAACGCCGTCTTCCACTCGTCCCCCTCTCTGATGCGCACGAGATGGTAAGCGTTACGAAGGTCCAACTTAGTAAAGCACCTGGCTCCCTGCAGAATCTCGAAGGCTGATGACATAAGGGAAGCGGATAACGATTCTTAACCGTTATGTCATTCAGCCCTCGATAATCCACGCAGGGGCGCAGAGTACCGTCCTTCTTCTTAACAAAAAAAACCCCGCCCCGGCCGGAGAAGAAGAAGGCACTATGGTACCGGCGTCAAGAGACACAGACAAATAATCCTCGAGAGCCTTACGTTCGGGAGCCGACAGAGAGTATAGTCTACCTCGAGGAGGAGTGGTCCCCGGAAGGAGATCAATACTACAATCATACGACCGGTGAGGAGGAAGGGAGTTGGCTCGGGACCGACTGAAGACCGTGCGCAGATCATGATATTCCTCCGGCACTCCTGTCAAATCGCCAGGTTCCTCCTGAGAAGTAGGGACAGAAGAAACGGGAGGGATGGCAGACATTAAACACTTCACATGACAAGAAACGTTCCAGGATAGGATAGAATTACTAGACCAATTAATAGAAGGATTATGACATACTAGCCAGGGATGACCCAAAACAACAGGTGTAAAAGGTGAACGGAAAATCAAAAAAGAAATAGTCTCACTGTGGTTACCAGATACTGTGAGGGTTAAAGGTAGTGTCTCAAATCTGATACTGGGAAGATGACTACCATCTAAGGCGAACATGGGCGTAGGCTTTTCTAACTCTCTGAAAGGAATGTCATGTTTCCGAACCCATGCTTCGTCCATGAAACAACCCTCAGCCCCAGAGTCTATCAAGGCACTGCATGTAGCACCGAACCGGTCCAGCGTAGATGGACCGACAAAGTAGTACAGGATTTAGATGGAGAGACTTGAGTAGTTGCGCTCACCTGTAGCCCTCCGCTTACAGATGAGCTCTGGCTTTTACTGGACATGAATTAACAAAATGTCCAGCAACTCCGCAATAGAGGCACAGGCGGTTGGTGATCCTCCGTTCCCTCTCCTTAGTCGAGATGCGAATCCCTCCCAGCTGCATGGGCTCAGTCTCAAAGCCAGAGGAGGGAGATGGTTGCGATGCGGAGCAGGGAAACACCGTTGATGCGAGCTCTCTTCCACGAGCCTGGTGACGAAGATCTACCCGTCGTTCTATGCGGATGGCGAGAGCAATCAAAGAGTCCACATCTGAAGGAACCTCCCGGGAGAGAATCTCATCTTTAACCACTGCGTGGAGTCCCTCCAGAAAACGAGCGAGCAGCGCCGGCTCGTTCCACTCACTAGAGGCAGCAAGAGTGCGAAACTCAATGGAATAATCCGTTATGGATCGATCACCTTGGCATAAGGAAGCCAGGGCCCTAGAAGCCTCCCTACCAAAAACTGAACGGTCAAAAACCCGAATCATCTCCTCTTTAAAGTTCTGGTATTTGTTAGAGCAATCAGCCCTTGCCTCCCAGATAGCTGTGCCCCACTCTCGAGCCCGGCCAGTAAGGAGTGAAATGACGTAAGCAACCCGAGCTCTCTCTCTAGAGTATGTGTTGGGTTGGAGAGAGAACACAATATCACACTGGGTGAGAAAGGAGCGGCACTCAGTGGGCTGCCCGGAGTAGCAAGGTGGGTTATTAACCCTAGGTTCTGGAGGCTCGGCAGGCCAGGAAGTAACAGGTGGCACGAGACGAAGACTCTGGAACTGTCCAGAGAGGTCGGAAACCTGAGCGGCCAGGTTCTCCACGGCATGGCGAGCAGCAGACAATTCCTGCTCGTGTCTGCCGAGCATGGCTCCTTGGATCTCGGCGGCAGTGTTACGAGCGTCTGTAGTCGCTGGGTCCATTCCTTGGTCGGATCCTTCTGTTATGCAGGTGAATGAGGACCCAAAAGCGACTTAACAGAAACAGAGTCTTTAATCCAAAAGTAAAATACAATCAAAAACACAACTTCCAGTCTGTAAGACGAGAATAACTAGAGACTCGATCTTGAACAGCAGGTTGCCTCGGGAAGGCACGCAGAACTTAGCAGACTCAGACACCTGCTCACCACGCAGCATCTGATGAAGGAAAAACACGACAGGGCGAAACACAAACACAGCACGGTGAACAAAAACAAGGATCCGACAGGGCAGAACGGAAAACAAGGGGAGAAATAGGGACTCTAATCAGGGGAAAGATAGGGAACAGGTGTGGGAAGACTAAATGATTGATTAGGGGAATAGGAACAGCTGGGAGCAGGAACGGAGCGATAGAGAGAGAGAGAGAGAGAGAGAGAGGGAGGAGAGAGAGAAAAGGAGGGAAAGAACCTAAAAGACCAGCAGGGTGAAAACGAACAGAGGAAAAGCAAAATGACAAGACAAAATAAGACAAAACATGACACTAAACCTCATCCTATGCTGCATTAACTCTGGACATTCCAACATAGCAAGTGCCCCTGGATCTTTTTAGTAGACAAGCAGAAGGAAAGTCTGAAAGGATGAAAGAGCTATGGATCGCTTCTTAGACCTTCCATTTGCCTCTTCTATTAATGTACTGTATGTACCTTATTCAAATAAGAACATCTATGAAGGTGAGCCACAGTGGAATTATAAATCAAAATGCATTATTATTATTTAGATTGTGTATTCTTTGCTAAAGAAATCCAATGTAAAACTCTAAATGCAAGAACGTTGCACTGCTTATTGATTTATTCAGTCATTTCATTTTCCATTGTTTTGTTGTTGCATCGTTGGGGAGGCATGTTTGTTCCTATTTTGCCCTTGTTCAGATGGTTTTCAACCCTAAATAGATTAAAGACTCTCAATCGAGTCAATTGAATGAATTTAAACGGATATAAATCGAAAGGATCAAGACATATGGTGTTGTCGATATAATGGGCTCTGCTCCTGAGTGGTGCAACGGTCTAAGGCACTGCATCGCAGCGCTAGAGGTGTCACCACAGACCCTGGTTCGATCCCGGGCTGTATCACAACCGACCGTGATCGAGAGTGTCATTAGGGTGGCGCACAATTGGCCCAGCATCGTCCGGGCTAGGGAAGGGTTTGGCCGGGGCTAGGCCGTCATTGTAAATAAGAATTTATTGAACTTTTATATAACTTTTATATAACTGGCTTGCCTAGTTAAATGAAGGTTAAATAAATAAATACAACATGTTGATGATGTAAACATCTCAAATAACAAATTAGTTCTTCTTTATGAAATAGCCATAGGTTACAGGACTCAAGAGCTAAGTAGGTCAAAATTTGATTATGCCCTGGTGAAGTGATTTATGATTATTCAATAGTCCCGTTTTGCCAGATGCTCTTTATTCCATCAGCACTGTCTTTTAATTACTGCATGTTAATTATTGGTTTGACAGGCCTCCAATCTTGCATCTATTGCGTCATTGTAAGCGAGGGGTAATAAAAAATGCTTGGTGAATATGCACTGTTGTGTTGTTTGTCTATTTCCTTTGCCTTCCATAACGTTTGTGCTGTCTACTAAAATCTTGTAAAACCTACTTGTACAGTACATAATAAGCTCCATAGCAGTAGATGGTACAGGGAATTTGGTATCAAGAGACTACATGGTGGCACGACAGAGGCTGATTGAAAACAGGTGTCATGCCCACCAGCTGTCCAGTGGAAGTTGCAGTTAGATGAGATTAATCATGATAATCTCTCATGGTAAAAATGATCGGTCGACGTAGCAGCCGCTGAGCTTGTCCCCAGCGATGGTTCGCAACGCCTTGACGCATCCATGTCTTCCTCAACCGCAACCCCATCTCCTCTTTCCAGTCTTTCCCTCCTCCTCTCTCACAATCCATCCTCCTCCCGTGTTTTTGCGGCAGCCTAGCTAGTGCAAAGCCTCCCTCTAATTAGATAAGGAATTACGGTGTGGATTAGGTGATGGAGGGGGATGCCAGTTCTTCTGACCATGGTAGCTATTTCAAGTCACCATTTCAAAGTTGTACGCTCGTAGCTTTTTTCTCTCTCCGCTCCTTGTTTTGCATTATAATACAGCTGCAGGGAGAATGACAAACACTGTTAATCTCCTTGCTCGCTGGCAATACATTACAAAGTGGGTAAAGCAGGATTTTTCACCAGGACTGTAAACACTCAAAATTCAGCATTGTCCATTACCTCTTAAACACAGCTGATAACAAGCATCATTAATTAAACTGTGGGAGTAAGTGGGGTTACATAAATTGAAATTAATAATCGTCTGCATACATACATTGAATGCACATTTCTGCACATTTTTGCTCCGCCCCCCCCCCCCCCCCTCCTCCCCCAATGTAGATTAATAGGTTTGGCTTCCATGTACTGTAAATGCGATGTTTCAACCCTATCCTAGGATAGGTTTAGTCATGGAGTGCTCTTTTAATTTGTTTGCCACGTTCTCATATTTTCCCTGAAAAAAATGATTAAGTAGGCATTTAATTGCTTTCAGAAAATAAATCACTTCCCATAGTTATTGCATTGATGCCAAGTCTATTGCACATGAGCTGCAAAAGAACATGACATATTTTGACACTTGTATTTGGAATACCCGCTGTTGAAGGAACAACATAGACAATGCTTTGACTTACTGATCAAATGATTACTTCATAGAGTATATTTAGTCAAACCCCTTTTCTTCTTTCTAACCTCTTGCTCCACTTCCTGTTACCTCCGTTTAATCTGTCGGATGTTTCCGTATGACTCTACGACGATTATCTCCTACATTACAAGAATTGTAATGATCTGATCCATGATTTAAATCATGTATAGCATGTTTTGGCTAGAATGTTGACATTACATGAGACACTCCTGAATTCTCTAAAGGCTTTAGCATGCCTGAGTGACTATAACGAGCTACACGAGCTGTGTTGTCAGGGAGAATCAAGTTTGGACATGCCCACCATCATCTGGCAAGGAGGAGAGATATATTCTACTTTTTAAAAGCTTTGTAATTGAATTAACTCTTTCCTCTGGAAATGACCCATTTAGAGGATGGTGAAGATGATGTAAATATGGAAGATGCTTGTGTTACTTTGTAAGTCCATGTGTGCGCTGCAGCCTATAACTGTTCAGGTTTTGCCTTCAGGTCTTGATGAATGTATATATATACATATTTTTGGGGGGGGGCAGGGACTTCCAGGTGAATCTCTCGAGCAAAAGTCACAGAGGTGACATGCTATTATTGTCTGACTATTACCATTGATAAAAACCTATACATACAAGTGGCCTTAGAGGAACAAGACTTGCAAACTGCTTCTGAGATACAACATCCACAGTAGTGCATTATTTGATCATTTGCAAGATATATAGTCAGCCAACACTAATTGTGACCTACTGTATGTAATTGCATGGAACTGAACCTCAAGTGAATATTATTGTCTATGTTTATCTCAGTGGGATAACCAGCATAGACACATTGTAAATGAATAACATTTAACCACAAGCATTTCATGCTGGTTAAAGACTGACTCAACAGAGAGAGGGTAGTAATAGCTTTTACATTCCCATTGTCACTTCAAAATCCCTCTGAAATACAGACAAATACATAAGGGCTTTGACATACATCTGCCATAAGTCACAGGTTACATCCATAGATGATTCGGAGATAATTGGTCTGCACACATGAAGACATGAGGATGGATACATAACTGCCTCATTGCCTATGTGGGTGGGCAAAGGTTGCTCAAGGTTGGTGAGGTCCTTTTTCAAGTCATTTCACATGGGTATCCATACGCCTACGCCTGGGGAGTTTTCTTATTGGTCTGGGAGATGGGATTTCTCACTGTACTTCCTGTATATGGAACGTTAAATGTCTCAGTACTATTGATGACTTCTGCTCTGTTCATACTTCCTAATAATTAAAATACATAGTAGCATTTGACGGCAATGGACAAATGAGTGTCTTTGTTTTGTCATTTACACAAATCTTGACATGACCGTGATAATATCATAGGTTGAAATCAGATCCCTGGTTAGCTGGTGGTTTATGCTGATGCCACAGTGCTAGAAAACCATAGTGTTTTCCCCAGGTCTTCCATTCATTTGTGGTCCCTGATTTATTAGGACAGCAGGTCTCAGTGGAAACTCTTCTGGGTCCCCTCAGCAACAGACTGAGGCTGTAACTCACAGCAGTCATAGTCATCTGCCAATATTAGACTTCAGCATCGCTAGGACACTGCAACCTAAACAAGAGGGCTAAAACAATGACTTGAATGGCATAATTTATGTGGTCTTTTTACAACTCTCTTCACTCAGTTACTAATGAGATAGCCGACAACACATTGTCATACCACCTTGCTCATATACTGCCACGGGAATTTCCATTAAAGGCGTTTGAGTTGGAATCAGCGAATAAATAAATGATGTCCTCGTGGGAAATCAATGTAACAAGCAGATACATGTTAAAACTCTGGAGAGACTTCCCGTGGAAGCTGAAGTGGGCTTCACAAAATGCAGATGTGATGGAACCACAGACGGTGCTCAACGGGGCTCAGGCCTTAAAATAAGTAATGAAGCAATTAGTCAGACAATTATGAACACCTGTGATGCTGATTGGCACAATGCTGCTCCGTCTGTTTTCCTGACTCTAAAGATGTCTTAATGTTGCTAAGTTAACCTCTAACAAGGTTTGTAATGATGAGGAGGGCCAAACACACACACACACACACACACACACACACACACACACACACACACACACACACACACACACACACACACACACACACACACACACACACACACACACACACACACACACACACACACACACACACACACACAGGAGGTTCACATTAGGAAGAGGAGTTCATCCCAAAGAGCAGGTTGCGTCATGTATTATTGAAGCCAGCTCTTGTATAAACACCAATAAATTGGGGTCTCAATTTTTCCGATTCATTAAGGTTAATGCAGTTTTAATTAGTACTTGATTTGAAGCCTATTAGATGTAATTTCTAAGTCTTTTCTAAGACCTGCAAACTGCATTGCATGGGATTAAAAAGATAAAAGGCACAACTTGGAATTAGTCACTGTTGGTTCATGCGTGGACGCAGGGATTCCTTTCTATCCAATGTAACTGACTGTTTATTTGCACAAGTGCTTTCAGTCATATTAAAACAATCTAATGAATGGAGGGCTTTGGACTGCAGGGATTGCATCACCAGTCAGATGAACAAATGGAATGGAGGTTCTGGGCTGATTAAAATAAATCTTTTGAAAAAAAGGCTTTAAGTACTGAGTTCTCTTTTTCTCTGCTATACAATGAGGTGTCTTGTGACACCTTTTTATTTCACACTGAGAGAAGGGTTTCACTCTCTCCTTGTTGTCCTGTTTGATTCCCAGGCATGGCTATTGATTATAACTGTTAGAGCAAAACCATAATGTAAAATTGAATTATAGACCAATATGTCACCTTCTGTAGATATAAAATGTGAATATGTTTGTGTTCAAATGATATTGTTGGAAGAGAGTGCATCCTCTGTAGTTGTTCTATGTAAGAGCTTTAATGTAGTGTTATCAGAGTGGTTTCTGTTCTCCTATAAAATTATTTCTGTTCTACAAAAGTACGTCCATAAACTCTATAAAGTTGCTGTTACAAACACCATAGATTCTCCCCTCCCTGGTTTGACTTAAATCATTGTGCACACGTTTTTGAAAGCATACCATAACAGCGAAGATGGGTGGAAATTACAGGGCGAGAGCACAGAGCTGAGCCGTTGACAGCAGGAGTCACAATCCATTAGGAGATCCAACAAGTGGGGGCTCTTTTACCATGACATGCTTACTGTACAGGGAGGAATCGTCAAACATACCCTGTTTGACATTGTCACACCAAGACATTTTCTTCCAGAGAAGTGAAGTCAGACAAAATGGTGCTCCAGCTTCAACAAGGTTATGAAACAGGTGGAACACTTCTGGCTCACAGGTTCTCTCTGCAAAAGAGATCCGTTTTTCAGTGTGTAAATTGCCACCAGTGGTGAATAAAATGGTCCCATCTGTAACTCAAACTCCTCAGCCTCCACTTTCGAGACCCGAGATCAATTCTGTGCATTTCTTCTTTGAGAGAGGCACACAATGGGAGTTAACTAAGGATCCGTTTTCAATTGGATAATCGGCTTGTGAAATGAGGGGATGGCGAGGGCACTGCTTTCACACATTCTCATGGCTTCATATCTCTGTAACGTGAACCACATTCTGCTCAAATCTCAATACCTCTCGCTGTATCCTTTTTAGAGATCACGTTCAATTCACACATCATGTTTCAAAGCAACCTAGACTGGACAACCCGAGTCTCATATCTCAACACCTCTAAAGTGATACAGATAACATTAAACTGACATGTTTATACCATTCCCCTTGAACCTGTAGGCAACGTTCTGCGTACACCATTATACTATACCGAGTCCTTATATTAATCTCCTCAACTAATACTTTATCTCAATCACCTTTACTCCTTTCAACTCATGGTGACCTATAATTGTGTTAAACCCATGTGGAGATTAGCATCATAGTGATTAGGCTGAGGGTTAGCAGAGTTATGCTCACTGAGTGCCTATATGTACCTCTATAGCAACAAATGATGCCTTTCATGTCTGTATTTTAGTCCTGTATGAATTCAGTATGATCTCATCAGCCGTATGGCATGTGAACATTTGACCAACTACTTTCAGTAAAACAGACCATGTATTTGCACGGCACATGTATTTTACCACATATGTTTACTTACAGGTAAAAGGTCACGTAAGACTTTGCCAAATAGAATATATAATTTTCAATTGTTTATGTGATGAACTGTTATTTTCTCCTAATTGTGAACAACTACTATTATAACGCATACAAATATTTCCCAAACAATTGTTTTCTACTCCAACCATCACATCAATATCATCTGCCATTTTTCTTAGCTGTCACTTGACTAACATAGAACTAGAACACAGAACATAATACTGCAAGTGGCTGTAATGTTGAGCTTCAGCAGTGCATCCTCACCAGCCCCGCTCATTCCTTTTCCATGAATGGAAGCTCCTCTCCACAACTGCCACTTTACGGCAGAGAGTTGCTGGCCAAGGTGGCCTGCTGCATCTCCTTTAACCCGCTGTAGCCACTAGATGGTGTATGATAACCACAGAGAGACTCATCCCACTGGGGCTGACGCCAACTCTGGTTGGGTGGGGTGCCGCTGGCTCGAGGAGAGACCACGGGATGAGAGACAGGAGTGGAGAACAGTCTGGAGATTTTATGATAAATTCCAATCTGCCTTCTCACAGGTTCCGTACATGATTTGTCAATATTTCTTTAGCAAATGAAAACTTTGCAATTGCAGTACACTGTTATCATTTTTATGGTTGTCTTTATAAATGGGAAATGTAATCGTTAGGGGACATACCAATAAAAGCCAGTTGTAAATTGCTTTAACAATATGATGGCTGGTGTACATTTCTGTCCCTCACACCTGATTTGTCAGAGTGGCTTATTGATTTTCAAATGACTCGTACTGTATTCACGGAGTAGCAGAGGGACTTGACACACCTTTTCATTTGGGCTCTTTTCATTTTGGCTCACAACTGTTGCCTTAATGTCTGAGCTCTTTCATCACACGTGTGACACATTTGGTTTCCCCTATACTGGATTCTTATATAGGCCACTTTGTCTCATATGTTGTACAGCATATTACCCTCTAATGTCCTGTAACTTTTAGTTAGACTGAATGTGCAAGCTTTGATGTTAAAATTGTATTATTAATATTATTATTATTCATAATAATATATGTATCATTAACCTGTTACAAACTGCAAAATATAATACAAAATCACATGGGCTAAAATGCATAGTACTTTGGGGAAGAGGGGTTAACACACACTACCAAGTGCATCTCATTTGTAGTGCTGAGAGTCACTGTCCCATGTGTCATTTTACAGCGTATGTTCACTGGGAGAGTGCTGTCTTTTATTGTTGTGTTTGATAGGGATGACCTGTCAAGCGATTTTGAATAACATGCAGATTAAGTAACGATGGATATTATATAATAGCATGATCAATGTTGAATAAATAATAGGATGTATACATAAAGGAAGATGGTGTTTTTCAATAGGTACAATATACGGGGGAAGTGGGCATGTGTGCTTGCACATGCATTCATAAGTTTGCATTTCTATCCTATATATAGTACCATCATTGACACCAGCCTAGTAATTTCCACACATTTTTCAGACATTCATATCTTTAGTCAAAACAAATTAAGACAGTAAATTCTGCAGCTTTTTTCAACACGTACATAAAAGTAAATGTCCATATATATGTACTGACAATAGCTATACTATTTTCACACTGATTTGTGGTACACTAATATATCTATGGCCAGGTACTAGAGTACATTTAGGTGGGGAAATGTATAGTCCATCATCTGCATTAGTGCTTTCTTTGGGTTCAGTCAAGGGTCACTCATACCAATAGCTAAACCAGATTTATTTTCCTGGGGGCACCTCTGTCAACAATAGTTACAGGAATCACTCTGGAAAAAGATCCCATTATAATACGTCAAATATTTTTATGCCTTTGGTAAATGGCAGGACTGTTTTGGGGGACAACAATGAGAAGTCAATTCCAACATTTTTGACCAGAGATATTCCCTGTACTGGTCACCTTTAGACCAGCAATGTTATGCTTGAACTCAATGAATTTGAAATAAGTCAAACATTTGCTTCATGCTCTTCCTCAGTTTAAACAATATCTTTTGGATGAAACGTGTGGATTAATTGTAAGTAAGAGATAAGAGGGAAAACCTAATCCCCCATCCAATTGTAAAGCCCTCCTCCACTCTATATTACCCCATCCCATCCCTACCAATCACTTATTTGACCTTTTATCAAGTTTTTCCCCAAATAATACATGTTTTCAGACTATATCAGAGGAAAATGTACGCGTGATCCACAGTACTGTAATGTCATATCACAAAAGCACACATTCAGCATGCGGGGCCCGAGAGCAAACAGAGAGTAAGGCCCTAGCCCACTGAGAACAGTGGTGAACAGAGCCCTCTGGATGTCAGTGTAATAGACTGGCCTATGATGTGTAAATAACACACCACATAATGGCACTCTCAGGTCTGACAATTCCCTTCTAGCACGCTGAGATAGCGTTTGAATCACAGGGGGGATGGAGAAGGAAAGGGAGGTAGAGGAACACAGTTCTTTGGGGCAGTGTCTGTCTTCTACCGTGGTCCTGACTCCAGAGCCTCCCCTCGTCTACACCATTACTCCTGTTGACGTAAACAGACAGAAGGAAATCAGATGTAATATTATTTGCCTTTCAAATACAGACTGTTTATCAATGAATTTGTGAAGAAAGGACAGAAATGGTTCTTTATCTTATCTTGAAATCTTGAAGAGGATCTTCTTATGAAATCTAAAATGGGCATGACAATCTTTACATTTCAAATGGATTGTTCCTTTGAAATATGTACAAAAGTGATTCCCCCCCCCTTTTTTAAAACAATACCTTTCAATGACTTTGCGCACCAGCTCATCATAGCTATGTTCTGATCAGGCACTGTAGCACACAGTTAGATAAATACACTCCAGTGCATATTTAGCCAATAGAGAGACAACCTATTTACACTTTGTAATTGTATTTTTTTTTCTTTGAAATACAGATATATATGTACAATGCATATATATATAAATGGGCTATGGACAGTCAAAGCTATATGATAAATGTTTTGTAAAGACCCTAGAATGATTATTTGCTATATCAATTTAATCAATGTGATAACCTAAAGTAATTGCAACATATGCTTTTAGAGACACCCTGCACAAAACCGACGCTATTTAAAAAAAAAAATTAAGTTATATACCTTCAATACTCATCATTATTCAAAAGACCAATATTAAAATCATATAAATCACAAAAGTTCAAACTTACTACAAGGTAAGAAACATGTGCAAAGCATAAACTTGACCAGATTAAGCAATATTGCATACTGAACAAAACATGTTCATTTAGCAAATACAGTATATACATATACACATCTGTACATTTTCAGTACTTAATAATATTTCTTGAATACACGTTAGTCAATACAGATTTACAGGAAGTTGTGGTTGGTTGGTGATGGTTCTTTAAATCAAGAAGAACCAAAGACAATCTTATCCAAACTTATGGCTAACTATTTTAAAATGGCTTTATGTCAGCATAAACTGCTTCCTGTGACTATATTTATCACTTGTCATGGTCGTTATTTATAATTGTCTTCAATTGCGAATACTGACGATTGTAATACGATGCAATCCATTTTCAGATGCATTTAATAAAGTTTCTGCACATTTTGAATGACAGATATATGACTGATAAACACCGGTAATATGATGGGTGTACGGGTGTTAAAACAACTGGATTTGAGAAAATGGCATTTCATTCATCCACCATTTCAGACGCTCTGTTTTCATATTTTAAGTTGTATGAGTATTTATATTCTTACTTACGTAATTGTTAGTGTGACTATTGTAAGAGATATTTCAGTTGTGCAGAAATGTAAGCGCTGAGTTACAGTAAGTAAGTGATAAGAATGTCTTATGAGAAAATATGTCTCATCTTGTTGTTTATCAACCTGACACCTGACATTATCAACCTTGAACAAATCATTAGCAATTTGCACTTTTGGGATTCCTACTAGTGTGCAATTACCTTCATAGTTTTTCAATATAAAAAAAGTGTCTTTCTTAAGCTTCAAACACTGGATAGAATTGATGACCAATCTAAGCTATTGCATTGTAGTCAAGCATTGCATCGTAAATGCCTCAACTTTTAAAGATTCAAAATGGTGAGAAAGGTGAACATTTTAACATTACTGTAATAATTTCGCTGAAACAATTGTGGAAACAACAGTAGCTACTTGCCCAGTAAATACTTTGATAACCCAGTCATTTACACAGCATAATAAAGCAGAGGTTATCATATACATTATCTGTCAATGTGGATGCTAGCTTCTGTATTGTATATGTCATACTTTCTGCCTGCAGTAATACATGAGCTCCTTTGAAAT
The DNA here is from genome assembly GCF_021184085.1 of Oncorhynchus gorbuscha. NCBI lineage: Eukaryota > Metazoa > Chordata > Actinopteri > Salmoniformes > Salmonidae > Oncorhynchus > Oncorhynchus gorbuscha. The sequence continues at coordinate 55,851,712 of NC_060178.1, forward strand.
ATCAGTCATGAGCTGCCTTTGATTTGGACACTGTTTCCGTCAGGCTCGGGACAGACATCAGTTCCTACATCAACTGACCTTGGCATCGCTTTAGAACTCGCTCCAAACCTCATTTGCTGGTGCTGAAGTTTGCGTTGCATTTGTCTGTTGTTTCGTTACGTTACCGAACTTCCACCCCTATGCCCCACAAGAGCCCCTCTTAAGAAATTACACGAGTCTAAGTTCTAGGTTGAGGTGGCATGGGAGTTACAGGTTAAGGTGGGTCAGTTAGGGTGATCAAAAACAAAGCAGAAGGATACTAAATATAATTTTACCTCCCCCATAATCCTAGGCTTCCAAGAATGACCTTTGATCTTGCAGCATGTGTGGTATGCCGAGCCGCCTGCTCTTGGCGTTCGCTGCTCTGATCCTGGGAAGCAATCACGGCGAGGACTGCTATCAGAAAGGCTGTTGGGAAACACTCTAAGCCTGACTCCGGAGGTGAGTGCCAAAGCAAAAAGCAAATGTGTGGGGATGGAACAAAATAGCAAAGTGCAGCCAACCACATAGAGAGCCTGATGGGCCCCAGCATATAGAATGATAAAAAAGTACTGAGGAAATCGACAACACTTTTTGAGGCCCGGTGTGAGTCAATACTACTAAACGCACAACAACATCTTTAGACATCTTCTCTGGTGTTATGTAAGCAGAGGGAGATCAACATTCAACTGACCACTTTCCTAAGGTAGGAATCATTTTAGTGCACTGTCTTTGAACTTGATGTCACTGCACCCTTTTCTAACTGCATTATGACCATAACAGCGTTTTCACAGCCTTTATAGGATTTCTGTGAAATGGCAACTGAATGCTGAGTAGCCCATTACATTGGGTGACACGTAGTGAATTCTTGAACTATACTTAATCTGTTTTAGCCTGACTGTTGATGTTTCATACGCCTAGTGAACACGACAACTCTATATTTGTTTAGCAAACGAACGGCAATACTAAGCTTACTAATGACTATTCTGTCAAAATATATTTTGTATACGATGTCCAAAATGGCCTTAAGATTTTAGAAAATTCCCCCATAATTTGTCATGTGTCGTTCCTCTGGTCGAAACCCTAAGAAAATCAGCGAGTGTGCCCACACAAACTCTCTCTCAGGCCTTGGGCATAGCGAATTTCGTGTATGTGCGTTTATTTGATTGTTTAAGAGCGATTTCCGGAAACTAGGTTTTTGAGGGCCAGGAGCTGCCTTGTAACAATTAGGGGGTTAAATGGCAGCTGGCCACACAGGATGGCACAGGCTCACTGGTTTGCTGGCAGCCCCTTCCTGCTCCTCAGAGATCAGAGGTCAGGGGACTTTTCAGGAAAAGTTAATTTCTCAAGCAGCCTGAAACAGGTGGAGGCCTGGACACCACTATTTACCCAAACTAAATGAGGAAAGTGGAAGCACTGCTGAAGAAATATAGTGTTTCACAATAAGAAAGTGGGAGTTTGGGTGGGTACACAAACTCCTGTACAGAAGTGTACACAAAAAACAATGACATTTCGCTGACCTCTTGTGTGAAAGAGTGAGTGCAGCACTTACAAGTAAAATATGCAAGACGTGAAAATAGTGACTGTTACTTTGCATGGTTAGAAAAGTAAAGCATACATTTAAATGCATACATGACAACACCCAAGGCATCTGATATTTCCAGGAATGTGTGGCCCAATGTTCGTTTGTATGATGTGTGTATTCATTCATAATGTATGTTTGCATGTTTAAACAAACATAGGCTGTCCCAGTCCGTTAGATGGAATCTAAGAGCATGTACTATACAGTATGTTTACATTATGTACCTGTATACACACACACACACACACACACACACACACACACACACACACACACACACACACACACACACACACACACACACACACACACACACACACACACACACACACACACACACACACACACACACACACACACACACACACACGCGCGCGCACGCACACGCAAACACACGTGCTTGTGAGAACACACACACATACTTGTGCTATAACAATAACTCTAGAGATCTAGAGATTATTCCCCAGAAGAATTAAGTTATGACAGCAAATAATAATACAAAAAGGTTAAAGGTAGGTAGAATTTCTTTGGATTGGTTAAACAGCAGGACCTTGAGTTGAACCCATCAGGAAGGGCTTAAATGTTTGGGATTAGGGATCTAAAAGGCATTTGGAGGCCCTGAATCAGTTTGAGAATTGGGTTAGATGCTTAGCCCTAAGAAGCCCTAAGCATTGGGCCTGCGAGGTAATCAAACAGAGGGGAGGTAGAGGGCCCTAGCACACCTGAAGGAAGGGCCGACAGAGTAGACAAGAGAACGCCCATGCAAGTGAGACAAACTGGTCAGTTTTCCCCCTGCCACAGATCGACAGCAGCTGGGCATGTTGGTGTTGCCCAAGGGCAAGGTCGACCAGGGGGAACAGCGGGTGGGTTGTTTTCTCTTCAGTAGTGAAAACACCGGCCATGGAGTTTCTGTATCTGCCAGCTGTGGCCGAGGGTTTTTAGTCCACAGCCTGACCCCATATTAACACTATAAAGGGAAGCCGGATTGCTAATGACCACTGGCCTCTGGCCCAACCTGAGCAAAACACCCCTTCCATACAACACACATGCCTCTGGACGCTGGTTTCTCATATTGGAGACAGGTTGGTGATAACTTTGGGAAAGAGCAACAGAGAAAGTCTAAACCAGTTTTAAGTTAAAACTAGACTTAGTGATGTACAGTGGTTGCACATAATTAATTTTAGACCGTACAGTTTTCAAAGTGTGATATCCCTTCCTTGACAGCTTTTTATTTCTTTACACCTGCTTACAGTGGAGGTTAATTTGACCATTTATGAGCTATCCCATTGTAGACATGATCCTTTGCATAAACGTAGCAACACAAAATTCTATAAAGAAAGTTACTGTTAACAACTTTTAGAAATCACCTATTCTCAACAACAACAAAAAACCTTCTACATATATATATATATATATATATATATATATATATATATATATATATATATATATATATATATATATATTTATAGACATTTGATTTAATTTCAGCCAAGTCTCAGCAGATTGGTTGGTTTTCCAGTGAAGAATAGCACAGTGAAAGCTCATGCTGCAACCTGAAACCGTGAAACCATCAGAAATCACTGATGTCCTCAGGCCTAATTGGTCTGGACAGTTAACATCAGAGGAGCTGGGCTTTATATGTAATCTGTTCATGCCTTTACCGCATTCTCATAGAGACCATTTTCTTTTTTATATTCAAACATTGTAATGAAGGTCATTCTCCATTAATTCACTTTGATGTAAATGCACTAAGTTTAGCATTTTAATAAGAATCCTTTACTGTACAACCCCCCCCCACACACACACAGAAAATATGAATTTGTGGCTATGTCGAATTACTGCTACTGTAAGCAATTGGGACCATTAGAAGAACACCATAACGCATAAGAAACAAAGAATTTGACATTCATTGAAGTTACTGTATACATTTACTCAGGACATATTTAAATGATACACAATCACATTTTGCTTGCTACCACAAGGGTGTATAACATGTTTGTGAATGTACCATAGACTGTTATGTGTTGTGTTGTAGAAATTCATTTGTTATCCCAGAAAACTAAAATCTAAAAATATATTATACTTAAAAATCAGATGCTGATTTATTTTAAGGGTTGCAACATGCATGCATTAATATTGTTATCAATGGATGTGGTACAAATGTACAGTTTTCCATTATCAAGAAGTATACACACAGAAGGATATTTGCTAGCTGCACAAACGATTGTTGTCTGTAACGACCCATAAACCCATAAAGACTTGTAATCATAAGGGGAATTTTCTCTCTTATACCACATTGTTGTCACAATATGTGGGTATCAAGGCATTAGGGTGGCACTTGACTGTGGTGACCTTTGTAAATACTCTGAGGTAGCACTAAAGTTAGTCATTTGCCTCGAAATTAGAAACCATTCATCTGTACAATAGTGTCATAACCCATGTGGAAATCCCGACATAGCCGATTAATTATTGTCATTTTGCCACAGTAATCACGGAGGCGTGTGAAAAGACTGTCAATTTGTACCACAATCTTACCGTAGGATGTTGAAAACAACTGAGTTTTACAGGAGTCTCGAAAATGACAATAGCTGCACACGTGTGTTCATGAAGTGTGCTCTTATAGCAGTTTTGAGTATTTGCAGACAGTGGAAGTTCAAATGGTAGTCATTAATTGTTTGCAAATGAAAGGTTAAGGAAAAATATGATACTCATAACTTTATATGGAAAATACAAAAAATACAGTGGGGCCCGAAATGATTGACACCCTTGATCAAGATGAGCAATAATGACTGTATAAAGTAAATCATTCAAATATTGAGCTTATATTGTATGATCAAAATGTTGGGAAATTACATTATTTTACACTAAAACAATTGCTTAGCGAAATAGATTTTGTTAAATAAGTATGATTTTCTCAAAACTACTAGAGTCAAAATTATTGACACGACTAAATATTTAGTTTAGCATTTGGTCCCATATTCCTAGCACGCAATGACTACATTAAGCTTGTGACTACACACTTGTTGGATGCATTTGCAGTTCACTTTGGTTGCGTTTAAGATTATTTTGTGTACAATAGAAATGGATGGGAAATAATGTACTGCCACTTTTATTGTAAATAACAATGGAATGTTTCTAAACACTACTAAATGAATGTGGATGCTACCATGATTAATGGATAATCCTGAATGAATAGTGAATAATGATGAGTGAGAAAGTTACAGAATGTAATTTATCATACCCCAAAGACATGCTAACCTCCCCTGTTATTGGTAATGGTGAGAGGTGAGAGAAACTAACTGCAAATGCATCCAACAAGTTTGTAGAGTCATTGTGTGCTAGGAATATGGGACCAAGTACTAAACTTTTGACTACTACTTCATAAGAATGTTTAGGGGTGTCAATAATTTTGACCCTAAACTTTTTAAGAAAAAACAACATTATTTGTTAAACAAAATCTCTTTCACTGAGCAATTGTATTAATATAAAATAATATAATCTCCTAATTGGTCTGCATATAATATAACAGTATTTGAAATATTTAACGTCAGTTATTATTACTCATCTTTATCAAGGGTGTCAATCATTTCGGACCCCACCGTATGGGGCGGCAGGTAGCCCAGTGGTTAGAGAGTTGGGCCAGGAACTGAAAGGTTGCTTGCTCGAATCCCCGAGCTGACAAGGTACAAGACAGTTAACCCACTGTTCCTAGGGCCGTCATTGTAAATACGACTTTGTTCTTAACTTACTTGCTTAGTTAGATGAATGTTAAAATAATGAAATGTGAACATCTAATAGAGAGAGATGACTAGCTAACTCAGAAGGTTTCAGACATGTATTTCTGTAGCCATCGTCCTCAGATCAAGCACTGAAATGCTTTAATGAGTCATGAGCACTAATACTTGAGGATCTGATGCATTGGATGAGACAGTTTGATCCAGTTATTAGGGCAATGTAATGGAGTCTCCTAATCCAAACTCACCAAACCCTACCACCATAGGGGGCACAATAGTCAGGCAACACGTTCTTCCGACACAAAGCAGACTTTTCCACCAATATTACAGAACACTGGAAGGCTTGGGGCCTGTTCAAACAAGTCCTTCACAGTATCCCCCTTAAAATGATTTACAGTACCCCCTTCTCTCTCTCTCACCCCTTCCTTTCTCTCTCTCCAACAAATGCTGTGCTGGCAGGGCATATTCTACGCTAATTAAAGCCCAAATCTTTTATTTTAAATGAGAAATAGCATAGGGAGAGTGTTGACAATCTCTGTTGTGCCGAAGAGAAGAGGGGGAAGAGAAGAGGAGCAGAAATGAAACAGTATAAAAAATATAGAACATTATATTAAAACCATTCGCCACAATTGGTGCTAATTGGCAGATAATCCAGGGTCTCTCGGATGCCTAATGCGAGGATAACGAGGAGTGAGCCGGGTCCTTGTCCTCCAGTTCTCCAGGCTCCACCAGCCTCTGAGTCCTCCAAGCGGCAGGACCCGAGTCAGACCGTGTTGGAGGGGGAGGGATTATCCATGGCATTATTGGTGCTTTCTGTCAGAACATGACCTTGACAAGAGTTTTGACTCACCCCCTTCCCAATTTCTATCACCATGAACTTTATGAGGAACATAATTAAAAGCTTTGGAGACACATGATATGAAACACACCAAATAAAACCCAGAACTGATCGTCCAGTGGGATGGTGTTTCTACCAAAAAAATCTATCCACGCTGGATTCCCTTTAAAAATGGGAAATACTGGTTACAAAATGAATATTCAGAAAAACAGCCATACTATTACACAATATAAATTCAACCTGATGATCTAATTGTATGCTGTGGGAAACTATTTCAAAGCAGTTTGTCCTAAATGCCATCCTGAATATTGAATCCTTTAATTGGGAGTCAATGTGGTCTTCTGAGCACACAAAGGCAACGATTGTAAAGAACTTTGGACCTAAAATAAGTTCTTAGAAGGAACCCCTTCTACACCTGTAGCCTAAGTTGAGGCAATTTTTCAGTTGTCTGGGTACACTTTTGAGGCAAGTCCTTGGTTGTGAAATTTCCCATGTTAAGAGCACGTCCTATTATGGCACGGGAGAAAGAGATGTTTTTTTCGGCACTGTGTTTGATGGAATTCTATTTGCATGAAAAAAAAAGGTCTGAGCAAAACTGTAACTTGTGAACTGATCAAAAGGCTAAGGACGAATGGCTTCCCCTTTTGACACGAGAGGGACTCTCTTGAGGAGCCCTCGCAGCGGTAGCCTTGGAGGTTAGAAAAACGTAGCCCCTCAGACTGCTCTCTGGACAACAGTTGAGCCGGCTCTCCAGCAGAGTGGTCTCACTCTCACTGCGTATCGGTGTCCTCAACAACCTTCATTGAAATTCTATAAGACGGCTTTGTGTGTGTGTGTGTGTGTGTGTGTGTGTGTGTGTGTGTGTGTGTGTGTGTGTGTGTGTGTGTGTGTGTGTGTGTGTGTGTGTGTGTGTGTGTGTGTGTGTGTGTGTGTGTGTGTGTGTGTGTGTGTGTGTGTGTGTGTGTGTGTGTGTGTGTGTGTGTGTGTGTTGTGTTTTTGAAAGACAATGTGAGCTAAAGCAAATACAGAAACAAATATAATTGTATTCAAAGTTTATTTTGTATGATCTGTCTAGTAGTGCATCAGTCAAACAGACCTTTCCAGAGTAAAATGGAAATTGTAAACACCCTACTGTGACTTTTCATAATTCATGTTTATTTTAAAGGCCCTATGCAGCTGTTTTATATCAATATCAAATCATTTCTGGGTAACAATTAAGTGCCTTGCTGTAATAGATTTCCATAAAAATGGCCAAATGTAGCTTTTAGGAAAATATATATTTCTCATGCAAAACTGTTGCTAGGACTTGCCTGGGCGTGATCTGAGTGGCTAGGGGGAACTGAAAACAAGCTGTTATTGGTTGAGAGGTTTGGAACACTCTTTGTTATTGGTCTATTAACCAATTTACCGCATGGTGATGTCATAAACCTCTGCCCATGTAAACCTGCTGGTTAGAATGTCCTGTGAGGATTGTATTGTCAACCACCAACTTAGAAGGATATAACATTGATCACATTTTCCAAAAATTGTACAGTGTTAATTTCATCAGCTGTTGTACAACTTGTTATAAAACACAAAAATGAACATTTAGACTACACTGGGCCTTTAACATGTATTATTATACCTTTTTTTCAACTTTTTTTAATGACCATTTATTATTTTGAAAAGACATCAGTATTTTATAACAAAACTTAACGCAAGTGTTCTACCAAATCATATTGTTGATACAAATGCAAAACAATCCAAAAGTTTGACATCCTAAACACGTTCATCTCCTAAACGGTAACACGTCATTGATTTTTCCTTTTCATCGACAATTACAAGCGGAGGATGACAATTAGAAACATTTCAAAATTACTTATTTTCCTTGTGGGTTAAGTCAAAAGACCATTTTAATGAACATCGCACGGCACAGCAGTAATTTAATGCTTTGTAACACAAGGAAGTATATACCTGGAAATGAAAATAAATAACCTAATGTGGGTCCTGCAGGTCATGCACACATCTCTGGTTAAATGTATATTTCCCAAATCCTCTCCTGCAAACATCTTCAAAGTGGAAAGTGTGCGATAAGAAACTGAGGCATATGTTATTCTTTCCAGACTGTGTTTTGACTACACTTGTTTTGGTGGCCGAGAGGGTTGTGAAGCTCTTTAGCTTTTAGGGGGTTGGAATAGGGTCTAGGTCTACAGACTTTGTGGACACAGCACAGCGGTCCACTGTGAAGCTAAGTGCACAGAACTCCAGATTGTTGGGTGGGGGTGGGATAGCCCGAGCTATTCACACACGGTCGATAGGGCAGAGGCCCTCTCTCTCTCTCTCTGGCTCAGCTGGTTTCACTTAGAGAACACGGAGAGAGGGGGGTCATTGGGTCACACCATGGCCTCATCAAATTAGCCTCAACCGAGTGAGGTGTTTAGCACAAGTTAAAACAAGTAATCTGAAGGGTATTAAATGCAAATGCGACGACCATATGCCCACTTCAAACACGGACAGCTCCCATCCTCCCCAACACCTCCCCATTCTTCTTTCCCTCGCAGATTTTCACAGCAGAACCGTTCTCGTTTCACAAAGTGGGGGCTGTTAAGATGACAATGGGTTTCTGTCATGATGGGTTTCTGTCATGCTGACCAGGTGTGAGACATTTCGACCACTGGTGAAGTCAAAAGCTGTTTGATATCTGTTAAAAGAACATTTTACTATGAAATGTGCTGAACCTAAATCATTCTTGGTCTCTGAGAATAGATATCTCTTACATGTTCTGAACATACATATCTCTTTTCAAACGGACCTTCAACTCGAACCGGTTGAGTATGGAAATAGAGGTGGGATGCGGAGAAAGGTTGTCCTGTAACTAAAAAAAAAGAATGTTTGAGCTATATTTTTGCTGAACTAACATATATGCTACACCATGTGGCCCTGTTAGTGGGAGTAAGGCCTGATTAGGTTCTGAAGATTATGGGCAAAGACTGTTTGTGCTCCCTCAGGCTGTGGCCCAGCTAGGAACATATGGCAGCTCCTATGTGCTAATAAGCACCTGTGGAGATGGAGCAGAGAAAACCCCACTGGGTTCTGCAGCTATGCCACCTGCACAGACCTCTGCAGTGGCTCTGACTTACATTCACTCAGCCTGGGTTCAGCACAGAGCTGGAGACTGTCTGAGAACACCAATACATGGTTAAATGTCTCCTGGAAACATGTACATCAACACAAAGATAAATGCAAATATCTCTTTTTGGATTTTTTTTGTTGTTGCCCTTTTTCTCCCCAATTTTGTGGTATCCAATTGGTAGTTACAGTCTTGTCCCATATCTGCAACTCCCGTACGGACTCGGGAAAGGCGAAGGTCAAGAGCCGTACGTCCCCCAAAACACAACCCAACCAAGCCGCACTGCTTTTTGACACAATGCCCACTTTACCCGGAAGCCATCCGCACCAATTTGTCAAAGGAAACACCGTAAACCTGGCAACCGTGTCAGCGTACACTGCGCCCGGCCCACCCCAGGAGTCGTAGTACGCGATGGGACAAGGACATCCCTGCCGGCCAAACTTTCCCCTAACCCGGACGAGACGCTGGGCCAATTGTGCGAAGCCCCATGGATCTCCCAGTCATGGCCGGCTGCGACAGGGCCTGGACTCGAACCCAGAATCTCTAGCCACTAGACCACTGCGCCACTCAGGAGGCCACCTGTAAATATTTTCCTCTCAATTGGAGTACTCCTTTAATTGTTGTAGGAAATTGTAAAGCCCTTTGAGAAAATATTGCACACCCACAAAACAATTAATGCAGTATAAGTAATACTTGCATCACAAATACAAGGCACAACCAGTGTGCATTCAACTGAACTGCACAGTCACAGATGAATAAATGGTTCATAGTTAATAGTTCAGTTAGTACGTGAGCTGTACCGGTTTTTAGTCTCTTCAACTCCATACAAAACAGCACACAGCTGCTGAGAAGGAATGTGAGAGCAAAAATATATTGTGGGAGACCTCGCTCCTGTCAATCAAAAGATTCTTATTAAATGTGTTTAAGCTGTGAAAGCATTTTGAAGAAAGGTAACTATGTCCTTTATGTGTTCTTCTTGCCCACATATATCCCCCCTGACAGGTCTTTAAATCAGACAAATTTATGTTGACATCAATACTGAATAGAGTATTGGATTTTGTTTGCGTATTTTTGAAAGGGAACATCTGACTTCATATGATGAACGTATTCTGAATATACCCGAATAGATGCACTCTTTCCAAGTCTAAGCACAACATTGAAATATATTTATAAGAAAAGTGCTCCATCATGCTAAAATGGCGAACGCAAACCATACTTCCTCAGATGGCCTGCATGTCACCATGACAGTGGTGTCGTTTGGGAACATATGTGAGCATGCATGAGAGACATACAAATACCTAAATGTCTACTGAAAGAATGGAACAACGGTCTCCCCAGCTTATTAGGCCTGCTCCGTGGAGTTCTCTGTTCAAAACCACATCACATGTCCTTTTCAATTGAGAAATTAAGAATGATAAATCAACCGTCAATAAAGTATGGGATTTCATTTCTTTGGACATCTCGTTTCCATTTATGAATCTCATTTTAAGATGCTGCGTTACTGGACTGTCCACATACATTATTGACCATCTTTACTGTATCACTGCAAGGTGTGCTGCAGAGTCAAGCATGTGGATGACAATTGAATATGTCAGGGGTAATAGGGTGGTGAATCAGAAAGTTTGATGTAGTTTTATGTAGTTGAAGATACTGGGCAGTATATTCAACACATTTAAGGATAAGTTATTCACACTTGTCTGTTGAGTTCACATGCTTTCTTTCATTTAAGTTGTTTTATGCGTTGCAATATGGGATCATGTCTGGTACTCTAATCAAGAGGTTATTTTCTCACTCACTAGCAGGTTGAGGTTCCACTGGAGAAGCAACAACTTAGCACCAGTTGACATGTTTTTAATTGTGAAGTATTTGTAAATACCTACAATGGCACGGCATACGTGCTTAATAATATACATTTTATGTGATAATTATGCTGATGCTGTATAAAACACTTTCCATGGACTCATTACAATTTTCTTTTATTACGAATTCAGTCACTGAAACCTTCAAACATGCATTTCAAACATAAATTATTCCTGATATTTACAGTTAGTTCAAATTAATATAATTTCAATTGGACTTTTAATCTCTTCATGTAATAGAACACTCGAAGAAGGATGTTGATATGAGCTTGCTCCATAAATGAAAAGTTATTTTTATATATCTCGAGCTAGTTCTAGAATTGTGCCTATGTCAGCATCAGGATAATGAAGTTGACACCCTACTTTATGCATTAGCCTATATGTTTTTTTCTTTTGATAAAAGAGCTGTACTCAAACCAGACAAATATTAATTCGATTCAATTACGATTTTACGTCATTACCGAGGTGGACTCACATCATCTGCAAATTACACATTTCTCCTTTGAATGTAGTCGCCTTCATTTTTGTAAAAAATTAAGTTCCATAAATGCCATAGTTAATCTCCTGACACTTTACAGATCTTGTTTCCTCACATCCTCTTTTTTCCCGGGTCAAAGCAGATAGCTGGCATTGTAAGAAGATGTGTCATTTGAATTTGAGTTACTGTACAAGATCATTGATGTATGTGTGCAGGTGTAGGTTTCCTCACAGTTTTCCTATCATCCTGATGTTCTCCTCTAAGATTTTACAAACATAGATCTTAATCAATAGCAACAGATGACACCCAAGGGCGTACTGTCATGCAGGTGAAAGAGGACCCAAAAGCGACTTAACAGAAACAGAGTTTATTTAAGTCCAAACAGGGAATAACAGAAATCCTCTAGTCTGTAGAGGGGAATAACTGGAGAAGCGGCCACAGACTGCAGGTCGCTTCGGGTAGGCGCAGGCCGTAGTGGACCGAGACACCTGCTCACACGCAGCATCTGATGAAGGCAAAAAACACGACAGGACAGGGCGAAACACAATCACAGCATGGTGAATACAAAACAAGGAACCGACGGGACAGGAACGGAACACAAAGGAATAAATAGGGACTCTAATCAGGGGAAAGGATCGGGAACAGGTGTGGGAAGACTAAATGATGATTAGGGAATAGGAACAGCTGGGAGCAGGAACGGAACGATAGAGAGAAGAGAGAGCGAGAGAGTGAGAGAGGGAGGGGGAGAGAGAGGGATAGAAGGAGGGAAAGAACCAAATAAGACCAGCAGAGGGAAACGAATAGCATGGGGAGCACAGGGACAAGACATGATAATAAATGACAAACATGACAGTACCCCCACTCACCGAGCGCCTCCTGGCGCACTCGAGGAGGAATCCTGGCGGCAACGGAGGAAATCATCGATGAGTGAACGGTCCAGCACGTCCCGAGACGGAACCCAACTCCTCTCCTCAGGACCGTAACCCTCCCAATCCACTAGGTATTGGTGACCCCGTCCCCGAGAACGCATGTCCATGATCTTATGTACCTTGTAAATAGGTGCGCTCTCGACAAGGACGGGAGGGGGAGGGAAGACGAACGGGGGTGCGAAGAAAGGGCTTAACACAGGAGACATGGAAGACAGGATGGACGCGACGAAGATGTCGCGGAAGAAGCAGTCGCACAGCGACAGGATTGACGACCTGGGAGACACGGAACGGACCAATGAACCGCGGAGTCAACTTACGAGAAGCTGTCGTAAGAGGAAGGTTGCGAGTGGAAAGCCACACTCTCTGGCCGCAACAATACCTTGGACTCTTAATCCTGCGTTTATTGGCGGCTCTCACCGTCTGTGCCCTGTAACGGCAAAGTGCAGACCTCACCCTCCTCCAGGTGCGCTCACAACATTGGACAAACGCTTGAGCGGAGGGAACGCTGGACTCGGCAAGCTGGGATGAGAACAGAGGAGGCTGGTAACCCAGACTACTCTGAAACGGAGATAACCCGGTAGCAGACGAAGGAAGCGAATTGTGAGCGTATTCTGCCCAGGGGAGCTGTTCTGCCCAAGACGCAGGGTTTCTGAAAGAAAGGCTGCGTAGTATGCGACCAATCGTCTGATTGGCCCTCTCTGCTTGACCGTTAGACTGGGGATGAAACCCGGAAGAGAGACTGACGGACGCACCAATCAAACGACAGAACTCCCTCCAAAACTGTGACGTGAATTGCGGGCCTCTGTCTGAAACGGCGTCTAACGGGAGGCCATGAATTCTGAATACATTCTCAATAATGATTTGTGCCGTCTCCTTAGCGGAAGGAAGTTTAGCGAGGGGAATGAAATGTGCCGCCTTAGAGAATCTATCGACAACCGTCAGAATCACAGTCTTCCCCGCAGACAAAGGCAGACCGGTAATGAAGTCTAAGGCAATGTGAGACCATGGTCGAGAAGGAATGGGGAGCGGTCTGAGACGACCGGCAGGAGGAGAGTTACCCGACTTAGTCTGCGCGCAGTCCGAACAAGCAGCCACGAAACGGCGCGTGTCACGCTCCTGAGTCGGCCACCAAAAGCGCTGGCGAATAGACGCAAGAGTGCCTCGAACACCGGGATGACCAGCTAACTTGGCAGAGTGAGCCCACTGAAGAACAGCCAGACGAGTGGAAACAGGAACGAAAAGGAGGTTACTAGGACAAGCGCGCGGCGACGCAGTGTGCGTGAGTGCTTGCTTAACCTGTCTTTCAATTCCCCAGACTGTTAACCCGACAACATGCCCATAAGGAAGAATCCCCTCGGGATCAGTAGAAGCCACAGAAGAACTAAACAGACGGGATAAGGCATCAGGCTTGGTGTTCTTGCTACCCGGACGGTAAGAAATCACAAACTCGAAACGAGCGAAAAACAACGCCCAACGAGCTTGACGGGCATTAAGTCGTTTGGCAGAACGGATGTACTCAAGGTTCTTATGGTCTGTCCAAACGACAAAAGGAACGGTCGCCCCCTCCAACCACTGTCGCCATTCGCCTAGGGCTAAGCGGATGGCGAGCAGTTCACGGTTACCCACATCATAGTTGCGCTCAGATGGCGACAGGCGATGAGAAAAATAAGCGCAAGGATGAACCTTATCGTCAGACTGGAAGCGCTGGGATAGAATGGCTCCCACGCCTACCTCTGAAGCGTCAACCTCGACAATGAATTGTCTAGTGACGTCAGGAGTAACGAGGATAGGAGCGGACGTAAAACGTTCTTTTAGAAGATCAAAAGCTCCCTGGGCGGAACCGGACCACTTAAAACACGTCTTGACAGAAGTAAGAGCTGTGAGAGGGGCAGCAACTTGACCGAAATTACGAATGAAACGCCGATAGAAATTAGCGAAACCTAAAAAGCGCTGCAACTCGACACGTGACCTTGGAACGGGCCAATCACTGACAGCTTGGACCTTAGCGGAATCCATCTGAATGCCTTCAGCGGAAATAACGGAACCGAGAAAAGTAACGGAGGAGACATGAAAAGAGCACTTCTCAGCCTTTACGTAGAGACAATTCTCTAAAAGGCGCTGTAGAACACGTCGAACGTGCTGAACATGAATCTCGAGTGACGGAGAAAAAATCAGGATATCGTCAAGATAGACAAAAACAAAAATGTTCAGCATGTCTCTCAGAACATCATTAACTAATGCCTGAAAAACAGCTGGCGCATTGGCAAGACCGAACGGCAGAACCCGGTACTCAAAATGCCCTAACGGAGTGTTAAACGCCGTTTTCCACTCGTCCCCCTCTCTGATGCGCACGAGATGGTAAGCGTTACGAAGGTCCAACTTAGTAAAGCACCTGGCTCCCTGCAGAATCTCGAAGGCTGATGACATAAGGGGAAGCGGATAACGATTCTTAACCGTTATGTCATTCAGCCCTCGATAATCCACGCAGGGGCGCAGAGTACCGTCCTTCTTCTTAACAAAAAAGAACCCCGCCCCGGCCGGAGAAGAAGAAGGCACTATGGTACCGGCGTCAAGAGACACAGACAAATAATCCTCGAGAGCCTTACGTTCGGGAGCCGACAGAGAGTATAGTCTACCTCGAGGAGGAGTGGTCCCCGGAAGGAGATCAATACTACAATCATACGACCGGTGAGGAGGAAGGGAGTTGGCTCGGGACCGACTGAAGACCGTGCGCAGATCATGATATTCCTCCGGCACTCCTGTCAAATCGCCAGGTTCCTCCTGAGAAGTAGGGACAGAAGAAACGGGAGGGATGGCAGACATTAAACACTTCACATGACAAGAAACGTTCCAGGATAGGATAGAATTACTAGACCAATTAATAGAAGGATTATGACATACTAGCCAGGGATGACCCAAAACAACAGGTGTAAACGGTGAACGGAAAATCAAAAAGAAATAGTCTCACTGTGGTTACCAGATACTGTGAGAGTTAAAGGTAGTGTCTCAAATTTGATACTGGGAAGATGACTACCATCTAAGGCAAACATGGGCGTAGGCCTGTCTTACGGTCTGAAAGGAATGTTATGTTTCCGAACCCATGCTTCGTCCATGAAACAACCCTCAGCCCCAGAGTCAATCAAGGCACTGCATGTAGCACCCGAACCGGTCCAGCGTAGATGGACCGACATAGTAGTACAAGATCTAGATGAAGGGACCTGAGTAGTAGCGCTCACCAGTAGCCCTCCGCTTACTGATGGGCTCTGGCCTCTTACTGGACATGAATTAACAAAATGTCCAGCAACTCCGCAATAGAGGCACAGGCGGTTGGTGATCCTCCGTTCCCTCTCCTTAGTCGAGATGCGAATCCCTCCCAGCTGCATGGGCTCAGTCTCAAAGCCAGAGGAGGGAGATGGTTGCGATGCGGAGCAGGGAAACACCGTTGATGCGAGCTCTCTTCCACGAGCCCGGTGACGAAGATCTACCCGTCGTTCTATGCGGATGGCGAGAGCAATCAAAGAGTCCACATCTGATGGAACCTCCCGGGAGAGAATCTCATCCTTAACCACTGCGTGGAGTCCCTCCAGAAAACGAGCGAGCAGCGCCGGCTCGTTCCACTCACTAGAGGCAGCAAGAGTGTGAAACTCAATAGAATAATCCGTTATGGACCGTTCACCTTGGCATAAGGAAGCCAGGGCCCTAGAAGCCTCCCTACCAAAAACTGAACGGTCAAAAACCCGAATCATCTCCTCTTTAAAGTTCTGGAACTTGTTAGAGCAATCAGCCCTTGCCTCCCAGATAGCTGTGCCCCATTCTCGAGCCCGGCCAGTAAGGAGTGAAATGACGTAAGCAACCCGAGCTCTCTCTCTAGAGTATGTGTTGGGTTGGAGAGAGAACACAATCTCACACTGCGTGAGAAAGGAGCGGCACTCAGTGGGCTGCCCGGAGTAGCAAGGTGGATTATTAACCCTAGGTTCTGGAGGCTCGGCAGACCAGGAAGTAACAGGTGGCACGAGACGTAGACTCTGGAACTGTCCAGAGAGGTCGGAAACCTGAGCGGCCAGGTTCTCCACGGCATGGCGAGCAGCAGACAATTCCTGCTCGTGTCTGCCGAGCATGGCTCCTTGGATCTCGACGGCAGTGTAACGAGCGTCTGAAGTCGCTGGGTCCATTCCTTGGTCGGTTCCTTCTGTCATGCAGGTGAAAGAGGACCCAAAAGCGACTTAACAGAAACAGAGTTTATTTAAGTCCAAACAGGGAATAACAGAAATCCTCTAGTCTGTAGAGGGGAATAACTGGAGAAGCGGCCACAGACTGCAGGTCGCCGGGTAGGCGCAGGCCGTAGTGGACCGAGACACCTGCTCACACGCAGCATCTGATGAAGGCAAAAAACACGACAGGACAGGGCGAAACACAATCACAGCATGGTGAATACAAAACAAGGAACCGACGGGACAGGAACGGAACACAAAGGAATAAATAGGGACTCTAATCAGGGGAAAGGATCGGGAACAGGTGTGGGAAGACTAAATGATGATTAGGGGAATAGGAACAGCTGGGAGCAGGAACGGAACGATAGAGAGAAGAGAGAGCGAGAGAGTGAGAGAGGGAGGGGGAGAGAGAGGGATAGAAGGAGGGAAAGAACCAAATAAGACCAGCAGAGGGAAACGAATAGCATGGGGAGCACAGGGACAAGACATGATAATAAATGACAAACATGACACGTACATCTTACTATCGATAACTTTACATCTTTTTATTCATTACAAGACCATACTGTACGGAACATCACAATGTTTTATGGTAAACGTCAGAAAAGAGTATGCTGCATTTCTGTCTTTGAACACCAATATCTTCTTGAGGAATCTATTGCATCTGATACTATTGCCACTATTAGGCTAAGTTAAGACCTTTGTCAATTCCAATACAACTTGGTATAGGTATAGACACCAATTTCATTAGCGAATTAGGGCATAAAGGAGGGAAATTGATCCAGAGCTTAAATACTGATGTTTTTATGTGCAACCGAACAGTGGTGTCATTAGGGCTTCTGTGGCTTCAGCCACGGATGTTTCTGGTCCAGCCCCGGACATTTTGATGATCCAAATGTATTTTTATTTTCTACAACCATATGCATCACTTGTGCTATGCAGTGTGTATATATATATATATATATATATAGTAGCAAAGTGTCATTTCTTCAGAGTTGTCACATGAAAAGAGAGACTCAAATATTTACAAAAATGTGAGGGGTGTACTCACTTTTGTGATATACTAATATATATATATATATATATATATTATATATATATATATATATATATTAGTATATCACAAAAGTGAGTACACCCCTCACATTTTTGTAAATATTATATATATACACACATACATACATATATACATATATACACACAGCCACATTTTTACTGACACGATTTTATGACAAAAATAAACAGTACAATATACCGCACTGATTGGACGAGGTGCCTGCTATGGGTCGAGATTTCAAAACGCAGTGGACAGCTCACATCCCTTAACCCCTCCCCCACATCGCCAATTAGATGTCAGCATAGCTCAGAGCAAATATGGGTGTTCTGAACTTCTACCGTAAGACAGACAAAAAAAGTGAGCAGGTTGAGGAAGCAGTGAATGGGGTGGAGAAGGCAGAACAGACAGAAAGTCAAAGTTCAGCAGCAGACTTATCCACAGGTTGGTGCATGGTTGGTCGTAGCTCGCGTCGTTCTGTCTCCTCACCACGCGCTCTCACCACTGGTGTCCCCCAGGGCTCTGTTCTAGGCCCTCTCCTATTCTCGCTATACACCAAGTCACTTGGCTCTGTCATAACCTCACATGGTCTCTCCTATCATTGCTACGCAGATGACACACAACTAATCTTCTCCTTTCCCCCTTCTGATGACCAGGTGGCGAATCGCATCTCTGCATGTCTGGCAGACATATCAGTGTGGATGACGGATCACCACCTCAAGCTGAACCTCGGCAAGACGGAGCTGCTCTTCCTCCCGGGGAAGGACTGCCCGCTCCATGATCTCGCCATCACGGTTGACAACTCCATTGTGTCCTCCTCCCAGAGCGCTAAGAACCTTGGCGTGATCCTGGACAACACCCTGTCGTTCTCAACCAACATCAAGGCAGTGGCCCGTTCCTGTAGGTTCATGCTCTACAACATCCGCAGAGTACGACCCTGCCTCACACAGGAAGCGGCGCAGGTCCTAATCCAGGCACTTGTCATCTCCCGTCTGGATTACTGCAACTCGCTGTTGGCTGAGCTCCCTGCCTGTGCCATTAAACCCCTTCAACTCATCCAGAACGCCGCAGCCCGTCTGGTGTTCAACCTTCCCAAGTTCTCTCACGTCACCCCGCTCCTCCGTTCTCTCCACTGGCTTCCAGTTGAAGCTCGCATCCGCTACAAGACCATGGTGCTTGCCTACGGAGCTGTGAGGGGAACGGCACCTCAGTACCTCCAGGCTCTGATCAGGCCCTACACCCAAACAAGGGCACTGCGTTCATCCACCTCTGGCCTGCTCGCCTCCCTACCACTGAGGAAGTACAGTTCCCGCTCAGCCCAGTCAAAACTGTTCGCTGCTCTGGCCCCCCAATGGTGGAACAAACTCCCTCACGACGCCAGGACAGCGGAGTCAATCACCACCTTCCGGAGACACCTGAAACCCCACCTCTTTAAGGAATACCTAGGATAGGATAAGTAATCCCTCTCACCCGCCCCCCTTTAAGATTTAGATGCACTATTGTAAAGTGACTGTTCCACTGGATGTCATAAGGTGAATGCACCAATTTGTAAGTCGCTCTGGATAAGAGCGTCTGCTAAATGACTTAAATGTAAATGTAAATGTAGCTAATGAGCTAGTCTTCCTCAACATAAGGGTTGGCTAATGCTAATAAGCTAGCATTAGCGCTTAGCATTCTTAAGCTATTGGGTGTCAGTCAGAGTTATGTAACAGTATATTTAGTGAATGGGCAATGCCAAGGAGCCAGAACCGGCTGATACCCCAATACACATTGAAAGGGTTAAGAGGTGGAGGAGTGGCGGAGCGAGTTCTGGGCCATCTCTGCCCAGGGCACGAACGCTGCCCACTCTCCCTGCCTGTCCTGGCAATAGGACCTCAGAAACCTACCCACATCCTGGTTCACACTCTCCACCTGCCCGTTACTCTCGATTTGAAAACCTGAGGTAAGGCTGACCGAGACCCCCAGACATTCCATGAATGCCTTCCAGATCCTTGAAGTGAACTGGGGACCTCGATCAGACACTATATCCTCAGGCACCCCGTAGTGCCGGAAGACGTGTGTATACAAGGCCTCTGCAGTCTGTAGGGCCGTAGGGAGACCGGGCAGAGGGAGGAGACGGCAGGACTTAGAGAAACGATCCACAACGACCAGGATCGTGGTGTTTCACTGTGATGGGGTAAGATTGGTCAGGAAATCGATCGACAGGTGTGACCATGGCCGCTGTGGAACTGGTAAGGCGTGTAACTTACCTCTCAGCAGGTGCCTAGGACCCTTACACTGGACGCACATCGAACACGAGAAAACATAAACCCTCATGTCTTTAGCCAAAGTGGGCCAACAGTATTTCCCGCTCAGACTGCGCACCGTCCGACCAGTGCCTGGATGACCAGAGGAGGGTGACGTGTGAGCCCAATAGATCAGCCGGTCATGGACAGCAGATGGGACGTACAGACGCCCAACGGGACACTGGAGGGGAGCGGGTTCTGTACGCAACGCCCACTCAATGTCCGCATCCAGCTCCCACACTACCGGCACCACCAGGCAGGAGGCCGGGAGTATGGGAGTGGGATCCATGGGCCACTCCTCTGTGTCATACAGCCGGGACAGTGCGTCTGCCTTCACGTTCTGGGAAACTGGTCTGTAAGAAAGGGTGAAAACAAAACGGGTGAAAAACAAGGCCCACCTTGCCTGGCGAGGGTTCAGTCTCCTCGCCGCACAGATGTACTCCAGATTGCGGTGGTCAGTCCAGATGAGAAAAGGGTGTTTAGCCCCCTCAAGCCAATGTCTCCACGCCTTCAAAGCCTTGATGACAGCCAACAACTTCCGGTCCCCCACGTCAGAGTTTCCTCAAGATGAAAGCACAGGGGCGGAGCTTCGGTGGCGTACCCGAGCACTGAGAGAGCACAGCTCCTATCTCAGCCTTGGATGCGTCCACCTCCACTTTGAACGCCAAAGAGGGATCCGGATGAGCCAGCACGGGAGCCGATGTAAACAGATCCCTCAGGTGACTAAAAGCCCTGTCCGCCTCAGCTGTCCACTGCAAGCGCACCGGGCCCCCCTTCAGCAGTGAGGTAATGGGAGCCGCTACCTCAACAAAACCTCAGATAAACCTCCGGTAGTAGCTGGCAAACCCTAAGAACTGCTGCACATCCTTTACCGTGGTGGGATTCGGCCAATTACGCACGGCTGCAATGCGGTCACTCTCCATCTCCACCCCTGAGGTGGAATACCCTAGGAAGGAGACAGACTGTTGAAAGAACAGGCATTTCTTGGCTTACAGGTCATGCTCCAACAGTCGACCAAGCATCCTGCGCACCAAGGACACATGCGCGGCGCATGTAATGGAGTATATCAGAATGTCATCAATATACACCACTACACCCTGCCCATGCAGGTCCCTGAAAATCTTGTCTACAAAGGCTTGGAAGACTGATGGAGCATTCATCAACCCATAGGGCATGACGACGTACTCATAGTGCCCAGAGGTGGTACTGAAAGCCATCTTCCACTCATCTCCCTCCCGGATACGTACCAGGTTACAAGCACTCCTGAGATCTAGTTTGGTGAAGAAGCGCGCCCCGTGCATTGACTCTATCGCTGTGGCTTTGAGCGGTAGCGGGTAACTATACCTCACAGTGATATTATTATCTGATTCAGACCCCGATAGTCAATACACGGGTGCAGACCTCCCTCTTTCTTCTTCACAAAAAATAAACTCGAGGAGGCGGGTGAAGTGGAGGACCAAATGTACCCCTGATGCAGGGATTCGGAGACATATGTTTCCATAGCCTCCATCTCCGCCTGTGAGAGGGGATACACGTGTCTCCTGGGAAGTGCAGCACCTACCAGAAGATCTATCGCACAATCGCCCAGTCGATGAAGTGGTAGTTGAGTCGCCTTCTTTTTAGAGAAGGCGAGAGACAAATCTGCATATTCAGGGGGAATTGACCTCGCCTGAATTCTCCACCATAGTGGCACAAACGGAAACCCCTAAACACTTACCTGAGCACTCTCGCAACCACCCTGTGAGAGCCCTCTGTGGCCAAGAAACAGTGGGGTTATGACAAGTTAGGGTAGGCCCAGCACCACGGGAAACACAGAAGAGTCAATATTAAAGAGACTAATTCTCTCCGTATGACCCCCCTGCGTCACCATGCCCAAATGAGCGGTAACCTCCCTAATCAACCCTGACCCTAATGGTTGACTATCGAAGGCGAGAACGGGGAAGGGTACATCCACGGGAACGATGGGGATCCCTAAACTATGGGCAAATGATCTATCAATGAAATTCCCAGCCGCGCCTGAATCAATGAGTGCCTTAAGCTGGGAAATCGGGGAAAACTCAGGAAAAGTAACAAACAAAAACATGTGTGCAACAGAGGGCTCTGGGTGAGAATGGTGCCTTCTCATCTGGGGTGACACCAGAGTGCCCTGCCTGCTGCCTCGAACCCTAGAGGAGCCAACACGGCACCGACCAGCAGTGTGACCTCTGCGGCCACAGATGGTACACGTGAAAGCCCCTCCTCCAGTCTCTCTGTGCGCAGCACCTCCCAGCTCCATAGGCACCGGAGCGGTGGTGCTGGGAAATGGAATCGACAGAGCCCTCTCTGGACGTCTGCGGGTGACCAACAGGTCATCCAGCCGAATGGACATGTCCACCAGCTGGTCAAAAGTAAGAGTGGTATCCCTGCAGGCCAACTCCCGACGGACATCCTCGCGCAGGCTGCAACGGTAGTGGTCGATGAGGGCCCTGTCGCTCCATCCCGTTTCGGCGGCCAAGGTCCGAAATTCCAGTGCGAACTCCTGGGTGCTCCTCGTCTCCTGCCTCAGGTGGAACAGACGTTCACTCGCCTCTCTACCCTTGGACGGGTGGTTGAAGACCGCCCAGAAGCAGCAGGTGAATTCCGTGAAATCATCCAACGCCGCATCTCCTTCTTCCGAGCACCGCCCGAACAAGGAGAGGCATCGACTTCAGCAGAGGTCATGACAAAAATGTTGCACATTTATGAAGAAAAACCCCCTGGAAATATCAGTTTACATAAGTATTCAGACCCTTCACTCAGTACTTTGTTGAAGCACCTTTGGCAGCGATTACAGCCTTGAGTCTTCTTGGGTATGATGGGAAGTGTTGCTGCACAGCTATTTTCAGGTCTCTCCAGAGATGTTCGATTGGGTTCAAGTCCTGACTCTGGCTGGGGCACTCAAGGACATTCAGAGACTTGTCCCGAAGCCACTCCTGCGTTGTCTTTGCTGTGTGCTTAGTGTTGTTGTCCTGTTGTTATTTGAACCTTCGCCCCAGTCTGAGGTCCTGAGGGCTCTGGAGCAGATTTTCATCAACGATTTCTCTGTACTTTGCTCCGTACATCTTTGCCTCGATCCTGACTAGTCTCACAGTCCCTTCTGCTGAAAAATATCCCCACAGAATGATGCTGCCACCACCATACTTCACTGTAGGGATGGTGCCAGGTTTCCTCCAGACGTGACGTTTGGCATTCAGGTCAAGGAGTTCAATTTTCATTTCATCAGACCAGAGAATCTTGTTTCTCTTTAGGTGACTTCTGGCAAACTCCAAGAGGGCTGTCATGTGCTGTTTACTGAGGAGTGGCTTCCATCTGGCCACTCTACCATAAAGGCCTGATTGATGGAACGCTGCAGCAATGGTTATCCTTCTGGAAGGTTCTCCAATCTCCACAGAGGAACTCTAGAGATCTGTCAGAGGGTTCTTGGTCACCTCTCTGACCAAAGCCCTTCTCCCCTGATTGCTCAGTTTGGCCAGGTGGCCATCTCTAGGAAGAGTCTTGGTGGTTCCAATCCAAACTTCAATGCTGCAGAAATGTTTTACTACCCTTCCCCAGATCTCTGCCTCCACACAATCCTGTCTCGGTGCCATACGGACAATTCCTTCGACCACATGGCTTGGTTTTTGCTCTGACATGTACAGTCAACTGTGGGACCTTATATAGAGAGGTGTGTGCCTTTCCAAATCATGTCCAATCAATTGAATTTACTACAGGTGGACTCCAATCAAGTTGTAGAAACACCTCAAGGATGATCAGTGAAACAGGATGCGCCTGAGCTCAATTTCGAGTCTCATATACTTATGTAAATAATGTTGTTTTTTTCTCCCACATTTTATACATTTGAAAAAATTGCTAGAGACCTGTTTTCGCTTCATCATTATGAGGTATTGTTTGTAGATTACTGAGTTTTTAAAAACGTATTTAATCCATTTTAAAATAACACTAACGTAACAATTTGTGGAAAAAGTGAAGTGGTCTGAATACTTTCTGAATATGTCCTCAAATGTTATGTAATATAAAAAACGCATTATCTGGTAGAAATGAAAATTAAGTATATAGGTCTTACAACTTACTCCATTCTACAAGTACTTTCTTTTATAGACATATTGCCTAGGGGTTATGCATGTTTCGAGTTGTGTGGCTCTGTTATTCAGACACTTGCATTTTTCTTTACAATTGCCCTGGTCATGTCATTAGTTAGTTTTAAAGTTACTGTATACTGACATATTGCACCTCTAACTTGTTATCTTGCTACCTAGCAGATGAGTCAAGGAGGAGGACAGATGAGAACAACAAGCCAGTGGAGCACTTACAGCAGCAACAGCCAGGGTCAACTGATAGGGAAAATGGTAATTTAGGTGACCCAGACACAGGCCCAAAACAATTTGAGTTACCCTAGTATCCCCTTGACCATTTTGGATTGCAAAACTAAAGAGACACACCAGACAAGACACAGAGACAGCAACAGAAGAGTAGGATTTGGAAGGAAAATGGAGAGTCTAAATATGTCTGGACCAGTGTAGGCTCCTAGGAGGATGAAGGGGAGAACCATCTTCCTCTGTGTATTTTTATAAAAAATAAAGTTGTAAAACATTGAAAAAGTTATCCTTTTTGATAAACCTGTGCTAAATATATTCACGTCACCAAAAAAATGTATCAAAACACACTGTTTTGCAATGAAGGTCTACAGTAGCCACAACAGCACTCTGTAGGGTAGCACCATGGTGTAGCCAGAGGATAGCTAGCTTCTGTCCTCCTCTTGGTTCATTAACTTCAATACCAAACCTAGGAGGCTCTTGGTTAGACTTAGACTTACACAGTAATCATGACAACCTCCGGAGGACATCCTCCAATCTATCTGAGCTCTTTCAGGATGAACTGACATGTTGTCCACCCAATAAAAGGATCAGCCAATTAATTTAGTACTGAAAGAGTAAACTACAGCTAGTTAGCACTGCAGTGCATAAAATGTGTTGAGTAGTTGATTCAAAGAGAGAGAAAGACAATAGTTGAACAGTTTTCAACAAATTAATTTCTTCAAATATGAAGGAGAAGCAAGAGAGAGAGATTAAATTTTATTTAGCTTCCAGTTTCACTTAGTTTGCAAATGGGGAAAGGGGGATACCTATTCAGTTGTACAACTGAATGCATTCAACTGAAACGCTCTAACCACTAGGCTACCTACCAGATGGCTAGTTTAGTTACTCAAACACCCGGCTCAAACAGAGGGATGCTATGTTAGCTAGCTGGCTATGACTATCCAACACAACACTGGAACTCTTCCAAGTTAAGGTAAGCTTTTGGTTTTATTGATTTATTGCCACCGGGGACCGCTGGTGTAACTGCTTACTGACTATACACTGTAAAGTTACTGCACGATTGTAGTGGGTTTACAAACGCATTAGTTCTATTAGCTATTTTGACTAGGACGTTACTTTAGATAATACAGGGACAACTATGTAGGCTGTGTGTAGCGGTTATGACAATGTTTTGCTTGGAAAGGTTTTTTCCTCTGGTCACATAAAGTTGATGTGCTGTTCATTGAAGTCCACAAATGAAGGGAAAAGGTGAGAGGGAATGCAACATGGCTGCTATGAAAGTGAACTGTGTTTATGCGTGATCAGGGGTGTATTCATTCCGCCGATTCTGTTAAAAACTTTTGTTAAATGGAAGCAAACGAAACGGGATAAAAGTACCTATATTTGTCCAATATAAACTCTCGTTTGCAACTGTTGGGCTAATGATTACACCCTAGATAAGCTAGATGCAGGCAAGAGTGTGTAAGGCGGTATTGAATGAATGTGTCTGTTATCTCATATTTTTCAGTTGACCTGTGTGCACCTACGTTGTAAACTTTCATTCATAGGCTAGGTTGTAGCAACCTCATGTGAAAAGTGAACATTTGAGTATCATGTAGCAGCCTAAACCTATTTATGTTACATTGAACTGGGTGAATGGAATATGAATGACAGTTATCCAACATGCTGTAATAGAAATAAGGCCATGCTCATGAAAAAACATTGTCCTCCCTCATCATAAATGGCACTGACCACCATTGGTCTGGACAGCACTTAATCCACTGGGCTATTTATTTATTCATGTGCATGTTTTTATGTGCATGACGTATAAAGATTCTTGTGACAAAAGTTTGTGAGCATATTCGATATATTTCTGAGAGAGCTGCTGAGTAGTTATTAGTGTGCCATGTCTGAATTGGGGTCTCAAGTGAAAGGTAGATCTTATGCAGATCTTCAATACCCCTCCTAAGACGTGGATTTTTTGCCCTCTTCAAGGAGCAGGAGTCTTTGGAGTCTTTGATACTGAGTACATGTTTTAGAGGAGTGTGCCCCCCTTCCCCACCCTCAATAAATAGCTTCAAATGTAAAGCATCCGGATCAGCTCTTGGGAGTGAAGAAAGCATTGCAAGAGCATGAGATCAGCCCAATTTTACGCTGACCCTGTGTTGAAAGGAAATAACTTCCTCTCCAGCTCTTGCCCTCACGTACAATACCGATTGGCTACGACAAGGAACACCATTCGGATTAAGTAGTGGCCCTTTCACATGTGTGCAACAAGTGACAAAAGAGGAGATTGGGCAACTAACCTACTGTTTAGATAAATAAAGCTACTCTATCAGCTCACATAATTGCTAACCCCCTCTACCCTTGCCCCATTGTCCACTGGCAAGTGCTGCTTGGCCCCCTCAGATCCTTCTAATTGCTGACAGATTTGATTTCTCAGTGACGGCAGGTGCTCTGTTCGTGGCCTTTACATCAAGTAATTGCTTTCTCCCCCTAACTTCACCTCCCCCCCACCCCTTTCCTCATTCCTCAACATCGTCTTCTGCTCCTAAATCGGAATTTCCCTCTCCCCGCTTTATTGGTTTCCTTCTATGTTAATACATCTTTACCATTTAAATCACATTTAGAGATGTTTTGAATAACTGATTTTAATTATACAGTGCCCAGGCTCTGAGTGGTTGGTCTACAGGCAGGGCAGGCCAGCTCTGGCCAAAACTTTTGGGATCGAGCTTGGGGGAGACATGGGGGTGGGGTGTGTGAAAAACATGAGAAAAACTCTGCAGACCTTTGGCGGTATCCACCTAGGCTCATGGGAACTAATAATATAGTGGTGATCTAAATGGCAAATGTGCAAAGTACTTTTCAAACACGTGAATCATTTTAAGAAGGCTACAAGTGTCTATTTTTTATTTGTTTATGAATGGTCATATAATGACATCTAAATGACACGGACTCTATCAACAGATAATTTCCATTGATGATGGGTAGACTTTATAGAAAATGTATCTAAATACTATACAACTAGTAGCTACAATCAATGAACATACCCTGAGTTTGTGTTAGCTCACATTATTCACTTTGGGAGCATGAACCATAGTATGCACCTTCAAAACATTTTGATGATAAAATCAGAATATAATTTATGAATTTGAATCAACACATTTTCTCAAAACAATACCTCCATAATATTGACTATAATGCTTAACGATGTCACCCCATGGGAGAGCTGAGGGATCACTCCTAAAGCACTAGAGCCAAGTGCGCCTTCACAATCACTCTTGCGACATTTAAAAATGCTCATTATCCCAAGAACAAAAGTGCACTTTATTTTCACTTAACACAATTAGTCGTAAACTGCATGTGAGTTCTAAATCTAACCGGGCTGCCATTCTCAGACAATTATTCAGTGTCATAATCATATCATATTCAGAGTTTCAAAGCAAACATATCTCCAGTGCTGCTGTCTGTTTCAATCACCCCACCCACATGTCATGGATTAGACATTCCCATTGCATGCAATATGAACCCCAATGTAGCTCTGCCAACTGTGTTTATCATTCACAGTAATATTTATATTTCATACTTTGTCAGGTTTAGGTACAGTAATATTAAAAGAAAAATAACTAATCTATGTTGTCTAATCCACTCAACATGTGGGTGAAATAATTAAGCATTTCATAAATAATTAGCAAAATGCTAATTTTGTTGCATTGACTTTCTTTGAACTGCTCGAGGTATCATACCACAAGGGCAAATGATCAGCATCAAATGGGCCTTTCTAATGTATGACAAAGGGATTCTTTTGGGGTGACTTCTCAGTGTCAGGCTGGGATTTAAAGATTTTATAATTGAAAATGTTTCTAGCACTGACTAAAATGTGTTCCAATAGAAAATATTGAATTATAATCCTATTTAAGTTATTTACAAGCATACTGACATCAAAGCTTAGAGGTCATAGCCCTATAGCTGGATCAAAGATGGAATTAAAAAACAATAGACTAAATTAAAGGAATAGTGGGTCGGTAAAACCATTGAATGCTGTGGGCTGGGCTTTTTATGTTACTGGGATGGTCTGCACAATAACTAAATATTGTAGACACATGTATGTCCACAACGTCATTGTTTTTGTCCAAGGGCATAACATTTTTCCTATGAAAAAACATCTGCAATAAATTATTAAGTAAATTCTTTGTTCTTCTTTAGTTCAGTCTGTTTGTAGTTTCAGCTTGATAACTGTTGTTTTAATAGCTGGTCATTTAAATTGATGAGACATGTAAATACAATATATAATTATCTCTGTGTGTGTGTGTGTGTGTGTGTGTGTGTGTGTGTGTGTGTGTGTGTGTGTGTGTGTGTGTGTGTGTGTGTGTGTGTGTGTGTGTGTGTGTGTGTGTGTGTGTGTGTGTGTGTGTGTGTGTGTGTGTGTGTGTGTGTGTGTGTGTGTGTGTGTGTGTGTCAAAGAGCATGTGCAACACGAAAGGTCATATGCCACAAATTGTCCATCAGAGACATCTGCCATGCATAATGTCATCTGGGTAACCTTTTGTGGTGGATAACATTTTTGAATCAGACAATACTCCATCATTTCCTCATAATCATGCTACTCTGATAGGGCATGCCCTTTGTACTGAAAGGATACAAGAAAACAACACTATTTTGTAGAATAATTTCCTTAGTAACTGCATTATATAAATGTTTTGTCATCTCTCATGTAGCCAATATCATTTTTTAAAACTTGGAAATATAACGGGACATGCAAGTTGAGTTTGATAATAAAAACTTTAAAATATACTTTTTCAAAGGTTCTCTAAATAACATTGAGTGGGAGAAACAATGTGTGAACATTCTGCATGAATTTGTTATTATCCGGCATATTCACAAGATCAACATGGTGTCATGAGAACGTGTCAAAATAGTTACACATACAGTAACCATCGTACTTACAGTTGAAGTCGGAAGTTTACATACACTTAGGTTGGAGTCATTAAAACTGTCTTTTCAACCACTCCATAAATTTCATGTTAACAAACTATAGTTTTGGCAAGTTGGTTAGGACATTACTTTGTGCATGACACAAGTCATTTTCCAACAACTGTTTACAGACTGTGTCACAATTCCAGTGGGTCAGAAGTTTACATACACTAAGTTAACAGTGCCTTTAAACAGCTTGGAAAATTCCAGAAAATTATGTCATGGCTTTAGAAGCTTCTGATAGACCAATTCACATCATTAGTGTCAATTGGAGGTGTACCTGTGGACGTATTTTAAGGCCTACCTTCAAACTCAGTGCCTCTTTGCTTGACATAATGTGAAAATCAAAAGAAATCAGCCAAGACCTCAGAAACAAAATTGTAGACCTCTACAAGTCTGGTTCATCCTTGGGAGAAATTTCCAAACTCCCGAAGGTACTACGTTCATCTGTACAAACAATAGTACGCAAGTATAAACACCAAGGGACCACGCATACCGCTCAGGAAGGAGACACGTTCTGTCTCTTAGAGATGAACGTACTTTGGTGCGAAAAGTGCAAATCAATCCCAGAACAACAGCAAAGGACCTTGTGAAGATGCTGGAGGAAACATGTACAAAAGTATCTATATCCACAGTAAAACGAGTCCTATTTTCAACATAAACTGAAAGGCTACTCAGCAAGAAGACTGTTCCAAAACTGTCATTAAAAAAGCCACGCTATGGTTTGCAACTGCACAGATTGTACTTTTGGAGAAATGTCCTCTCGTCTGGTGAAACAAAAATATAACTGTTTGGCCATAATGAGCATTGTTATGTTTGAAGGAAAAGGGGGAGGCTTGCAAGCCGAAGAACACCATCCCAACCGTGAAGCATGGGGGTGGCAGCATCATATTGTGGGGGTGTTTTGCTGCAGGAGGGACTGGTGCACTTCACAAAATAGATGGCATCATGAGGTAGGAAAATTATGTGGATATATTGAAGCAACATTTCAAGACATCAGTCAGGAAGTTAAAGCTTGGTCACAAATGGGTCTTCCAAATGGTCAATGACCCCAAGCATACTTCCAAAGTTGTGGCAAAATGGCTTAACGACAACAAAGTCAAGGTATCGGAGTAGCCATCACAAAGTCCTGACCTCAATCCTATAGAACATTTGTGGGCAGAACTGAAAAAGTGTGTGCGAGCAAGGAGGCCTACAAACCTGACCCAGTTACATCAGCTCTGTCAGCAGGAATGGGCCAAAATTCACCCAACTTATTGTGGGAAGCTTGTGGAAGGCTACCCAGAACGTTTGACCCAAGTTATGTTATGCTGGTGAATGAGGACCCAAAAGCGACTTAACGAAAACAGTCTTTATTCCAGTATATGACAAAAGTAATAATCTTGGAAAAATCAAGAAGAAAACAAAACAGGAAAAAACTTAAATCCACTCGTAGTAACGAGGACAGACTGGAGACTCGACCATTGACTGCAGGTTGCTTCGGGAAGGCACCGACCGTAGCAGACAAAGACACCTGCTCACACGCAGCATCTGAAGGAGACAAAACACGACAGGGCGAGACAAGGACACAGCACAGCGAACATCATACAAGGATCCGACAAGGACAGAAGCGGAAAACAAGGGGAGAAATAGGGACTCTAATCAGAGGGCAAAATAGGGGACAGGTGTGAAAAGAGTAAATGAGTGAGTTAGGAGAATGAGGAACAGCTGGGAGCAGGAACGGAACGATA
Organism: Oncorhynchus gorbuscha; assembly: GCF_021184085.1. Taxonomy (NCBI): domain Eukaryota; kingdom Metazoa; phylum Chordata; class Actinopteri; order Salmoniformes; family Salmonidae; genus Oncorhynchus; species Oncorhynchus gorbuscha. The sequence goes on from NC_060178.1 coordinate 55,882,829, forward strand.
GAGAGAAGAGAGAGAGGGAGGGGGAGAGAGAGGGATAGAAAAAGGGAACGAACCTAATAAGACCAGCAGGGGGAAACGAACAGAAGGGAAAGCACAAGGACAAGACAATATATGACAAAACATGACAGTACCCCCCCAGTCACCGAGCGCCTCCTGGCGCACTCGAGGAGGAATCCTGGCGGCAACGGAGGAAATCATCAATCAGCGAACGGTCCAGCACGTCCCGAGATGGAACCCAACTCCTCTCCTCAGGACCGTAACCCTCCCAATCCACTAAGTACTGGTGACCACGTCCCCGAGAACGCATGTCCATGATCCTACGTACCTTGTAAATAGGTGCGCCCTCGACAAGGACGGGGGGGGAGGGAAGACGAACGGGGGCGCGAAGAAAGGGCTTGACACAGGAGACATGGAAGACAGGATGGACGCGACGGAGATGTCGCGGAAGAAGCAGTCACACAGTGACAGGATTGACGACCTGGGAGACACGGAACGGACCAATGAACCGCGGAGTCAACTTACGAGAAGCTGTCGTAAGGGGAAGGTTACGAGTGGAAAGCCACACTCTCTGGCCGCGACAATACCTAGGACTCTTAATCCTACGTTTATTGGCGGCTCTCACAGTCTGCGCCCTGTAACGGCAAAGTGCAGACCTCACCCTCCTCCAGGTGCGCTCACAACGTTGGACAAACGCCTGAGCGGAGGGAACGCTGGACTCGGCGAGCTGGGACGAGAACAGAGGAGGCTGGTAACCCAGACTACTCTGAAACGGAGATAGCCCGGTAGCAGACGAAGGAAGCGAGTTGTGAGCGTATTCTGCCCAGGGGAGCTGTTCTGCCCAAGACGCAGGGTTTCTAAAAGAAAGGCTGCGTAATATGCGACCAATCGTCTGATTGGCCCTTTCTGCTTGACCGTTAGACTGGGGATGAAAACCGGAAGAGAGACTGACGGAAGCACCAATCAAACGACAGAACTCCCTCCAAAACTGTGACGTGAATTGCGGACCTCTGTCTGAAACGGCGTCTAACGGGAGGCCATGAATTCTGAACACATTCTCAATGATGATTTGTGCCGTCTCCTTAGCGGAAGGAAGCTTAGCGAGGGGAATGAAATGTGCCGCCTTAGAGAACCTATCGACAACCGTAAGAATCACAGTCTTCCCCGCAGACGAAGGCAGACCGGTAATGAAGTCTAAGGCGATGTGAGACCATGGTCGAGAAGGAATGGGAAGCGGTCTGAGACGACCGGCAGGAGGAGAGTTACCTGACTTAGTCTGCGCGCAGTCCGAACAAGCAGCCACGAAACGGCGCGTGTCACGCTCCTGAGTAGGCCACCAAAACCGCTGGCGAATAGAAGCAAGTGTACCTCGAACGCCGGGATGGCCAGCTAACTTGGCAGAGTGAGCCCACTGAAGAACAGCCAGACGAGTAGAAACAGGAACGAAAAGAAGGTTACTAGGACAAGCGCGCGGCGACGCAGTGTGAGTGAGTGCTTGCTTAACCTGTCTCTCAATTCCCCAGACAGTCAACCCGACAACACGCCCATAAGGAAGAATCCCCTTGGGATCGGTAGAAGCCACAGAAGAACTAAAGAGACGGGATAAGGCATTAGGCTTGGTGTTCTTATTACCCGGGCGATAAGAAATCACAAACTCGAAACGAGCGAAAAACAACGCCCAACGAGCTTGACGTGCATTAAGTCGTTTGGCAGAACGGATGTACTCAAGGTTCTTATGGTCAGTCCAAACGACAAAAGGAACGGTCGCCCCCTCCAACCACTGTCGCCATTCGCCTAGGGCTAAGCGGATGGCGAGCAGCTCGCGGTTACCCACATCATAGTTGCGTTCCGATGGCGACAGGCGATGAGAAAAATAAGCGCAAGGATGGACCTTATCGTCAGACTGGAAGCGCTGGGATAGAATGGCTCCCACGCCCACCTCTGAAGCGTCAACCTCGACAATGAATTGTTTAGTGACGTCAGGAGTAACGAGGATAGGAGCGGACGTAAAACGCCTCTTGAGGAGATCAAAAGCTCCCTGGGCGGAACCGGACCACTTAAAGCACGTCTTTACAGAAGTAAGAGCTGTGAGAGGGGCAGCAACTTGACCGAAATTACGAATGAAACGCCGATAGAAATTAGCGAAACCTAGAAAGCGCTGCAACTCGACACGTGACCTTGGAACGGGCCAATCACTGACAGCCTTGGACCTTAGCGGGATCCATCTGAATGCCTTCAGCGGAAATAACAGAACCGAGAAATGTGACAGAGGAGACATGAAAGGCGCACTTCTCAGCCTTCACGTAGAGACAATTCTCTAAAAGGCGTTGGAGTACACGTCGAACGTGCTGAACATGAATCTCGAGTGACGGTGAAAAAATCAGGATATCGTCAAGGTAGACAAAAACAAAGATGTTCAGCATGTCTCTCAGTACATCATTAACTAATGCCTGAAAAACAGCTGGAGCATTAGCGAGACCAAATGGCAGAACCCGGTACTCAAAATGCCCTAACGGAGTGTTAAACGCCGTTTTCCACTCGTCCCCCTCTCTGATGCGCACGAGATGGTAAGCATTACGAAGGTCCAACTTAGTAAAGAACCTGGCTCCCTGCAGAATCTCGAAGGCTGACGACATAAGGGGAAGCGGATAACGATTCTTAACCGTTATGTCATTCAGCCCTCGATAATCCACGCAGGGGCGCAGAGTACCGTCCTTCTTCTTAACAAAAAAAAACCCCGCTCCGGCAGGAGAGGAAGAAGGCACTACGGTGCCGGCGTCAAGAGAAACAGACACATAATCCTCGAGAGCCTTACGTTCGGGAGCCGACAGAGAGTATAGTCTACCCCGAGGGGGAGTGGTCCCCGGAAGGAGATCAATACTACAATCATACGACCGGTGAGGAGGAAGGGAGTTGGCTCTGGACCGACTGAAGACCGTGCGCAGATCATGATATTCCTCCGGCACTCCTGTCAAATCACCAGGTTCCTCCTGAGAAGAGGGGACAGAAGAAACAGGAGGGATAGCAGACATTAAACACTTCACATGACAAGAAACGTTCCAGGATAGGATAGAATTACTAGACCAATTAATAGAAGGATTATGACATACTAGCCAGGGATGACCCAAAACAACAGGTGTAAAAGGTGAACGAAAAATCAAAAAGGAAATGGTCTCACTGTGGTTACCAGATACTGTGAGGGTTAAAGGTAGTGTCTCATATCTGATACTGGGGAGAAGACTACCATCTAAGGCGAACATGGGCGTGGGCTTCCCTAACTGTCTGAGAGGAATGTCATGTTTCCGAGCCCATGCTTCGTCCATAAAACAACCCTCAGCCCCAGAGTCTATCAAGGCACTGCATGAAGCAGCCGAACCGGTCCAGCGTAGATGGACCGACATGGTAGTAGAGGATCTTGATGGAGAGACCTGAGTAGTAGCGCTCACCAGTAGCCCTCCGCTTACTGATGAGCTCTGGCTTTTACTGGACATGAATTGACAAAATGTCCAGCAGAACCGCAATAGAGGCAAAGGCGGTTGGTGATCCTCCGTTCCCTCTCCTTAGTCGAGATGCGAATACCTCCCAGCTGCATGGGCTCAGTCTCTGAGCCGGAGGGAGGAGATGGTTGCGATGAGGAGAGGGGGAACACCGTTAACGCGAGCTCTCTTCCACGAGCTCGGTGACGAAGATCTACCCGTCGTTCTATGCGGATGGCGAGTGCAATCAAAGAGTCCACACTGGAAGGAACCTCCCGGGAGAGAATCTCATCCTTAACCTCAGCGTGGAGTCCCTCCAGAAAACGAGCGAGCAGCGCCGGCTCGTTCCAGTCACTAGAGGCAGCAAGAGTGCGAAACTCTATAGAGTAATCCGTTATGGATCGATCACCTTGACATAGGGAAGCCAAGGCCCTAGAAGCCTCCCTACCAAAAACTGAACGATCAAAAACCCGTATCATCTCCTCTTTAAAGTTCAGATAATTGTTAGAACACTCAGCCCTTGCCTCCCAGATAGCTGTGCCTCACTCTCGAGCCCGACCAGTAAGGAGTGAAATGACGTAAGCAATCCGAGCTCTCTCTCTTGAGTATGTGTTGGGTTGGAGAGAGAACACAATATCACACTGGGTGAGAAAGGAACGGCACTCAGTGGGCTGCCCAGAATAACATGGTGGGTTATTAACCCTAGGTTCCGGAGACTCGGAAGACCAGGAAGTAGCTGGTGGCACGAGACGAAGACTCTGAAACTGTCCTGAGAGGTCGGAAACCTGAGCGGCCAGGGTCTCAACGGCATGACGAGCAGCAGACAATTCCTGCTCGTGTCTGCCGAGCATAGCTCCCTGGATCTCGACGGCAGTGTTACGAGAATCCGTAGTCGCTGGGTCCATTCTTGGTCGGATCCTTCTGTTATGCTGGTGAATGAGGACCCAAAAGCGACTTAACGAAAACAGAGTCTTTATTCCAGTATATGACAAAAGTAATAATCCTGGAAAAATCAAGAAAAAAACAAAACAGGAAAAAACTTAAATCCACTCGTAGTAACGAGGACAGACTGGAGACTCGACCATTGACTGCAGGTTGCTTCGGGAAGGCACCGACCGTAGCAGACTAAGACACCTGCTCACACGCAGCATCTGAAGGAGACAAAACACGACAGGGCGAGACAAGGACACAGCACAGCGAACATCATACAAGGATCCGACAAGGACAGAAGCGGAAAACAAGGGGAGAAATAGGGACTCTAATCAGAGGGCAAAATAGGAGACAGGTGTGAAAAGAGTAAATGAGTGAGTTAGGAGAATGAGGAACAGCTGGGAGCAGGAACGGAACGATAGAGAGAAGAGAGAGAGGGAGGGGGAGAGAGAGGGATAGAAAAAGGGAACGAACCTAATAAGACCAGCAGGGGGAAACGAACAGAAGGGAAAGCACAAGGACAAGACAATATATGACAAAACATGACAAGTTAAACAATTAAAAGGCAATGCTACCAAATACTAATTGAGTGTATGTGAAATTCTGACACACTGGGAATGTGATGAAAGAAATGAAAGCTGAAATAAATAATTATCTTTACTAGGATTAAATGTCAGGAATTGTGAAAATTTAAATGTTTAAATGTATTTGGCTAAGGTGTATGTAAACGTTCGACTTCAACTGTATATCCCTCTGGGCACACACAGGTTGAGTCAACGTTGTTTCAACTTAATTTCAAGTTTTTATTGTGCACTAGTACAGTGAAATGCCTTTCTTGCATGCTCTTTCCCAGCAATACAGTAATCAATATCAGTCGAACTATAAAAATGCATTAAACTTTTTCAGGATTGGTGGGTCCCCTGCGGGACGATTTAGCTGATTTAGGCTAATGCGATTAGCATGAGGTTGTAAGTAACAAGAACATTTCCCAGGATATAGACATCTGATATTGGCAGAAAATTATTGTTAATCTAACTGCACTGTCCAATTTACAGTAGATATTACAGTGAAATAATACCATGCTGTTGTTTGAGGAGAGTGCACATTTCTTAACATGAAAAGTTATTAATAAACAAATTAGGCACATTTGGGCAGTCTTGATACAACATTTTCAACAGAATTGCAATGGTTAATTGGATCAGTCGAAAACTTTGCACTTACACTGCGCATACACATACACAAAATCTAAATTGCACCTGGGCTGGAATAATACATTATGACCTTTTTCTTTCATTTCAAAGATGATATATATATATATATATATATATATATATATATATATATATATATATATATATATATATATTCTTTGTATTATCTTTTACCAGATCTAATGTGTTATATTCTCCTACATTCCTTTCACATTTCCACAAAGTTCAAAGTGTTTTCTTTCAAATGGTACCAAGAATATGCATATCCTTGCTTCAGGGCCTGAGCTACAAGCGTTAGATTTGGGTATGTAATTTTAGGCAAAAATTGAAAAAGTTTAAAAAGTCAAGTAGAACAGAAACACAAGAAATAGAAATAAGAATAATTTGTCAACGTTTTGTGACGTGGAATCAATGTGTAAATACATTAAATTTGAAAAAAGTCATCAACCAGTACTGTTTTCATCTCATTTCAACCAGTATTGTAAACATTGAAATTAGAGTAATACTTAAACTTAATACAGTGACTTAACCTGACTAACAGGTTGTTACATCAATCTAATTTCAACATAATCATCAGAACTATGTATACTGTCCATTTAAATTGAGTTGAATATTCCACTTAAATGTAAAATATGATTATTAATATCATGATTTTGGCATCCTATTTGTAGGACTAATGGTAACTACTTCTAAACTTTCAAAGACCCAATTAACCATGGATTAGTGAATGGTAGTATACCTAGCTAAAACATTAAAATGATGGTTACCTTTGTTGGGCAAATGAGACATTAATGTAGCCTACATAAATCAAACCTCATGCAGCAGTAAGAAAAGTTACAGGAGTTACTTTCAACTATTCAATGTTATTTAGGTAGTCTACGCAAATGAGTATGGAAGCTGATCAGTGTCTAATTATGTTGACATGACAGGTCAGCTGAATTGTACACAGCTTGTTTCCAAAGCCAAGCAGGGTATGTAGAGGTCGGCATCTGGATGGTAGACTAGATACCACTAGGAGCCACTGATCAGGCAGAAATCGTTGGACTGTGACTTCAAACAATGACATTGATTAAAACATACCAGTTTACTATCAACATTGAAACAAAGTCAAATAAAATGTGTCTAATCAAATCAAAATTTCAACCAAATTAAATTAAATTCCACAACAATTTCAACATTTACATAAACTGAAACGTCTCTTTTTCAGGACCCTGTCTTTCAAAGATAATTTGTAAAAATCCATAACTTCACAGATCTTCATTGTAAAAGGTTTAAACTCTGTTTCCCATGCTTGTTCAATGAACCATAAACAATTAATGAACATGCACCAGTGGAACGGTCGTTAAAACACTAACAGCTTACAAACGGTAGGCAATTAAGATCACAGTTATGAAAACTTAGGACACTAAAGAGGTCTTTCTACTGACTCTGAAAAACACCAAAAGAAAGATGCCCAGGGTCCCTGCTCATCTGCGTGAACAGGCCTTAAGCAAGCTACAAGGAGGCATGAGGACTGCAGATGTGGCCAGGGCAATAAATTGCAATGTCCATACTGTGAGACTCCTAAGCCAGCGCTACAGGGAGACAGGATGGACAGCTGATTGTCCTCGCAGTGGCAGACCACATGTAACAACACCTGCACAGGATCAGTACATCCGAACATCACACCTGCGAGACAGGTAAAGGATGGCAACAACAATTGCCCGAGTTACACCAGGAACGCATAATCCCTCCATCAGTGCTCAGACTGTCCGCAATAGGCTGAGAGAGGCTGGACTGAGGGCTTGTAGTTCTGTTGTAAGGCAGGTCCTCACTAGACATCACCGGCAACAACGTTGTTGTCATTGCAGGCAATCTCAATGCTCTGCGTTACAGGGAAGGTACACTTCCTGCAGGCTCATCCTGACATGACCCTCCAGCATGACAATGTCACCAGCCATACTGCTCGTTCTGTGTGTGATTTCCTGCAAGACAGGAATGTCAGTGTTCTGCCATGGTCAGCGAGGAGCCCAGATCTCAATCCCATTCAGCACGTCTGGGACCTGTTGGATCGGAGGGTGAGGGCTAGGGCCATTCCCCCCAGAAATGTCCAGGAACTTGCAGGTGCCTTGGTGGAAGAGTGGGGTAACATCTCACAACAAGAACTGGCAAATCTGGTGCAGTCCATGAGGAGGAGATGCATTGCAGTACTTAATGCAGCTGGTGGCCACACCAGATTGTCATGTTTTGTCATTAATTATCATGTCTTGTCCCTGTGCTTCCCCTTCTATTCGTTTCCCTCTGCTGGTCTTATTAGGTTCTTTCCCTCTTTTTATCCCTCTCTCTCCCCCTCCCTCTCTCACTCTCTCGCTCTCTCTTCTCTCTATCGTTCTGTTCCTATTCCCCTAATCATCATTTAGTCTTCCCACACCTGTTCCCGATCCTTTTCCCTGATTAGAGTCCCTATTTCTCTCCTTGTTTTCCGTACCTGCCCTGTCGGATCCTCATCTATAATTCACCGTGCTGTGTCTATGTTTTGCCCTGTCGTGTCGTGTTTCCCTCAGATGCTGCGTGGTGAGCAGGTGTCTGAGTCTGCTAGGTTCAAGTGCCTTCCCGAGGCAACCTGCAGTTCTCGATCAAGTCTCCAGTCTGTTCTCGTCTTTACGAGTAGTATTATGCTTTTTGTTTTGTAAAGTTTCTTACTGGATTAAAAACTCTGTTTTCGCCAAGTCGCTTTTGGGTCCTCATTCACCTGCATAACAGAAGGATCCGACCAAGGAATGGACCCAGCGACTACAGACGCTCGTAACACTGCCGTCGAGATCCAAGGAGCCATGCTCGGCAGACACGAGCTGGAATTGTCTGCTGCTCGCCATGCCGTGGAGAACCTGGCCGCTCAGGTTTCCGACCTCTCTGGACAGTTCCAGAGTCTTCGTCTCGTGCCACCTGTTACTTCCTGGCCTGCCGAGCCTCCAGAACCTAGGGTTAATAACCCACCTTGCTACTCCGGGCAGCCCACTGAGTGCCGCTCCTTTCTCACCCAGTGTGAGATTGTGTTCTCTCTCCAATCCAACACATACTCTAGAGAGAGAGCTCGGGTTGCTTACGTCATTTCACTCCTTACTGGCCGGGCCCGAGAGTGGGGCACAGCTATCTGGGAGGCAAGGGCTGATTGTTCTAACAATTACCAGAACTTTAAAGAGGAGATGATTCGGGTTTTTGACCGTTCAGTTTTTGGTGGGGAGGCTTCTAGGGCCCTGGCTTCCCTATGCCAAGGTGATCGATCCATAACGGATTACTCTATAGAGTTTCGTACTCTTGCTGCCTCTAGTGACTGGAACGAGCCGGCGCTGCTCGCTCGTTTTCTGGAGGGACTCCACACAGTGGTCAAAGATGAGATTCTCTCTCGGGAGGTTCCTTCCAGTGTGGACTCTTTGATTGCTCTCGCCATCCGCATAGAACGACGGGTAGATCTTCGTCACCAGGCTCGTGGAAGAGAGCTCGCATCAACGGTGTTTCCCTGCTCCGCATCGCAACCATCTCCCTCCTCTGGCTCTGAGACTGAGCCCATGCAGCTGGGAGGGATTCGCATCTCGACTAAGGAGAGGGAACGGAGGATCACCAACCGCCTGTGCCTCTATTGCGGATTTGATGGACATTTTGTTAATTCATGTCCAGTAAGAGGCCAGAGCCCATCAGTAAGCGGAGGGCTACTGGTGAGCGCTACTACTCAGGTCTCTTCATCTAGATCCTGTACTACTATGTCGGTCCATCTACGCTGGACCGGTTCGGGTGCTACATGCAGTGCCTTGATTGACTCTGGGGCTGAGGGTTGTTTCATGGACGAAGCATGGGTTCGGAAACATAACATTCCTTTCAGACAGTTAGACAAGCCTACGCCCATGTTTGCCTTAGATGGTAGTCATCTTCCCAGTATCAGATTTGAGACACTACCTTTAACTCTCACAGTATCTGGTAACCACAGTGAGACTATTTCTTTTTTGATTTTTCGTTCACCTTTCACACCTGTTGTTTTGGGTCATCCCTGGCTAGTATGTCATAATCCTTCTATTAATTGGTCTTGTAATTCTATCCTATCCTGGAACGTATCTTGTCATGTGAAGTGCTTAATGTCTGCCATCCCTCCCATTTCTTCTGTCCCCACTTCTCAGGAGGAACCTGGCGATTTGACAGGAGTGCCGGAGGAATATCATGATCTGCGCACGGTCTTCAGTCGGTCCCGAGCCAACTCCCTTCCTCCTCACCGGTCGTATGATTGTAGTATTGATCTCCTTCCGGGGACCACTCCTCCTCGGGGTAGACTATACTCTCTGTCGGCTCCCGAACGTAAGGCTCTCGAGGATTATTTATCTGTGTCTCTTGACGCCGGTACCATAGTGCCTTCTTCCTCTCCGGCCGGGGCGGGGTTCTTTTGTTAAGAAGAAGGACGGTACTCTGCGCCCCTGCGTGGATTATCGAGGGCTGAATGACATAACGGTTAAGAATCGTTATCCGCTTCCCCTTATGTCATCAGCCTTCGAGATTCTGCAGGGAGCCAGGTGCTTTACTAAGTTGGACCTTCGTAACGCTTACCATCTCGTGCGCATCAGAGAGGGGGACGAGTGGAAAACGGCGTTTAACACTCCGTTAGGGCATTTTGAGTACCGGGTTCTGCCGTTTGGTCTCGCCAATGCGCCAGCTGTTTTTCAGGCATTAGTTAATGATGTTCTGAGAGACATGCTGAACATCTTTGTTTTTGTCTATCTTGACGATATCCTGATTTTTTCACCGTCACTCGAGATTCATGTTCAGCACGTTCGACGTGTTCTACAGCGCCTTTTAGAGAATTGTCTATACGTAAAGGCTGAGAAGTGCTCTTTTCATGTCTCCTCCGTTACTTTTCTCGGTTCCGTTATTTCCGCTGAAGGCATTCAGATGGATTCCGCTAAGGTCCAAGCTGTCAGTGATTGGCCCGTTCCAAGGTCACGTGTCGAGTTGCAGCGCTTTTTAGGTTTCGCTAATTTCTATCGGCGTTTCATTCGTAATTTCGGTCAAGTTGCTGCCCCTCTCACAGCTCTTACTTCTGTCAAGACGTGTTTTAAGTGGTCCGGTTCCGCCCAGGGAGCTTTTGATCTTCTAAAAGAACGTTTTACGTCCGCTCCTATCCTCGTTACTCCTGACGTCACTAGACAATTCATTGTCGAGGTTGACGCTTCAGAGGTAGGCGTGGGAGCCATTCTATCCCAGCGCTTCCAGTCTGACGATAAGGTTCATCCTTGCGCTTATTTTTCTCATCGCCTGTCGCCATCTGAGCGCAACTATGATGTGGGTAACCGTGAACTGCTCGCCATCCGCTTAGCCCTAGGCGAATGGCGACAGTGGTTGGAGGGGGCGACCGTTCCTTTTGTCGTTTGGACAGACCATAAGAACCTTGAGTACATCCGTTCTGCCAAACGACTTAATGCCCGTCAAGCTCGTTGGGCGTTGTTTTTCGCTCGTTTCGAGTTTGTGATTTCTTACCGTCCGGGTAGCAAGAACACCAAGCCTGATGCCTTATCCCGTCTGTTTAGTTCTTCTGTGGCTTCTACTGATCCCGAGGGGATTCTTCCTTATGGGCGTGTTGTCGGGTTGACAGTCTGGGGAATTGAAAGACAGGTTAAGCAAGCACTCACGCACACTGCGTCGCCGCGCGCTTGTCCTAGTAACCTCCTTTTCGTTCCTGTTTCCACTCGTCTGGCTGTTCTTCAGTGGGCTCACTCTGCCAAGTTAGCTGGTCATCCCGGTGTTCGAGGCACTCTTGCGTCTATTCGCCAGCGCTTTTGGTGGCCGACTCAGGAGCGTGACACGCGCCGTTTCGTGGCTGCTTGTTCGGACTGCGCGCAGACTTAGTCGGGTAACTCTCCTCCTGCCGGTCGTCTCAGACCGCTCCCCATTCCTTCTCGACCATGGTCTCACATCGCCCTAGACTTCATTACCGGTCTGCCTTTGTCTGCGGGGAAGACTGTGATTCTTACGGTTGTCGATAGGTTCTCTAAGGCGGCACATTTCATTCCCCTCGCTAAACTTCCTTCCGCTAAGGAGACGGCACAAATCATTATCGAGAATGTGTTCAGAATTCATGGCCTCCCGTTAGACGCCGTTTCAGACAGAGGCCCGCAATTCACGTCACAGTTTTGGAGGGAGTTCTGTCGTTTGATTGGTGCGTCCGTCAGTCTCTCTTCCGGGTTTCATCCCCAGTCTAACGGTCAAGCAGAGAGGGCCAATCAGACGATTGGTCGCATACTACGCAGCCTTTCTTTCAGAAACCCTGCGTCTTGGGCAGAACAGCTCCCCTGGGCAGAATATGCTCACAACTCGCTTCCTTCGTCTGCTACCGGGTTATCTCCGTTTCAGAGTAGTCTGCGTTACCAGCCTCCTCTGTTCTCATCCCAGCTTGCCGAGTCCAGCGTTCCCTCCGCTCAAGCGTTTGTCCAACGTTGTGAGCGCACCTGGAGGAGGGTGAGGTCTGCACTTTGCCGCTACAGGGCACAGACTGTGAGAGCCGCCAATAAACGCAGGATTAAGAGTCCAAGGTATTGTTGCGGCCAGAGAGTGTGGCTTTCCACTCGCAACCTTCCTCTTACGACAGCTTCTCGTAAGTTGACTCCGCGGTTCATTGGTCCGTTCCGTGTCTCCCAGGTCGTCAATCCTGTCGCTGTGCGACTGCTTCTTCCGCGACATCTTCGTCGCGTCCATCCTGTCTTCCATGTCTCCTGTGTCAAGCCCTTTCTTCGCACCCCCGTTCGTCTTCCCTCCCCCCTCCCGTCCTTGTCGAGAGCGCACCTATTTACAAGGTACATAAGATCATGGACATGCGTTCTCGGGACGGGGTCACCAATACTTAGTGGATTGGGAGGGTTACGGTCCTGAGGAGAGGAGTTGGGTTCCGTCTCGGGACGTGCTGGACCGTTCACTCATTGATGATTTCCTCCGTTGCCGCCAGGATTCCTCCTCGAGTGCGCCAGGAGGCGCTCGGTGAGTGGGGGGTACTGTCATGTTTTGTCATTAATTATCATGTCTTGTCCCTGTGCTTCCCCTTCTATTCGTTTCCCTCTGCTGGTCTTATTAGGTTCTTTCCTCTTTTTATCCCTCTCTCTCCCCCTCCCTCTCTCACTCTCTCGCTCTCTCTTCTCTCTATCGTTCCGTTCCTGCTCCCAGCTGTTCCTATTCCCCTAATCATCATTTAGTCTTCCCACACCTGTTCCCGATCCTTTTCCCTGATTAGAGTCCCTATTTCTCTCCTTGTTTTCCGTACCTGCCCTGTCGGATCCTCATCTATAATTCACCGTGCTGTGTCTATGTTTTGCCCTGTCGTGTCGTGTTTCCCTCAGATGCTGCGTGGTGAGCAGGTGTCTGAGTCTGCTAGGTTCAAGTGCCTTCCCGAGGCAACCTGCAGTTCTCGATCAAGTCTCCAGTCTGTTCTCGTCTTTACGAGTAGTATTATGCTTTTTGTTTTGTAAAGTTTCTTACTGGATTAAAAACTCTGTTTTCGCCAAGTCGCTTTTGGGTCCTCATTCACCTGCATAACACCAGATACTGACTGTTACTTTTGATTTTGACCCCCCCCTTCCCCCTTTGTTCAGGGACATATTTCATTTTCCATTTCTGTTAGTCACATGTTTATGTCTTAGTTGTTGAATCTTGTTATGTTCATACAAATATTTACACATGTTAAGTTTGCTGAAAATAAATGCAGTTGACAGTGAGAGGGCGATTATGTTGAAATTAGATTAACATAACAACCTGTTTGTCTAGTTAAGTCAATTGTATTTAAGTTGAAGTTTGGTTGAAATGAGATGAAAACAGTACTGGTTGATGACTTCTTCCAAATCCAATCTATTTTTCACATTGATTCCACATCACAATAAGGTTACAAATGACTTAGGAACAACATTGATTCAACCTGCGTGTGCCCAGTGGGATGTCACTAAAATGAAAACTTCTTTGTGCTTCTGACACCATCTAAACTATGATGTAACACTGGAGGTGAAATCCACCCTGACATCTGTCCTGTACAGTGCACATCAAGTCATCTATGGGGGTGCTCTGTCAAACATAACATTCAACGTTATGAACACATGTGCTTGGCCTTTAGCGTAAGAGTGCACACAAAGGTCATCAATTTGCTAATCTCTCTCTTGGCCCGATTTTCATTAGCTAGCTAACATGAGATATAGAGTATGGCTCAAGACTATCAATTTGGTAAGGTGTTAGCAATAGGAGGAGCATTATTATCTTTTCTCATGTGACCTTACTGACATTACTCTACAGTAGATAGTGTTTTATGGCCAAATATCAACATTGTTGCATCCAATTGCTCTATCGAGGGACAGTAAACGCATGCTGTTGAATATTATCAAATGCAATGCATAATGTAAGCAAATTGCTACATGAACAGACTGAGCTGCTGAGTGGGACGTTTATCCCTATAGTGATGGGTAATACATTTATTCAATTCTGCTTTACCGCTTTGAAGCTGACGAGAATTAATGATACCTCCCACTCTTTGGATTTTCATGCCAAGGTAATACTATGATTTTTACATGATCACCTTAAATTTATACTTGCTTTCATATAAATAGATTCTCTCTTGCATGTATGACAGGGTAAATATGTCAATAGTATGCAAATGTAGTGCCTACCTTTTTATTTTTCCAATGGTAATTTGGACAGACCTATTCAATGTGTTACATATTCCACTTGAGGCTATGTAGAGTCAAATTGAATAACTTTGAACATTTAAATAATTATAGGGAAATTATTTTTTCAAAAAAATTACATTCCCATTTTTTTCTGGTTGTAAAGGCTATAAAGAACAAATAGGAAACATGTTTCGAATTAAAGTTATTATCAAAGAATGCAATTAGCTATTTATTACACCAAATATACTAGTGCTTGAGAGCTAGTCTCTTGACATAAATATGTAGCCTATATCCAATATCCACCAGAGGGTCTACTACAAAGCAGGATCAATGAGTGAGCCAGATAACTTCGATACACCTGATTCAACCTGATTCAATAACAAAGCTAAACATATATGTGTTTTTGGTTGTTGAGTCAATTAGACCATGCCAATTTCTAGGATGGCTAACTCCTTGATTCTGCTTTGTAGTATACCCCTCTGAAGTGTAGAGACGCACAACAACCGACAGGGGACAACATCCATCCTGTCGTCTTCGAGACATAGGCTATTTCGACCAATCTCATCAGCTTATTTTACAAGCGCCCCCTAACAGTACAGCAATTTTTTGGGGTCTAATGACATGACCTCCCTTGACCGCCTTCCTCAATTGATTCAAAGCTGGCAGTTCTTCTTCTCTCTCCCAACATGTACTTGTCATTTGCATTCTTCTGAACTCTACACCTCAAATACATCCTCAGCAGTGTACTGAAGGATCATTTCATCCTGTAAGAGGCTGGGATGGACCGCGGGGCACACACATGTGGGCCTGCCTGCTAGCTTCCTTTAGGCCTTGGTATATTTTCTTTTTTAAACTGGAGCAGGAAGGACACCTGTTCCTATGCCTCCACAAGACATGACCTCAGAGCTCTAATGTCAATCTCTAAGCTTCGTGACTGCTTAACACATGGCTGCCTATAGAAGTACAGCCATTCTGATCTAGACCAACTCAAATATGCAGTGGTACAGTACAGCAGATCACCATTTCCATACTGACTGCGTAGGGTATCCCTACGACAGGAAGTAATGCCTAAGACAGGAGGTAATGCTGTCAGTAAGGTGACAAGGGAACAAAAAGCACATTAGATTAATTGTTCTATTCAGGTTTGATGCTTTTGCGTTCTTTGTGTCAAAGGTCTTGAGCAGCCGTTTCACTATAAACTCAAGAACATTTAAGCAATCATCTAGACCTCCAGTCCAGGGACATGTCAGTGATATTCTCTTTCAACCAGCTTTGTAATCTTGACCATATGTGTGTGAATACATGAATGACCATGTTCAGCAACCTGTTCTGTTACAAATGACTCAGATGTTCGCTTTAAATTGAGTTTGAGAATAAAATAAGTAACTCATGTTTAGCTCGTTGACACATTAATCCTTCATCTCGCATATCTTTACATATATCTATTTACAAGTATCCTAAATGGATGCAAAAAAATATTTACAGTATGTAGAAGTGAAATACAGTTATTACTTAATAACCGATTACACATTCAAATCTGCATACAAGGATGTTGAAAACACCTGCAACAATGAAGATGAAGCAAATTAATTCAAGACGCACAATATGCAACATACAATTCATTCAGAAAGTATTCAGACCCATTCACCTTTTCCACATTTTGTTACGTTACAGCGTTATTCTAAAATAGATTATTAAAAATGTTTAAATCATCAATCTACACACAATACCCCATAATGACAAAGCCAAACAGGTTTAAAGACATTTTTGCAAATGTATTAAAAATACAAATCTGACATATCGCATTTACATAAGAATTCATAAGAATTGGTGTTCAACCTTCCCAAGTTCTCTCATGTCACCCCGCTCCTCCGGTCTCTCCACTGGCTTCCAGTTGAAGTTCGCATCCGCTACAAGACCATGGTGCTTGCCTACGGAGCTGTGAGGGGAACGGCACCTCAGTACCTCCACGCTCTGATCAGGCCCTACACCCAAACAAGGGCACTGCGTTCATCCACCTCTGGCCTGCTCGCCTCCCTACCACTGAGGAAGTACAGTTCCCGCTCAGCTCAGTCAAAACTGTTCGCTGCTCTGCCCCCCCAATGGTGGAACAAACTCCCTCACGACGCCAGGACAGCGGAGTCAATCACCACCTTCCGGAGACACCTGAAACCCCACCTCTTTAAGGAATACCTAGGATAGGATAAAGTAATCCTTCTCACCCCCCCCCTTAATAGATTTAGATGCACTATTGTAAAGTGGCTGTTCCACTGGATGTCATAAGGTGAATGCACCAATTTGTAAGTCGCTCTGGATAAGAGCGTCTGCTAAATGACTTAAATGTAAATGTAAATGTAATTCAAACCATTTATTCAGTACTTTGTTGAAGCACCTTTGGCAGTGATTACAGCCTTAAGTCTTCTTGGGTATGACGCTACAAGTTTGGCACACCTGTATTTGGGGAGCTTCTCCTATTCTTCTCTGCAGATGCTCAAGCTCTGTCAGGTTGGATGGGGAGTGTCACTGCACAGTTATTTTCAGGTCTCTCCAGAGATGTTCAATCGGGTTCAAGTCCGGTCTCTGGCTGGACCACATTCAGAGACTTGTCCCGAAACCACTTCAGTGATGTCTTGGGTGTGTGCTTAGGGTCGTTGTCCTGTTAGAAGGTGAACCAGTCTGAGGTACTGAGTGTTCTGAAACAGGTTTTCATCAAGGATCTCTCTGTACTCTGCTCCTTCTATCTTTCCCTAGTCTCCCAGTCCCTGATGCTGAAAAATATCCCGCAGCATGATGCTGCCACCACCATGCTTCACCGTAAGGATGGTACTGGCCAAGGAATGAGCGGTGCCTGGTGTCCTCCAGACGTGACACTTGGCATTCAGGCCAAGGAGTTGCACCTTGGTTTCATCAGACCAGAGAATCTCGTTTCTCATAGTCTGAGAGTCCTTTAGGTGGCTTTTAGCTAACTCCAAGGGGGCTGTCATGTGCCTTTTTACTGAGGAGTGGCTTCCGTCTGGCCACTCTACCATAAAGGCCTGATTGGTTGAGTGCTGCAGAGATGTTTATCCTTCTGGAAGGTTCTCCAATCTTCACAGAGGAACTCCAGAGCTCTGTCAGAGTGACCATCGGGTTCTTGCTGGCTTTCTAGGCAAAAGACATGTCTAATGCTGGTAAATAAAAATTAAAGCTTACGATGGGGTAAAAGAACAGACACTGGACATAGGAACTCTACCTAGAAGGCCAGCATCCCAGAGTCGCCTCTTCACTTTTAACGTTGAGACTGGTGTTTGCGGGTACTATTTAATGAAGCTGCCAGTTGAAGTCTTGTGAGGAGTCTGTTTCTCTAAATAGACAAATGCTGATGCTCCAGATACTCAACTAGTCTTAAGAAGGCCCGTTTTATTGCTTCTTTAATCAGGACTACAGTTTTCAGCTGTGCTAACATAATTGCAAAAGGGTTTTCTAATGATCAATTAGCCTTTTAAAATGATAAACTTGGATTAGCTAACACAACGTGCCATTGGAACACAGGAGTGATGGTTGCTGATAATGGGCCTCTGTATGCTTATGTAGATATTCCATTAAAAAATCAGCCGTTTCCAGGTACAATAGTCATTTACAACATTAACAATGTCTACACTGTATCTCTGATCAATTTTAGTTATTTATTTATTTTACTGGACAAAAAAATGAATAACCAGTCCATTGAATAAAAAGGAAAGTAATTTCCCTACATTCCATTCATGTATTAATAGTCCTCATACAAATTTCAGTATACAATGTAGTACTCAGATTTCATGAATAGAACTTTATTTGTGTTGGATTTCTTGTCCAACTTTCTGTGCCTACCGTTGAGTGGCTGTTTTTGTTCCGGAGAAATTCCCATGCCTTCCCAGGAAAAAACAAGTGGCGTAGTGAGACAATTGTGAGTGGCAAGGTTGCTCGTTAAACCTCCCCTCTAATTTGCTTATGTGTACAAGAAGTGTGTGTGAAAAATTCAGAACAAGCAACACTTGTGTTGTTTACCACCTGGTGCTTTTATGTGCAGGTTTCGTTCCACCTTTCCAAATAGCAAGTTAAAACATGACCCCTCTTCTGTCACCCCGGCCAGCACCCAAAGACAGTAGGACTACATCCCAGCTCTCAGACAGCTGTCAGGTTAAAACCAAAGACTACAGCTTAGTCTGTTCAATAGAGCTGTTCATGCTCAATAGAACTAAGAACAAGAGGCAGATAAAGGACCCTATTATATCAAAACCTTGTTACCAGGTTTTTAGGGTAAAACATTTTATAAAATTATCCTTGCACTCCGTGAATAGATGTTTTGATTGTGGTATTCAACAAAATGTTTATTTTGTAATAGACAAAGATAAAATCATTAGCATTCTTTGTTTCTGGCCATTTTGAGCCTGCAATCGAACCCACAAATGCTGATGATCCAGATACTTAACTAGTCTAGAGAAGGCCAGTTTTATTGCTTCTTTAATCAGTGCAACAGTTTTCAGCTGTGCTAACATAATTGCAAAAGGGTTTTCTAATGATCAATTAACCTTTTAAAATGATAATCTTGGATTAGATAACTCAACGTGCCATTGGAACACATGAGTGATGGTTGCTGATAATGGGCCTATGTAGATATTCCATAAAAACCGTCCGTTTCCAGCTAGAATAGTCATTTACAACATTAACGATGTCTACACTGTATTTCTGATCAATTTTATGTTATTTTAATGGACAAAGAAACAAGGACATTTCTAAGTGACCCCAAACCTTTGAACGGTAGTGTATATTCAGCCTTTCGTGGAATTATTGAACAAAATTATTATTTTCTGTGCATCAGCCTTCATTGCACCCATTTCTGCCATTATACCAAAAGGGAATTATAAGGTGAGTAAGTAGGGATGCCTTCTCGATAAACACTAGTGACTCATGGGTTATTAAGAAAATACCTTTTTGGGGGTCACCAAGCTGACCCTGATTTAGCAACTTTTTTTTAGCTTTCTTCGTCATGCGCCAGTCGCACATCTGCACCACTATATATCAAACCTGTGCACAAAAACATTCCAGAGAGTAATGCTAAATGTGATTTGTGTTCCTTTCTCCTTTTTGTATTACATTTTAATCTGTGATCTAAATGTTTTCTCAGCTAAAAGCCCACCTTTTTAAATCACTCATCCCTCCCGAATTTAGATGCAGATTATCGTTTTTCGTCATGAATCTTGTTCTGGAGGCAGCTCTGCAGAGTGGTCACTAGCTGGCACGGCCACAAAGTCATTAAATCTGTAATATAAGTCATTTAAATGTTTATCCTAACCTTAACCACACTGCTAACACTAATGTCTAAACCTAATCTTAAATTAAGACCAAAAAAGCTATTTTTTTTCATGAAATTGTACCATTTTGATTCTGGTGGAAATCACTCAGTTCTGCCTCAAGGACAAGGCTGATTCCAATAAACATCAACCTGCAACTTAGACATGTACCAAATTTAGAGCAGCACTGACAATTTCACCTCTCCCCACCGGGTTTCATACTTTCTACATAGTATATTGTGTTGCCTCCAACAGATGGAAAATCTTGCAGCCAGAGACTTTTTTAAAGTGTATAATAAATGTAATACAACCTATATAGTGTTGAAGAAAGGAGGCTAAACCAAAACCATCTGCCTGACCGTGGCGAGACCCTTGGTAGATTGTGGACATTAAAGGGGATGTCTAATATTGCTCAACATGTGGACCTGGCTGCTATGCAATAGAGGTATTCTTTACATGTTGGACAGTTTATGTGGCTTCAGTGTTGTTCACCTGGAACGCATAGACTGAGGCCATACGTTACTGTTCTTTAACTTATGGCTTGATGTTTTTATATACGCCGGTGTATAAAATCAAATCTAATTTTATCTGTCCCATGCGCTGAATAAAACAGGTGTAGACCTTACCGTGAAATGCTTACTTTACAACAGACATTGCAGTTCAAGAAATAGAGTTAAGAAAATATTTACTAAATAAACTCAATTAAATGAAAATGTATTAAATGGAAAAGTAACACAAGAAAATTACATAACAATAACGAGGCTATGTACAGTGGGTACCGGTACCAAGTCAATGTGCGGGGGATACAGGTTAGTTGAGGTCATTTGTAAAGTTAAAAACAAAGGGGGGTGGCCATTTGATTAGCTGTTCAGCAGTCTTATGGCTTGGGGATAGAAGCTGTTAAGGAGCCTTTTGGTCCTAGACTTGGCGCTCTGATATCGTTTGCCGTGCGGTATCAAAGAGAACAGTCTATGACTTGAGTGACTTGAGTACCTCTGACACCGCCTGGTATATAGGTCCTGGATGTCATCAAGCTTGGCCCCAGTGATGTACTGGGCCATACACACTACCCTCTGTTGCCACTTATGGTCAGATGCCGAGCAGTTGCCATACCAGGTGGTGATGCAACCGGTCAGAATGCTCTTGATGGTGCAGCTGTAGAACTTTTTAAGGATCTGGGGACCCATGCCAAATCTTTTCATCATCTCCTGGGGGGGAAAAGGTGTTGCCATGCTATCTTCACAAATGTCTTGGTGTGTTTGGACCATGATAGTTCGTTGATGATGTGGACACCAAGGAACTTGAAACTCTCGACCCGCTCCACTACAGCCCCATCGATGTTAACGGGGGCCTGTTTGGACCTCCTTTTTATATAGTCCACGATCAGTTCCTTTGTCTTACTCACATTGAGGGAGAGGTTGTTGTCCTGGCACCATACTGCCAGGTCTCTGACCTCCTCCCTATAGACTCTCTCAATGTTGTAGGTGATCAGGTCTACCATTATACATTGTTGTGTCGTCAGCAAACTTAATGGTGGTGTTGGGTCGTGCTGGCCACGCAGTCGTGGGTGAACAGGGAGTACAGGAGGGGACTAAGCATGCACCCCTGAGGGGCCCAAGTGTTGAGGATCACCGTGGCAGATGTGTTGTTGCCTACCTTTACCATCTGGGGGGGGGTGCGGCCCGCCAAGAAGTCCAGGATCCTGTTGAAGAGCTTTGTGGGTACTATGGTGTTGAATGCTGAGCTGTAGTCAATGAACAGCATTCTCACATAGGTGTTTCTTTTCCAGGTGGGAAAGGGCAGTGTGGAGTGCGATTTGAGATTGCATCATCTGTGGATCTGTAGGGGCGGAATGCGAATCGGAGTGGGTCTGGGGTTGTCAGCATGATGGTGTTGATGTGAGCCATGACCAGCCTTTCAAAGCTACCGACGTGAGTGCTATGGTGCAGTAATCATTCAGGCAGGTTACCCTCACTTTCTTGGGCACATGGACTATAGTGGTCTGTTTGAAACATGTAGGTATTACGGACTCGATCAGGGAGAGATTGAAAATGTCAGTGAAGACACTTGCCAGTTGATCAGAGCATGCTTTGAGTACACGTCCTGGTAATCTGTCTGGCCCCACGGCTTTGTGACTGTTGACCTGTTTAAAGGTATTGCTCGCATCGGCTATGGAGAGCGTGATCACACAGTCATCCAGAACAGCTGGTGCTCTCATGCATGCTTCAGTGTTGCTGCCTCAAAGCCAGCATTAAAGGCATTTAGCTCATCTGGTAGGCTCGCGTCACTCGGCAGCTCGTGGCTTGGTTTCCCTTTGTAGTCCATAATAGTTTTCAAGCCCTATCACATACAATGAGCGTCAGAGCCGGTGTAGTAGGATTCAATCTTAGTGCTATATTGACGCTTTGCCTGTTTGATGGTTCGTCTGAGGGCATAGTGACATTTCTTATAAGCGTCTGGATTAATGTCCCACTCCTTCAAAGCAGTAGCTCTAGCCTTTAGCTCGGTGAGGATGTTTACTTATTATTTATTTAGAGGAAAACATTAAAAGGATATAGGTGATGTTGGATTACAATGCCTTTCATGTTTATATTTCAGGATGTCATGTATCCCTGGAAATAATCAGAATTCATGTAAACATAAGTTTTGAACACATAGTGTAACGACCGTCGTCGGTGGAAGAAGGTGAGGACCAAGGTGCAGCATGGTATGTGTCCATATTTATTAAATTAACACGGAAATAACAAAATAACAAAGAGAAACGACCGAAAACAGTTCTGGCTGGTGCAGACACACAACAGAAAACAGAAAACAATCACCCACGAAACACAATAGAAAACAGGCTACCTAAATATGGTTCTCAATCAGGGACAACGATTGACAGCTGCCTCTGATTGAGAACCATACCAGGCCAAACACAGAAATAGCTAATCATAGAAAAAATAACATATACAACCCACCCAACTCATGCCCTGACCATACTAAAACAAAGACATAACAAAATAACTAAGGTCAGAACGTGACACATAGCTTGTCCACAAAAAGAGGTCTCTTGGCACAACTTACTTCGGGTATGGGGTAAGTTGAGTATAGGGACAGGGTAAGTTGAGCCACATTGGGGTAAGTGGGTGACGGGATTTCTTATAAGTATCCAGATTAGTGTCCTGCTCCTTGAGAGCGGCATCTCTAACCTTTAGCTGAGTGAGGATGTTTCCTTATTATTTATTTAGAGGAAAACAATGAAAGGATATAGGTGATGTTGGAATGCAATGCCTTTCATGTTTATATCCCACACAAGACAGAGAGATTGAGGTACTGTTTTCCAATAGGATAATACATGAAAGCATTTGACAAATTATCAAATTGAAGGTACAATGCAGCCATTTTTTATCTCAATATCAAATAATAAATAACGACGCACAATTGGCCTAGCGTCATCCGGGTTAGGAAGGGCTTGGTCGGTAGGGATGTCCTTGTCTCATCACGCACCAGCAACTCCTGTGCAGGGCGCAGTGCGTGCTAACCAAGGTGGCCAGGTGCATGGTGTTTCCTCCGACACATTGGTGCGGCTGGCATCCGGGTTGGATGCGCACTGTGTTAAGAAGCCTAGATCCACTAGGTTAGGTTGGGTTGTGTATCGGAGGACGCATGACTTTCAACCTTCGTCTCTCCCGAGCCCGCAAGGGAGTTGTAACGATGAGACAGAAACGATTAAAACATTCCCAAACCAAAAACCGTGGATTGATGGCAGCATTCCGCAAAACTAAAAGCCAAACAAGCTAAGCGTCAGTATAGAGACAAAGTAGAGATGCAATTCAATGGCTCAGACACAAGAGGTATGTGGCAGGGTCTACAGTCAATCACGGATTACAAAATGAAAACCAGCCCCGTCGCGGACCAGGATGTCTTGCTCCCAGGTAGACTAAATAACTTCTTTGCTCGCGTTGAGGTCAATACAGTGCCACTGACACGGCCCGCTACCAAATCCTGAGGACTCTCCTTCACTGCAGCCTAGTGAGTAAAACATTTAAACGTGTTAACCCTCGCAAGGCTGGAGGCCCAGACGGCATCTCCAGCCGCGACCTCAGAGCATGCGCAGACCAGCTGCCTGGTGTGCTAACGGACATATTCAACCAATCCTTATCCCAGTCTGCTGTTCCCACATGCTTCAAGAGGGCCACCATTGTTCCTGTTCCCAAGAAAGCTAAAGTAACTGAGCTAAACGTCTATCGCCCCGTAGCACTCACTTCCGTCATCATGAAGTGCTTTGAGAGACTAGTTAAGGACCATATTACCTCCACCCTACCTGACACCCTAGACCCACTCCAATTTGCTTACCGCCCCAATAGGTCCACAGACGACGCAATCGCAACCACACTGCACACTGCCCTAACCCATCTGGACAAGAGGAATACCTATGTGAGAATGCTGTTCATCGACTACAGCTCAGCATTTAACACTATAGTACCCTCCAAACTCGTCATCAAGCTCGAGACCCTGGGTCTCGACCCCGCCCTGTGTAACTGGGTACTGGACTTCCTGACGAGCCGCCCCCAGGTGGTGAGGGTAGGTAACAACATATCCACCCCACTGATCCTCAACACTGGGGCCCCACAAGGGTGCATTCTGAACCCTCTCCTGTACTCCCTGTTCACCCACGACTGCGTGGCCATGCCCGCCTCCAACTCAATCATCAAGTTTGTGGACGACACTACAGTGGTAGGCTTGATTACCAACAACGACGAGACGGATTCAATGACAGCTTCTATCTCAATGCCATCAGACTGTTAAACAGCCACCACTAACATTGAGTGGCCGCTGCCAACCTACTGACTCAACTCCAGCCACTTTAATAATGGAAATTGATGGAAATTGATGGAAAAAATGTATCACTAGCCACTTTAAACAATGCCACTTAATATAATGTTCACATACCCTACATTACTCATCTCATATGTATATGTATATACTGTACTCTATATCATCTACTGCATCTTGCCTATGCTGTTCTGTACAATCACTCATTCATATATCTTTATGTACATATTCGTATCCCTTTACACTTGTGTGTATAAGATAGTAGTTGTGGAATTGTTAGGTTAGATTACTCGTTGGTTATTACTGCATTGTCGGAACTAGAAGCACAAGCATTTCACTACACTCGCATTAACATCTGCTAACCATGTGTCTGTGACAAATAAGATTTGATTTGATTTTGTTTTCTGGTGTTTGCAGTCAGACTTGACACAAAATGGCAGGGGGAAAAGGTACCTTCTTATTTAAAGCGGCCTGAAGCATGTTTAATACAGCCTAATATTTCAATAAGCCATAGCATTTAATTTAAAAATGAACTCTAGATAAGAGTTATAATCTCACTGTGATGGATGGCCCAGCTCCATCTCTGGGACTGTGCATACTGCACTGTTCATGACAGAACGATAAAACCAACATAGGCAGGTGCATTTGGTTAAGATGTAGGGGAGAGTGAGGTATGTTGAGCTATTTTTTACATTCAGCATCACTATATATTTTTGGGCTTATTTTACCTTTATTTAACTAGGCAAGTCAGTTAATAACACATTTTTATTTACAATGACGACCTTCCCCAGGCAAACCCAGGCCAATTGTGTGCAACTATTCACAGCTGGATGTGATTCAGCCTGGATTTGAACCAGAGACTGTAGTGGCATCTCTTGCACTGAAATGCAGTGCTTAGACCACTGCATCACTCTGGAGCCACGACATCAAGGGAACTATAGCATTCTTTCTAACAAAGATATATATTATATTATTATTATTATTATATATACATATATTTCATGTATCCCTGGAAATAATCAGAATTCATGTAAATACACACTCCCTTTCAAAAGTTTGGGGTCACTTAGAAATGTCCTTGTTTTTGAAAAAAAAAATTGTCCATTAAAATAACATCAAATTGACCAGAAATACAGTGTAGACATTGTTAATGTTGTTCCTGACTAAATGTAGCTGGAGACGGCTGATTTTTTCAAATGGAATATCTACATAGGTGTACAGAGGCCTATTATCAGCAACCATCACACCTGTGTTCCAATGGCACGTTGTGTTAGCTAATCCAAGTTTAGCATTTTAAAAGGCTAATTGATCATGAGAAAACCATTTTGCAATTATGTTAGCACAGCTGAAAACTGTAGTCCTGATTAAAGCAATACAACTGGCCTTCTTAATAATAGTTGAGTATCTGGATTATCAGCATTTGTGGGTTCGATTACAGGCTCAAAATGGCCAGAAACAAAGAACTTTCTTCTGAAACTCATCAGTCTATTCTTGTTCTGAGAATAGAAAGCTATTCCATGCGATAAATTTCCGAGAAACTAAAGATCTCGTACAACGCTGTGCACTACTCCCCTTCACAGAACAGCGCAAACTGGCTCCAACCAGAATAGAAAGAGGAGTGGGAGGCCCCGGTGCACAACTGAGCAAGAGGACAAGTACATTAGAGTGTCTAGTTTGAGAAACAGACGCCTCACAAGTACTCACAACTGGCAGCTTCATTAAATAGTACCCGCACAACACCAGTCTCAATGTCAACAGTGAAGAGGTGACTTGGGATTTTTTTTTTTTTTTTTCACCGTTATTTAACCAGGTAGGCTAGTTGAGAACAAGTTCTCATTTACAACTGCGACCTGGCCAAGATAAAGCATAGCAGTGTGAATAGACAACACAGAGTTACACATGGAGTAAACAATTAACAAGTCAATAACACAGTAGAAAAAAAAGAAAAAAAAATCTAGATACATTGTGTGCAAAAGGTATGAGGAGGTAGGCGAATAATTATAATTTTGCAGATTAACACGAGTGATAAATGATCAGATGGTCATTCCAGGGATGCTGGCCTTCTAGGCAGAGTTCCTCTGTCCAGGAGTTGCCTCTTCACTGTTGAAGTTGAGACTAATGTACTTGTCCTCTAAGCTCAGTTGTGCACGGGGTCCTCCCACTCCTCTTTCTATTCTGCTTAGAAACAGCTCCAAGCATGTAAACATTAAATTGACTATGTACATAAGGCAGCAGTCTCTAAGGTGTAGGGTAGAGTACGGATGGTAGCCGGCTAGTAACAGTAACTAAAGTTCAGGGCAGGGTACTGGTTGGAGGCCGGCTAGCCGTGACTATATAAGAGTCTGATGGCCTGGAGATAGAAGCTGTTTTTCAGTCTCTCAGCCCCAGCTTTGATGCACCTGTACTGACACAAAGGTCTTCTAGATGGTAGCGGGTTGAACAGGATGTGGCCCATGTGGCTGATGTCCTTGATGATCTTCTTGACTAGCCTGTTACACCGGGTGCTGAATCCTTCCTGTTTGGCCCTGTCCGGGAGTGTCCTCGGATGGGGCCACAGTGTCTCCTGACCCCTCCTGTCTCAGCCTCCAGTATTTATGCTGCAGTAGTTTATGTGTCGGGGGGCTAGGGTCAGTTTGTTATATCTGGAGTACTTCTCCTGTCCTATTCGGTGTCCTGTGTGAATTTAAGTGTGCTCTCTCTAATTCTCTCTTTCTCTCTTTCTTTCTCTCTCTCGGAGGACCTGAGCCCTAGGACCATGCCTCAGGACTACCTGACATGATGACTCCTTGCTGTCCCCAGTCCACCTGGCCATGCTGCTGCTCCAGTTTCAACTGTTCTGCCTTATTATTATTTGACCATGCTGGTCATTTATGAATATTTGAACATCTTGGCCATGTTCTTTTATAATCTCCACCCTGTGGACTGGCCTGTTTCCTCTCTAGGTTTCTTCCTAGGTTTTGGCCTTTCTAGGGAGTTTTTCCTAGCCACCGTGCTTCTACACCTGCATTGCTTGCTGTTTGGGGTTTTAGGCTGGGTTTCTGTACAGCACTTTGAGATATCAGCTGATGTACGAAGGGCTATATATATACATTTGATTTTATTTGATCTGTAGATGTTCTGGAAGGCAGGCAGTGTGCCCCCTGTGATATGCTGGGCTGACTGCACCACCCTCTGGAGAGCCCTGCGGTTGCAGACGGGGCAATTGCCGTACCAGGTTGTTGATTCAGCCCACAGGATGCTCTCAATCTGTTAAGGTTTGTGAGGGTCTTAGGGGTGAATTTCTTCAGCCTTCTTCAGCCTCCTAACTGTGTAGATGAACCATTTCAGGTTTCAGTGATGTGTACGCAGTGGAAACTTAAAGCTTTTCACTCTCTTCACTGTGCCCCTGTCGATGTGGTGGAGGGTGTGCTCTCTCTGCTGTCTCCTGAAATCCACGATCAGCTCCTTAGTTTTGTTGCCGTTGAGGGAGAGGTTATTTTCCTGACACCACTCCGCCAGGGTCCTCAACTCCTCCCAGTATACTGTTTCATCATTGTTGGTAATCAGGCCTGCCCCTGTTGTGTCATCTGCAAACTTGATGTGTGTGGCCACGCAGTCATGGGTGAACAGGGAGTACACGAGGGGGTTGAGCACACACCCTTGTGGGGTCCCCGTGTTGAGGATCAGCGTAACGGAGGTGATGTTGCCTACCTTCACCACCAGCTCATCAGGAAGTCCAGGACCCAATTGAACAGGCTGAGAGAAAACAAAATGCACTTCATGATGACAGAAGTGAGTGCAACAGGGCAATAGTAATTTAGTTCACTTAGGGACAGATTCATATTTACTGTGGGGATTGATGGTCCAAAATTGGAGATTGTTGTATTTGTTTTGCGGAGGGTGTATTTTCTTGTGTACTTTCACTCTTCTGCTCCTATTTTCCCTATAAACAGTGGCTTGACTTACTTTTCAAGTTTAGAAACGTTTGTGAAGGTTTGTGTGGCTATTATTAAGCTTTAGCTACTGCAGGCCTATGATGTGAAGGCAGTGCCCCGGCGCTCCAACTGACTCCGACAATTGAACTTGAGGTGAGGAAGACTGTTTCAGGCCTACCAGAGTTACTCCTGTAATCTAACAAAAATAATGCTTATCTTTAAACAAAATATTTGGATCGAAAATGAACAAATTACCCTCATTCTGTACGTCTATATATGTATAGCAGACGCATTAGCCATCTGACATAAATAAATAAATGTTGGTGTCGTAGCATCCCACCAACACATTTTTATCTCTCTGGGTTTAGGCCTAAGCTGCTTTTCCTTTATTTATAAATATTTCCTAAATACAATAAAGTAAAAAATGTAATAAAGTAACACAATAAAACAACAATAATGAGGCTATATACAGGGGGTACATGTAGCTGAGGTAAAAAATTGTGCAATTAACATATTCAAATATGAATATTATACATTGAACCCCTATGCCTACAGGCATTTGCATGCAATTCCCTGATATATTAAGTGCTCAAATCTCTGACAGCTGAACCGCGAGGTGGACAAATGTTTGTTTAGGAAAGTAGCCTAAAAATAGGCTATAAAGTTTTGCATATGCTACACATCGAAATACAAGGAGTAGTGTGTTTGTATATTCTTATAGACTGTTTAAGGACAAGTAAATGTGGCTCATTTTGCTAACATCCCTTGTTTATTGATGATGCCGGCTACACCAGGTTGAATCTAAATTCATATGAATGTCCATTAAAGTTCTCAAATGTACGGTAGATTAAAATCGTCCCAGTCATGTTGTCCTGCAGAAAATTTTCCTAAAGGAAATATATTGTTTTTATGAAGAATTTTGAATATTCACAAATCTGTCACCAATTGGATGGACACCTAGTTATAGACACCCTAAAGACTGGCAAGTGTGCTAGTCCAGTGTCACTTTGATTATGCCTGCACATCATGGTTCACCAGCAGCCCCAAATATCTAAAGAATAAGCCACCAGCCAAACAAGCTTGTAAGAAATGTACTTGAACTCCCCCCCTCATACTCATCTGGAGGTTGATCATTTTTTCCATCTCTGTCTCTGTAATGTGTCTGTATCTACACTATATATAGAAAAGTATGTGGACACGCTTTCAAATGAGTGGATTCGGCTATTACAGCCACACCCGTTGCTGACAGGTGTTTAAAATCGAGCACACAGCCATGCAATCTCCATAGCCAAACATTGGCAGTAAAATGGCATTACTGAAGAGCTCAGAGACTTTCAATGTGGCAGCATCATAGGATGCAACCTTTCCAACAAGTCAGTTAGTAAAATTTCTGCCCTGATAGAGCTGCCGCTGTCAACTGTAAGCGCTGTTATTGTGTAGTGGAAACATCTAGGAGCAACAATGACTCAGCCGCGAAATGATAAGCCACACAAGCACACAGAATGGAACTTCCGAGTGCTGAAGTGTGTTGCACATAAAAATCATCTGTCCTCGGTTGAAGTTCCAAACTGTCTCTGGAAGCAACGTCAGCAGAAAAACTGTTCATTGGGCGCTTCATGAAATGGGTTTCCATGGTCAAGCAATGCACACAAGCCTAAGATCACCATGCACAATTCCAAGCATCTGCTGGAGTGGTGTAAAGTTCCCTGCCCCAGTGCATAGCGCCAACTGTAAAGTTTGGTGGATGAGGAATAATGGTCTGTGGCTGATTTCCCAGTGAAGGGAAATCTTAATGCTACAGCATACAATGTCATTCTAGATGATTCTGTGCTTCCGACTTTGTAGTAACAGTTTGGGTAAGGCCCTTTCCTGTTTCAGCATGACAATATCCCCGTGGCCAAAGCGAGGTCCATACAGAAATGGTTTGTTGAGATCGGTGTGGAAGACCTTGACTGGCCTGCATAGAGACCTGACCTCAACCTCATTGAAAACTTTTGGGATGAATTGGAACGCCGACTGCTCGACCTCACCATTGCTCTTGTGGCTGAATGGAAGCAAATGGAAGCAAATCCCACCACAGTGTTCCAACATCTAGTAGAAAGCCTTCCCAGAGGTGTGGAGGCTGTTATAGCAGCAGAGGGGGGACCAATTCCATAGTAATGCCCATGATTTTGGAATGAGATGTCCACATACCTTTGGTAATGTAGTGTATGTATATGTATGTGAAAAAATAGGGACCACAATGGAAATAAATCCCCAACTTTATTGTGCAATCCTGGTCATTTAAAAAAAATCTTTGTGTGTATATGTATTATTTTTATTGACAGATAAAATCAATCAATCAATCCAAACTGTGCCGTTGTCAATAGATGAATGGAAAGAGACATCTGTTACAAAACACCAAAAAGTTGAATGACATTTGGAGATTGTCAAACCACGCCTTCAAGGTAGAGAGGGATGTATTTTCTGTTTGTCGAGATTGACATAGTCTATTTATTGTGGTGTTGAAAACGCAAACCATGATATTGATTTATTTTGTTTATTCGTTTTGTGTTGCATTGGCACAGAAACCTGTTGGTGGAACATTTGTTGCATATATTTTACATAATTATAAATTTGACGTCAAAATATTGAAAATCTGATTATTCCCCTAGTTGATCATTGTCTGCAGATGGCTCTGATCATAGTGCTATGAAACAGACTGAGGGACTTTGTCTGTGTTGGTCAGCGAACTCTAAACATTATGGCCTGTAGTCCTGTGTGGCATCAACTGTGCCACAACATCATGCAGAAGTTACAAAGTCTATATCCACGTTTATAAATACAGGGTCGTTACTCTTATTGTTATTTGTGGTCGTCAACAACCACACATTGTAGAGATTTGGGTCGTCACAACCACACCCACAATGTCATAAACCCTGCTTTCTAAAATGTATCTGATTTTAAACCTTTATCCTAACCTTAACCCTAACCTTAATTTAATTTTAGGATTAGAAATACATTTAGCGGTATGGTTAAGGTTAGGGTTGAGGTTAGTTAGGGTAAAGTTCATCATCTGAGAAATTGTAGAAGGCAGGGTTTATGACTTTGTGGCTATGATAACTAGTGGAAACCAGATATTTGGGGCTGTAAATCATAGACACATACTTTCCATTGTTTCATTATTACTTCCTTGTTTGAATTAATTACTGTTAGTCACGATATGATTGGATTTACCACTCTAATGAAACACTTTCATGCATTTTCCATTTTCGGCATGCACCAACTCTCCAAATCGAGAAAACTGTATCACCTACATTAGAACCACATGGACATATGTTTCCTGCTTTTTCGAAAAGGCACATTCCTCTTCCACAGTCTTGGCTCCTTTCTGTACCAAGTGGCTATGTACCTAGTGGCGCAGTAGTCTAAGGCACTGCATTTCAGTGTCACTACAGTTCCTGGTTCGAATCCAGGCTGCATCACATCCGGCCGTGATTGGGAGTCCCATAGGGCTGCGCACAATTTGCATCGCGTTGTCTGGTTTTTCCCGGCAGTCATAGTAAATAATAATGTATTTTTAACCGACTCGCCTAATTAAATAAATAGAAATAAAAATAATCCTATGGCATGTACAAATATGAACATGCTCCTGTAACCCCGTTTGTTTCTACGGCAACAGAGGAGGAGCTTGAACTTTCACCTGTGACTGTTGCGGATGTAGTTGGCTAACAAGGAAATTCGAGTTTTTGGTTGGTACAACTTGCAGGCTGTAAAATCACGAAATCTACCTCCAATAAATAATTTTGAAGTTTATTTGTGAAATATGTTAAACAATCGAATGGATTTACATGATGGCAAAATGTCGCAAGTTTGGAGAAAATGACGAGGTACAGTATTGAGCAAGCTTGTTTAGTTAGCTAACATAATCAGCTGTCCAATCTACTGTACGGCTAGTAATCAATGCTACTACTTTGCAACACGTTATTATTGTATAAGAATAACGATTGGTCTGTCACAATATGACAAAGGCAACAGAACTGAAGAATACGCTATTTTTGCTGTATAGCTAAATAGCTAGCTAATCCTTCAGGCAAACTAGCAATGGTTATTTGTGTCAGCTGTTTAGCTTGTTCGTTAGTTGGCCTGCTGAACTTGAATCATAGCACATCTGTATTACATACGTTGGGTAACTAACGTTAGTCAACCTGCACAACTGCTTACAATGTACTCTTCTCTCCCATGTTGCTTTCAGGTGACTTGCTTAACAACAGTGGCTTGGACATTTGTGATATGATAATCACAAAAGACAAGTGTGTAAAATGGACTGAAGTAATTAGTTAGTTGCTAACTATTGAGATGTGCTACTAGCTGTACATATAAAACATACATGACCAATAAGCACTTTAAGTTGTCTTTGCCTACAAATCACCAATCTACATGAACATCATGTACTAAGAAATAAGTTGTTACTGTTTGCATGCTCTGTCGTCACTTTAAGGTCAATTCACCTCCACATACATTTGTTTTGCTAACCACACTTAAACAGAGCTGATCATGTCACTAGTAGAGCAGTCCCAAAAGTGGTTCCCGACTCATGTCCAAGCCACTGTTCTTCAAGCAACTGACCTACAAGCTAAGAGTAAGAATGGCACCAACGATGCCTACACTATCATTCAGCTGGGAAAGGAGAAGTACTCGACATCTGTGGCAGAGAAAACACTTAGCCCAGTGTGGAGAGAAGAAGCCTCCTTTGAGCTGCCAGGTCTGCTTCTGGAGGACAACCCAGAAATCTACGAACTATGCCTCATCGTGATGCACAGGTCCCTGGTGGGAATGGATAAATTCCTGGGCCAGAGTACCATCAATCTCAATGAGATTTTTGATAACAAGGAGAGAAGGAAAACTGAGTAAGTATCACCAAACTAATCTAACTCAATTATGTTTTTGCTGCCTTTCAAGGAAGTTTCGGAACATTAAGCCAAATACAATATAACTTTTTGTCCAACTGTTAAATAGGAAATTTGCCTTCTCTGCTCTCAAACCCACATGTATAAACACATAGGCTGTAAAGCATCCCTAGTCACAACGGACAATGCTAAGCCTTTGGTTTTCTAGTTCTGTGTTTGATGTTTAAGGAACTGCCAACAGGAAGAAGTAGGTTGGATTTGCAGAACTGTCTTGTTCAATGTCACAGGACTAACCTGCAGAAATCATTTGGAACATGATTCAGAGGGTTGGGTAGACTAGCCTAAATCATTTGATGGTTTGGAAAAACTGTCCCTAATCACCAATGATGTCTCTGTGGTCAGCATTGCAAACGTTTTCATGTGGCAGTCAATTGGAAAACATTCTAACAGTATTATTGATTTGTATTCTCAATTCACAATCATATACTTTTAATGTGGGGCTATGACAGTCAATTTCAAATTAGTCTGACATTACATTTAAGTCATTTAGCAGACACTCTTATCCAGAGCGACTTACAAATTGGTGCATTCACCTTATGACATCCAGTGGAACAGCCACTTTACAATGGTGCATCTACATCTTTTAAGGGGGGTGAGAAGGATTACTTTATCCTATCCTAGGTATTCCTTAAAGAGGTGGGGTTTCAGGTGTCACCGGAAGGTGGTGATTGACTCCGCTGTCCTGGCGTCGTGAGGGAGTTTGTTCCACCATTGGGGAGCCAGAGCAGCGAACAGTTTTGACTGGGCTGAGCGGGAACTGTACTTCCTCAGTGGTAGGGAGGCGAGCAGGCCAGAGGTGGATGAACGCAGTGCCCTTATTTGGGTGTAGGGCCTGATCAGAGCCTGGAGGTACTGAGGTGCCGTTCCCCTCACAGCTCCGTAGGCAAGCACCATGGTCTTGTAGCGGATGCGAGATTCAACTGGAAGCCAGTCGAGAGAGCGGAGGAGCGGGGTGACGTGACAGAACTTGGGAAGGTTGAACACTAGACGGGCTGCGGCGTTCTGGATGAGTTGTAGGGGTTTAATGGCACAGGCAGGGAGCCCAGCCAACAGCGAGTTGCAGTAATCCAGACGGGAGATGACAAGTGCCTGGATTAGGACCTGCGCCGCTTCCTGTGTGAGGCAGGGTCGTACTCTGCGGATGTTGTAGAGCATGAACCTACAGGAACGGGCCACCGCCTTGATGTTAGTTGAGAACGACAGGGTGTTGTCCAGGATCACGCCAAGGTTCTTAGCGTTCTGGGAGGAGGACACAATGGAGTTGTCAACCGTGATGGCGAGATCATGGAACGGGCAGTCCTTCCCCGGGAGGAAGAGCAGCTCCGTCTTGCCGAAGTTCAGCTTGAGGTGGTGATACGTCATCCACACTGATATGTCTGCCAGACATGCAGAGATGCGATTCGCCACCTGGTCATCAGAAGGGGGAAAGGAGAAGATTAATTGTGTGTCGTCTGCATAGCAATGATAGGAGAGACCATGTGAGGTTATGACAGAGCCAAGTGACTTGGTGTATAGCGAGAATAGGAGAGGGCCTAGAACAGAGCCCTGGGGGACACCAGTGGTGAGAGCGCGTGGTGAGGAGACAGATTCTCGCCACGCCACCTGGTAGGAGCGACCTGTCAGGTAGGACGCAATCCAAGCGTGGGCCGCGCCGGAGATGCCCAACTCGGAGAGGGTGGAGAGGAGGATCTGATGGTTCACAGTATCGAAGGCAGCCAATAGGTCTAGAAGGATGAGAGCAGAGGAGAGAGTTAGCTTTAGCGGTGCGGAGCGCCTCTGTGATACAGAGAAGAGCAGTCTCAGTTGAATGACTAGTCTTGAAACCTGACTGATTTGGATCAAGAAGGTCATTCTGAGAGAGATTAGCGGGAGAGCTGACCAAGGACGGCACGTTCAAGAGTTTTGGAGAGAAAAGAAAGAAGGGATACTGGTCTGTAGTTGTTGACATCGGAGGGATCGAGTGTAGGTTTTTTCAGAAGGGGTGCAACTCTCGCTCTCTTGAAGACGGAAGGGACGTAGCCAGCGGTCAGGGATAAGTTGATGAGCGAGGTGAGGTAAGGGAGAAGGTCTCCGGAAATGGTCTGGAGAAGAGAGGAGGGGATAGGGTCGAGCGGGCAGGTTGTTGGGCGGCCGGCCGTCACGACGCGAGATTTCATCTGGAGAGAGAGGGGAGAAAGAGGTCAGAGCACAGGGTAGGGCAGTGTGAGCAGAACCAGCGGTGTCGTTTGACTTAGCAAACGAGGATCGGATGTCGTCGACCTTCTTTTCAAAATTGCTTGTCTTATCTCACCGCCACTAATGCGATGGGTGTGCTTGATGCATGTTGCGTCGTATCTTCTCAAAGTCAGGGGGCGAGGTTGACAGTGCGCACCTCATCTCTCCTGTCACATCCAACCTGCTTTGATATTTGTTTTTAATGTGGTCAAGAGCACTGAATAAGCGTACCATGAGTTTTAATGGTCTTTTCCTTTTTTTTAATGACCATTTCTTCAGTGGTAGTTAGTCTTGTCCTATCGCTGCACAACTCCTGTACGGACTCGGGAGAGGTGACGGTCGAGAGCCATGCACTCTCCAAAACACAACCCTGCCAAGTCACACTGCTTTTTGACACACTGCTCGCTTAACCCGGAAGCCAGCCGCAGCAATGTGTTGGAGGCAGCACCATACAACTGGTGACCGTTTCAGCGTTGCATGCGCCCGGCCCGCCACAGGTGTCGCTAGAGCACCAAAGGACAAGGACATCCCGGCCAAACCCTCCCCTAACCCGGACGACACTGGCTCAATTGTGCGCCGCCTCATGGGTCTCCCGGTCGCGGCCGGATTGAACCTTGGTCTGTTGTGACGCCTCGAGCATTGAAATGCAGTGTCTTAGGCCGCTGCACCACTCGGGAGGCCCTCTCTAAAATATTTTGCACAAATGGATTTACATTCCTGTTAGTGAGCATTTTGTATTTTGCCAACATGATCCCATCCACCTAACAGGTGTGGTATATGAATAAGCATATTAAATATCATTCAACCTACCAGGGTGTTTACAAACACTACAGGAACAAGATAATCCACATGTATCAATCACATTTTTACTAATACTGTAGAACTTTGTTCTAAAGCTGTATCCATATCCATTGGATGCAGTGATCACAATTTCTTATTTTTAAAATTTTATTTCACCTTTATTTAACCAGGTAGGCCAGTTGAGAACACGTTCTCATTTAAACTGCGACCGTGCCAAGATAAAGCAAAGCAGTGCAACAAAAACAACAACAGTTACACATAAACAAACGTACAGTTAATGCCACAATATAAAAATCTATGTACAGTGTGTGCAAATGTAGAAGAGTAGGGAGGTAAGGCAATAGATAGGCCATGGAGACGAAATAATTACAATTTAGCATTAACACTGGAGTGATACATGTGCAGATGATGATGTGCAAGTTTGTTCACCCTGGGGTGCAAAAGAGCAAGAGGTTAAGTAACAATATGGGGATGAGGTAGTTGCGTGTGCTATTTACAGATTGGCTGTGTACAGGTACAGTGATCGGTAAGCTGCTCTGACAGCTGATGCTTGAAGTTAGAGAGGGAGATGTAAGACTCCAGCTTCAGTGATTTTTGCAATTTGTTCCAGTCAATGGCAGCAGAGAACTGGAAGGAAAGGCAGCAAAAGGAAGTGTTGGCTTTGGGGGTGACCAGTGAAATATACCTGCTGGAGCGTGTGCTACGGGTGGGTGTTGCTATGGTGACCAGTGAGCTAAGGTGGGGCTTTACGTAGCATAGATTTATAGATTACCTGGAGCCAGTGGGTTTGGCCACAAATATGTAGCGAGGGCCAGCCGACAAGGGCATACAGGTCGCAGCATTATATGGGGCTTTGGTGACAAAACGGATTACACTGTGATAGACTTCATCCAATTTGCTGAGTAAAGTGTCGGAGGCTACATCATTGATATATATACAGAGAAAAGAGTGGGCCTGAGAATTGAACCCTTTGGCACCCCCATAGAGACTGACAGAGATCCTAGAACAGGCCCTCCGATTTGACACTGAACTCTGTCTGAGAAGTAGTTGGTGAACCAGGCAAGGCAGTCATTTGAGAAGCCAAGGCTATCGAGTCTGCCAATAAGAATGCGGTGATTGTCAGTCAAAAGCCTTGGCCAGGTCGATGAAGATGGCTGCACAGTACTGTCTTTTATTGATGGCGGTTATGATATCGTTTAGGACCTTGAGCGTGGTTGAGGTGCACCCATGACCAGCTCGGAAACCAGTTTGCATAGTGGAGAAGGTACGGTGGGATTCGAAATGGTCGGTGATCTGTTTGTTAACTTGGCTTTCAAAGATTTTAGAAAGGCTGGGCAGGATGGAATATAAGGTGTAACAGTTTGGGTCTCTAGTGTCTCCCCCTTTGAAGACTGGGATGACCGCGACAGCAGAGGTGTATTTAGAGGGCAAGTTGGTCAGGGTGATATATATGAGGGTGCCCATGGTTACGGATTTAGGGTTTTACCTGGTAGGTTCCTTGATAACTTGTGTGAGATTGAAGGCATCTTGCTTAGATTGTAGGACAGTCGGGGTGTTAAGCAGTTTAGGTCACCTAACTGTACGAACTCTGAAGATTGACAGGGGGGCAATCAATTCACAAATGGTGTCCAGGGCACAGCTGGGGGCTTGCCTTTGTGCAAGGAGGAGTAGGAGTAGCACTGCCAGAGCCTTGCAAAATGACCTCCAGCAGGCCACAAATGTGCATGTGTCTGTTCAAACGGTCAGAAACAGACTCCATGAGGGTGGTATGAGGGCCCGACGTCCACAGGTGGGGGTTGTGCTTACAGCCCAACACCGTGCAGGACGTTGGCATTTGCCAGAGAACACTAAGATTGGCAAATTCGCCGCTGGCGCCCTGTGCTCTTCGCAGACACACACTACTAAGCCTCATTTTGACTTGTTTTAAGGACATTGCATCAAAGTTGGATCAGCCTGTAGTGTGGTTTTCCACTTTAATTTTGAGTGTGACTCCAAATCCAGACCTCCATGGGTTGATACATTTGATTTCCATTGATCATT
Source organism: Oncorhynchus gorbuscha (assembly GCF_021184085.1). NCBI lineage: Eukaryota > Metazoa > Chordata > Actinopteri > Salmoniformes > Salmonidae > Oncorhynchus > Oncorhynchus gorbuscha. The sequence goes on from NC_060178.1 coordinate 55,921,151, forward strand.
TTTGTGTGATTTTGTTGTCAGCACATTCAACTATGTAAAGAAAAAAGTATTTAATATGAATATTCCATTCATTCAGAACTCGGATGTGTTATTTTAGTGTTCCCTTTATTTTTTGAGAAGTGTATATCTTTTTTAAGAAAAGGATATATACATGGGACAAGACAAACAAGTCCGACTGCTACGCCATCTTGGGAAAAAGTATAGTGGCTATATCCAGGAAAGCCAAAGTTCCAAAAGCTGGGCCTAAAAAGTGTATTAGAGATCATGCAAAGGATTTTGCTGTGACTCTTATGTGGATGATGTAAAACATATTTGTTGGTCTGATGTGATTAATATGGAGTCTCCAGATGCTGCACTTAATGAATTTATGAAATTGCTTCTTCCAATTATTAATAAACATGCACCTATTAAGAAACTGACTGTTGGAACTGTTAAGGTAACATGGATTGATGAAAAATTGTAAAACCGTATGGTTGAAAGAGATGGGGAAAAAGGTGTTTACTAATAAGTCTGGCTGCACATCTGACTGGCTGACTTATTGCAAATTTAGATATTATGTGACTAAACACAACAAAAAGAAGACACTGTATTATGAAGCCAAGATCACTTTACATGTAATTTACATTCAATTATGGGCAGAAAGACAAATTCAACTCCATCTTTCATTGAATCAGATGGCTTATTCATCACAAAACCATTTGATGTTGCCAATTTATTTTAATGATGACTTATTTGGCAAAGTAGGCAAACTTAGGCAGGAAATGCCAACAATGAACAGTGAGCTATCGTATTCATGCACACAAAAAAACTAATAATAAAAGTAAAGCATTTTAAGTTAGAATTTTATGAAGTTAGTGTGGGATAAGTGGAAGATTATTGTTATCAACTTAGATGCAAAGCTACTGAGGATGGTAACTGACTCTTTAGCCACTCCTATCTGTCATATATTTAATCTGAGTCTACAGGAAAGTCTTTGTCCACCGGCCTGGAGGGAAGCAAAAGTCATTCCGCTACACAAGAGTGGTAAAGCAGCCTTTACTGGTTGGACTATCAGCTTGCTGCCAGCTCTTAGCTGGCATTTCTCTGTACACAAATTAACAACAGAGTTTCAGTGTGTTAATTTAAAACTCGGGCCCCTTCCTGCAGGCTCATCCTGACATGACCCTCCAGCATGACAATGCCACCACGCACAGAAAGAGCAGTATGGCTGAGTTCCTGCAAGACAGGAATGAGCCTGGATCTCAATCCCAGTGAGCACGTCTGGGACCTGTTGGATCGGAGGGTGAGGGCTAGGGCCCCAGAAATGTCCGGGAACTGGTACAAGAGTGGGGTAACCTCTCACAGCAAGAACTGGCAAATCTGGTGCAGTCTATGAGGAGGAGATGCACTGCAGTACTTAATGCAGCTAGTGGCCACACCAGATACTGACTTTTGATTTTGACCCCCCCTTTGTTCAGGGACACATTATTCCATTTCTGTTAGTCACATGTCTGTGGAACTTGTTCAGTTTATATCTCAGTTGTTGAATCTTATGTTCATACAAATATATACAGGTTAAGTTTGCTGAAAATAAACACAGTTGACAATGAGAGGGTGTTTCTTTTTTTTGCTGAGTTTACATTCAAAGTTTGTAAAGATGGGGAGAGGTCTGTCTGTAGTAAAGAGATCAATCATATGTATTTATAAAGCTCTTTTTACATCAGCCAATGTCAAAGTACTATACTGAAACCAAGCCTTCAACCCCAAACAGCAAGCAATGCAGATGTAGTAGCACAGTGGCTAGAAAAAAACTCCCTAGAAAGGCTAGGAAGAAACCAAAGAATACAAGTTAGTGTGGTAGCCTTCTGTTGCCTAGCCCACCAGGATCTGAGTGGTGGCCAGTCCTCTTCTGGCTGTGCCGGGTTGACATTATAACAGTACATGGCCAAGATGTTCAAACGTTCATAGATGACCAGCAGGGTCAAATAATAATCACATTGGTTGTAGAGGGTGCAAAAGGTCAGCACCTCGTGAGTAGATGTCAGTTGGCTTTTTTTTAGTTGAGCATTCAGAGTTCGAGACAGCAGTTGCAGTAGAGAGTCGAAATCCGAATGTCCGGGACAAGTTACTACGTCCTGTGAACTGCCGCAGGCAGAACAGTTGAAACTGCTTTTTGACACCACACTCCAAAAAGCAAGTTCTGCAGGCTCTAGTTTTCTTATTTTGATTGTGGTTGAGTGCTGCAAGGAAAGACCTAGTTTAAGCTGCTGCTGGCCCAGAATAGAGCGGCACATCTTGCTCTTCATTATAATCAGAGGGCTGATATAAATACTGTGCATGACAGTTTCTCTTTGCTAAGAGTTGAGACTGACTGCATCACTTGTGTTGAAAATCTCAATGTTTGCATAGTCAACTTACACACAACTCTGACACACACAGTCCCCAAATCCAGAACAAATTCAAGAAAGCGTACAGTATTTTCATAGAGCCATTGTGTGTAACTCCGTACCATCTCATATGGCTGAAATAAACGGCAAACCTGGTTTAAAAGAACAGAGCAAGCAACACCTCTCCCATGTTTGACCTAGATCGTATGTATGTATTGATATGTAGGCTACGTGTGCCTTTTAAATAAAAAAAACGGACTGAGGAATATTTCCGTATGTAATGAAGCCCTTTTGTGGGGGAAATACTAATTCTGATTAGCTGGGCCTGGCTCTCCAGTGGGTGGGGAAGGGCACCTGCCCAGTCATGTGAAATCCATAGATTAGGGCCTAATGATTTCATTTGAATTGACTGATTTCCTTATATGAACTGTAACTCAGTCAAATCTTTATAGTTTTTGCATGTTGAGTTTCTATTTTATTTAGTATATAATATTTCATTTATAAAACAGCATTTAAAATATATATATATCCCGCAAACCCATTTTCATATCCGGTTGTGACCCCTAGTTTTGCGAACCTCTGGGGTAAGAATTAGAATACCCTACCTCAATATTTGTAGCCATAGTTGATAATAGCTCTCTAAGAGCTGATTCGTCGTCACTATTGTGGAATAATTATAATGTTATGGTAAGATTGGAAAGGGAGAACGCTGATCAGAGAGCATGCTGAATTTATTTTGATCCTATCCGTATTGACACAGGCCACAACGACTGTGAAACGCATGTCGGCCGTTGTAGGAACAATGTGAAAACACTCGTAAGCCTACATTCCATCGCTATCGGGAAACCGAGCCCTGTAGGATGGGATCGATAAACCAGGAAAATTCTCCATCGTTTAAATCTCCAGTTTGGGAACATTTTGGCTTCCCAGTAGATTACAACAGCGATGGACAAAAAGTTACCAGTACTATGTCGCCACTGATCAACGAAAATAGCCTATGCAGCTGCCAACACCTCAAACATGTTGGCAAATGTATGTCAACATCACCATTGTGTTCCCACCACCTGAGCAAGACGGAAACGCAAAAAAAACATCAACTCTTTCTTCCCTCCGCTTTCAAGCAGTCCTTCGCTGCAGATTCTGACCGTGCCAAATAAATTACAAGAGCGATAGGCATGTTTATAGCCGCGGATATGCGCCCATTACTAACTTCGCCCTATCGCACCAATTTTCAGCAAACGGGTAGGACCCGCTCTATATAAGCAATGGTGCATTGTGTTGCGCTTACTACAGATGGATGGGCCTCAAGTGCCACGCAAGGGTACTCAATGACGGCCCATCACATTACCCCAGAGTGGGAGATGAGAGATACTGTGCTGCAGACACGCCCCCTTTATGAGTCACACACAAGTGCACATATTTTCATCTTTGTAAGAAAACATCATACCATGGGCCTATACGATGTCTGAGCCATGTTTACACATTGATTTCACACGCATATTGCACTTTATTTTAGTGTTGCTGAGTAATCGTGTGTTTTTCATTTAAGTAAATACAAAGTGTTGGTATTCTGATTGTGCTCTCACCAGTCATTATATGACTCATGATCATTTATGGAATCGGGAATACCAACGTTTTGTATTTTCTCAAATTAACCAAAATTAACTACAGTAACTGTTGGTGTTTATTTTTCCCGCCGTACTGAAACCCCAAAAAAGCAATATGTACTCAACTGGGTGCTTTGTTGACACCGAACAATGAATCAAGAGGTTAGTCTTTTGAGAATAGACTGCCATTCATGTTGTAATTGAGTTGACTGGGTGCAGCCTTTGTAGGTGGTGAACTAGTCCAGCAAGAACAGCAGTCAGCAGGCCATCAGATTATCTTTCCTGTCTAATAGCAGCAAACTGTTCCACCTCAATTCCAGCAATCACACAATCAACAAATGGCAAAACTGTCCTTGCTTATTCTTGCCTTATACTGGAATTGAGATGGTAAACTGTAATTTATGGACATGGCATAGGCTAAACATTATGTTGTGCTCTTTTGGGTATTAGCCTATGCTAACTGAATGTGGTGGAACTGGCCAAACATGTCTTGTTACTAATTCTGACTCAAATGATATATATTTTTCCAGTGGTGTGGATGTATGGAAAAAACACTACACCAGCTCCACCCAATCCAGTTGCGCTATTTAAAAGTTATTTTTGGCTGTGTAGAATAACTATGGCACAATGTTGTAGTTAGCTCGGCCTAGGCTACATGATGAGTAAGCCTCCATTCTGCTCAGAGGAACAGGAACATAAGAGGATCTGGTGTCAATTAGCCATTGGTACATTTCATCATGCAAACATTAGCACACTTCCTCTTCACCCATTAGTTGGGGAGAATTGCGATGTGTCATAAGCAACCGTTGATGGTAGTATTTATTTAAGGTGCCGGAGCTGATGCACCTCCAGGGTTTGCAGTCATTCAAGTACAGAGCTGTTGTGGAGATGTCAATGTACCAGTATTTAGTCATCCCACACAACTGACTCAACTAGAATGAGCCCAAGGCCCACTCTTGTGCTGCCATATCCAAATACTGGAGCAGTCCCAATTTGCTAACTAGCTGTGTCCGTCAACTGTATTTTCAAGCTGACACAGACTCTCCTCCCCATCTAGACATTGAGGTAGGCAGCCCCTAATTATCGCACACCTGTGTTGATTGTGAGGAGTTTCTCTGGGGTCTTGGTAGAGTGGGAGTATTGTGGTTCCAGGCAGAGGGAGGTTTATCTTGGCCTTGACACCCATGTGAAGTACAGGGCTGGCCCCCTCAGCAGCATGCTGTGGCTCCTAGATCGTGCTCCGAAGGACAGAGCACACTATGTGAATAAGGCTAGCTTGACCAAGAGGCCCTTGCCTTGGGGATTCTTTAGCCACAGTTTAGGGCAAAAAAACATCACGCCTGTCCACTTTTCCAATGACAGAAGTAGCCTATAGCTTGAACAGACAGAGGTTGTGCTCATTGAGGAATTGTGGAATTTACCAGAGCACCTGCTGTTTGAGAGGTGGTTTAAATGTTGACTTTGTATTTTGAGTGAGCTTTGTTCCCAGTTCTACATTGTTGCAGTCGACAAACCATTGGTTTAAAAAGGCCAGACCAGTGATCACAAACCGGTCGATCGCGGTCTACTGGTCGATCTCCAAAGCATTCCTAGTCGATCGCCGACAATTTCTATAAAAAATGTCAATTTCTATAAAAAAAACAATAATATACCACAGAGTTTCTAAACCCAGAAGCGCAACTTCGTGAGACTTCCGGGAACGCTTGTGAAACAGACCAAATAGACCAGGCCGGGGCATGAGAAGTCAATGAGAAGTGAAATTCTTCCTTAGTTTTTAATTTCTCCGAAATCTAAAGGCACAACCTAGATTCGAGCTTATTTCTTAAGTAGTTTAGCATGTTATTACTCCAACCTTGTGATCGTGACAAACTGACACATTTTAATGTTTGTCCAAACGACCGTTTGGATCCGATGACATGTTTAGCTAGCCAACGTCTCCATGACGTCGCCTCAAGTGTGATCGGGGATTTCTATTGGAGAAGCAGTTTTTGCCTGTCTTTGATAAAGCCTTAAGTGTTTTTATAATTGTTTCACGCTGTTTGTAGTAGGTGCACTTGATTCAGCTGGCCTGTGCGGGGTAGTCGAAGTGTCTCCATTTTGAACCATTTCATGTGTCTGAAGGTACAAACTCCGCCATCAGCTGGAAGACTGTGTCTTCTTTTTGGTCAGTCTCCCTCCGTTGAGATTGACCATCCGATGCAGGCACCATCAGTAAAATAAAAAAGCGAATTATTTCAATTCATGTTCACTCAGCTATGCCTCACAAGTAATACAGCAAATGATCTAGTACCAAGTGTGGTCATATACTTCAAGTTTTAAAATATAATGATAAAATTGTCTGAGAAGAACAACATTGCAATGCCATTGGCAGGGAAATTCAAGCTTAGCCAATATGCATTGATAATGTATTGGGCCTATTGCCTATTGCACACACATCATTGCTACAAAGCTGTTTTTAATTGGTTAATGTTGCATAGGCTTATGTTTTTTAAGTCATGTTTTTTTTTTTATCTGAGCGCTGAGACCTCAGCCTGCATTTTGACTTAAAAAGTGATCTCACCACAATGGTTGGTGACCACTGGGCTAGACCTAGGCTATGGAGAAGCCAGCATTCTCATTAGCATGTATGAGTTGCATGGTTATCCTGCACCATTGCCTTTGTAATTTCCCAATTGCTTGTCGTAGCAGTTCTGAACAAAGGCCAGATTTGTGCAAATGTCACCCCTTTTTCTCACAGCGAAGGCATCAATCGTATTACTTCCAGCAGAAAAGGCCGAGGTTAAATAAACAGGAGCAGAGTAGCAGAATGGCCTTGATGAACCATATTATTCAACATTCTTTTCACGATTCAGACCATCACAGTTAGCAGGGAATTATGTTTATCCCTCGTATAATGTGTATTCACAGGGAGACGAAAAGCTTCAAGTGACGTCGCCTGTGGATTTATGCGAGGTGAAATTGGGGACTTCCACCACAGACATTTTACCCTAATAATTTATTGAATACACAAGTTGTTACTCTTCCTCAGGGAAATGTCAGACTCGAACAGTTTTTTGATCCCCACTTTTCTAATAATTTCTTCAAAATGAAATGGCTCAACTCACTTAGGTAGTACTCTCAGATTTCTGTGTTGTGTGTTTACTGATAGTTTTTACCTCAGTTGATAGAGGATATCACTTTAGCCCATTTATGAGCTAACATTTCATAAACAAAGCCTAGAATTTAGATGAATTAATTAATAGGCCTATATTTACTTACACCGATATTTCCACGTGGAAAAAGGTCTGAACATGTTCATAATTCATACATTTTTAAAAGGATGAATATGTAACCACCCCTGTTGCTATAACAAACCTAAATGATCTCAGAACAAAAAACAAAAAGCTTTAACTTGAATTTGTGATGTTTTACCACCCATTAAGACACCTGATGTTTTCTTTGATGTTTTCATCTTATATTCCTGTATTCATTTTAATGTGCCACTAACAACAATTACCTGTCTAGTAATTATCCCTATGTCCTTCTTTCAGCTGGTACTCTTTGGACTCCAGGCCAGGGAAGAAGAGGAAGGAGAGAGGGAAGATCCAGGTCAGCATCCAGTTCATGAGGAACAACATGACGGCCAGCATGTTCGACCTTTCCGTAAAGGACAAGCCCCGCTCGCCCTTCACTAAACTCAAGGACAAGCTGAAGGGTCGCAAGCACGATGGTGGCTTCTCCGACACCTCCTCAGCCATCCTGCCCCGCTCCGCCATGTGTGACTCGGAGACCCTTCGCCAGCCCAGTGCTCCGGACCATCAGCACCAGCCAGAGCCCAAGATCAAGAGACCCTTACTGGCCGGCTCCCATAAGCTTTCCGCTGCCCACTCCATGTCCGACCTCATTGGCACCCACTTCCGCCCCAAGCTGGACTCTATGAACTCAATCGAGGAGCTGGGTAAGGACAGCAGCTTCTTCTAGTGTTAGGCCTATTTTGTTACGTTACAACCTTATTATAAAATGAATTCAATATTTAGTTTCCCCTCAACAATCTACTACATACAATACTCCATAATGACAAAGCAAAAACAGTTTTTAAAATACATTTTTGCAAATGTAGCATTTATAAATAAATAAAAATGATATCACATACACATAAGTATTCACACACTTGACTCAGTACTTTGTTGAAGCACCTTCGGCAGTGATTACAACCTCAAGTCTTCTTGGTAATGACGCTACAAGCTTGCAGATCCTCTCAAGCTCTGTCAGGTTGGATTGGGAGTGTCACTGCACAGCTATTTTCAGGTCTCTCCAGATATGTTTGATCGGGTTCAAGTCCGGGCTCTGGCTGGGCCACTCAAAGACATTCAGAGACTTGTCCCGAAGCCACTCCTGTGTTTTTTTGGCTGTGTGCTTAGGGTCATTGTCCTGTTGGAAGGTGACGCTGCAGCAACTTCGCAACAAGATGCTGCCATCCCTGTGCTTCATGGTTGGGATGGTGTTCTTCGGCTTGCAAGCCTCCCCCTTTTTCCTCCAAACATGACGATGGTCATTATGGCCAAACAGTTCTATTTTTGTTTCATCAGACGCGAGGACATTTCTCCAAAATGTACAATCTTTGTCCCCATGTGCTGTTGCAAACCTTAGTCTGGCTTTTTTATGGCGGTTTTGGAGCAGTGGCTTCTTCCTTGCTGAGCAGCCTTTCAGGTTATGTCGATATAGGACACATTTTTACTGTGGATAGAGATACTTTGGTACCCGTTTCCTCCAGCAGCTTCACAATGTCCTTTGCTGTTGTTCTGGGATTGAATTCCACTTTTCGCACGTTCAACTCTAGGAGACAATGCGTTTCTTTCCTTAGCGGTATGACCGCTGCGTGTTCCCATGGTTTTTATACTTGCGTACTATTGTTTGTACAGATGAACGTAGTACATTAAGGCATTTGGAAATTGCTTCCAAGGATAAACCAGACTTGTGGAGGTATACATTTTTTTTTACAGTGAATTATAAGTGAAATAATCTGTCTAAACCATTTTAGTTGTGTCATGCACAAAGTAGATGTCCTAACCGAATTACCGAAACTAGTTTTTTTAACAATAAATTTGTGTAGTGGTTGAAAAACAACTTTTAATGACTCCAACCTAAGTGTATGTAAACTTCTGAATTCAACTGTGTGTGTGTGTGTGTGTGTGTGTGTGTGTGTGTGTGTGTGTGTGTGTGTGTGTGTGTGTGTGTGTGTGTGTGTGTGTGTGTGTGTGTGTGTGTGTGTGTGTGTGTGTGTGTGTGTGTGTGTGTGTGTGTGTGTGTGTGTATATATGTACCCCTAAGGAGACATTATTTTTTTGTGTGATTAGTATTATTTCTATAAAAGTATCAGTTATTTTGTTTGTTGTGTTTCTTAGAGAAAGGGAGTGGTGCCGCCCCTCACAGGCGCTCCCAGAGTGAGGTGCAAGGCTACCAGAACACAGAGGAACACTGTGACCCTTTTACTGATATCAGCGATGGCCTGCCGCAGAAGTACGCCACCCTTCCTCGCAACCGCAACCCATTTGAGGTGGAGCAGGGCCAGCTGTGGGACCAAGGGGAGAAGAAGGAGAAGAAGGAGAAGGTCAGCCTACTTGAACGTGTGACTGGGAAGAAGGAGGGACGCAAGACCGACGGGGGCCGTTCGGGCAGCTCTGGAGACCTGCGCTCGCCCAATCCCTTCAACAACGAGTCTCAGGGCGACATCCAACCAACCAACCCCTTCAGCTCACACTACAAAGCAAGGTAAAGCTTTCCACGTCCACACAACTATGTTTGGTATCTAAGCCAGGGTCATGTTCATTAGGCATAAAACAGCAAAAAAAAAATTACTGAAACATGGGCTTAGCCAATATGAAACTGACCTTTTATTTTTTAATTGAAAAACATTTTCCAACGCTTTCAATTATGTACTTTAATGAACACGACCCAGATGCACATGTATTGCACAGTATTCCTGATCCCTTAGAGTAGTTTCAAATATTAGAAGACTTACACAACTGAATGGCTTTTGCGGTCAGTGTGCTTTCGTTAGGTCAGCTGGCTTATTCAGGACGAGTTGGGTAGCTAATACAACTAGAACTTCCACTACAAAACATTGCAACATGCTTTTAGAACACAAACAATGTAGGCTGTCATTGTAAATGAGAATTTGTTAAATAAAGGTTAAATACACTGCTCAAAAAAATAAAGGGAACACTTAAACAACACAATGTAACTCCAAATCAATCACACTTCTGTGAAATCAAACTGTCCACTTAGGAAGCAACACTGATTGACAATACATTTCACATGCTGTTGTGCGAATGGAATAGACAACAGGTGGAAATTATAGGCAATTAGCAAAACACCCCCAATAAAGGAGTGGTTCTGCAGGTGATAATCAAATCAAATGTATTTGTCACTTACTCATGGTTAGCAGATGTTAATTGGAGTGTAGCGAAATGCCTGTGCTTCTAGTTCCGACAATGCAGTAATAACCAACGAGTAATCTAACTAACAATTCCAAAACTACTACCTTATACACACAAGTGTAAAGGGATAAAGAATATGTGCATAAAGATATATGAATGAGTGATGGTACAGAGCGGCATAGGCAAGATGCAGTAGATGCTATCGAGTACAGTATATACATATGAGATGAGTAATGTAATCAAAGTGGCATAGTTTAAAGTGGCTAGTGATACATGTATTACATAAAGATGCAGTAGATGATATAGAGTAGTATATACGTATACATATGAGATGAATAATGTAGGGTATGTAAACATTATATTAAGTAGCACTGTTTAAAGTGGCTAGTGATGTATTTTACATCAATTCCCAACAATTCCCATTATTAAAATGGCTGGAGTTGAGTCAGTGTGTTGGCAGCAGCCACTCAATGTTAGTGGTGGCTGTTTAACAGTCTGATGGCCTTGAGATAGAAGCTGTTTTTCAGTCTCTCGGTCCCATCTATGATGTACCTGTACTGACCTCGCCTTCTGGATGATAGCGGGGTGAACAGGCAGTGGCTCGGGTGGTTGTTGTCCTTGATGATCTTTATGGCCTTCCTGTGACATCGGGTGGTGTAGGTGTCCTGGAGGGCAGGTAGTTTGCCCCCGGTGATGCGTTGTGCAGACCTCACTACCCTCTGGAGAGCCTTACGGTTGTGGGCGGAGCAGTTGCCGTACCAGGCGGTGATACAGCCCGACAGGATGCTCTCGATTGTGCATCTGTGGAAGTGTGTGAGTGCTTTTAGTGACAAGCCAAATTTCTTCAGCCTCCTGAGGTTGAAGTGGCACTGCTGCGCCTTCTTCACGATGCTGTCTGTGTGGGTGGACCAATTCAGTTTGTCTGTGATGTGTACACCGAGGAACTTATAGCTTCGATGAGGAACTTAAAGCCATCGATGTGGATAGGGGGGTGTTCCCTCTGCTGTTTCCTGAAGTTCACAATCATCTCCTTAGTTTTGTTGACGTTGAGTGTGAGGTTATTTTCGTGACACCACACTCTGAGGGCCCTCACCTCCTACCTGTGGGCCGTCTCGTCGTTGTTGGTAATCAAGCCTACCACTGTTGTGTTGTCCGCAAACTTGATGATTGAGTTGGAGGCGTGCGTGGCCACGCAGTCGTGGGTGAACAGGGAGTACAAGAGATTGCTCAGAACGCACCCTTTTGGGGCCCCAGTGTTGAGGATCAGCGGGGTGGAGATCTTGTTACCTTCCCTCACCACCTGGGGGCGGCCGTCAGGAAGTCCAGTACCCAGTTGCACAGGGTGGGGTCGAGATCCAGGGTCTCTCAAAGCACTTCATGATGACGGAAGTGAGTGCTACGGGGCGGTAGTCCTTTAGCTCAGTTACCTTAGCTTTCTTAGGAACAGGAACAATGGTGGCCCTCTTGAAGCATGTGGGAACAGCAGACTGGGATAAGGATTGATTGAATATGTCCGTAAACACACCAGCCAGCTGGTCTGCGCATACTCTGAGGGCGCGGCTGGGGATGCCGTCTGGGCTTGCAGCCTTGCGAGGGTTAACACGTTTAAATGTTTTACTCACCTCGGCTGCAGTGAAGGAGAGTCCGCATGTTTTGGTTGCTGTTTCACTGAACCAATCATATCAGGTTCCTGTGTTACATAATGTTTGCCCATATTGCTCGTTTATGCACTCACTAGTCATTTTATTAGGTACACCCATCTAGTACCGGGTCAGACCCCCCTTTGCCTTCAGAACAGCCTTAATTCTTCAGGGCGTTGTACATTCCACAGGGATGTTGGTCCCTGTTGACGCAATAGTATCGCGAAGTTGCTGCAGATTTGGACGGCGGTACATTCATGCTGTGAACTGCCTGTTCCATCTCATCCCGAAGATGCTCTATTGGGTTGAGGTCTGGGGACTGTGCAGGCCACTCAAGTAAAATGAACGCGCTGTCATGTTTCTTTTTCTTCACTCAATTGTCCAGTGTTGGTGATCGGGGGCCCACTGGAGCCGCTTCTTATTGATTTTAGCTGATAGGAGTGGAACCTGGTGTGGTCGTCTGCTGCAACAGCCCATCCGTGACAGGGGATTATGCATTCTGAGATGCTGTTCTGCACACCACTGTTATACAAATAACGGCGCAGTACATTTGCTGACCCCCTGTTAGCGTGCACGATTCTTGCCATTCTCCTTTGACCTCACTCATCAACGAGCTGTTTTCACCCACATGTCGCCCCCATTTTCCACAGGTCTGCCACTGACTGGACGTTTTTCTGTTTGTTGCACCATTCTCGGTAAACAGACACTGTTGTGCATGAAAAGCCCAGGAGGGCAGCCGTTTCTGAGATACTGGATCCGGCACGCCAGGCTCCCAACGATCATACTACGCTCACAAAGTCGCCTATGTCACTTGTTTAGCTCATTCTAATGTTCAATCAAACAATAACCGAATGTGTCGATGCCTGTCTGCCTGCTTTATAAAACAAGCCACGTCTGTAGGAGCAATACACCACCGCGTTCACGGAAATGTATCTAATGAAATGTCCGGTGGGTGTATATCAGCAGTAGCATATGGTTATCCATGTGTTGGCCAAGTTTTCTTAATCATACTATGCAGGTGTCATTACTGGCTTTAAGGGGCAATCTGCAGTTGCTGCTTCCATTTTTATACCTTATGAATTCATTATGTAAACTAGGGCTGGGACAATACCAGTGTCGCGATACTCATTAGTATCGTGTCAAGGAAACAAAACAAAAGCGTATTTAGCCCTAATGTTGGAAACATTATGTTGTCATCCAGAGTCACATGTATTTGTTTTCCAAGCTATAGCACTATCAGGTACCAAGGTAAGACCCAAGTGCAGGCTGTGTGAAGTAACAATGTTTATTGTAACAACGGGCGGGCAAACGACAGGTCAAGGCAGGCAGGGGTCGATAATCCAGGGTAGAGGCCAAGGTACAGGATGGCAGGCAGGCTCAGGGATAGGCGGAGTTGTCAGGTGGGCGGGTACAGGGTCAGGACAGGCAAGGGTCAAAATCCAGCGAGGACGATAAAAGAGAAACTGGAAAAAGCAGGAACTGAGATACAAAACACTGGTAGGCTTGAACGAACCAAACGAACTGGCGACAGACAGACCGAAAACACAGGTAGGAATGCACAGGGGATAATGGGGAAGATGGGCGACACCTAGAGTTGGGTGAAGACAATTACGAAGAGAGGTGAAACAGATCTGGGCACGACAAGCACATTATTTGACATAAAACAGTTTTTGGCACCAACAGAGATGGTCCCCTCGCTTCGAGTCCTTAGGAAACTATGCTACTATGCTATGCTTTTGTTTAATGTATTATTATTTTTACATTGATAGCCCAGTAAATCTTAAGTGTTATTACACACAGCCAGGAAGAACTATTGGATATACAGTTGAAGCCAGAAGTTTTACATACACTTAGGTTGAAGTCATTAAAACTTGTTTTTCAACCACTACATAAATGTCTTGTTAACAAACTATAGTTTTGGCAAGTCGGTAAGACATCTACTTTGTGCATGACACAAGTAATTTTTCCAACAATTGTTTACAGACATATTATTTCACTTATAATTTACTATCAAAATTCCAGTGGATCAGAAGTTTACATACGCTAAATTGACTGTGCCTTTAAACAGCTTGGAAAATTCCAGAAAATGATGTCATGGCTTTAGAAGCTTCTGATAGACTAATTGAGTCAATTGGAGGTGTACCTGTGGATGTATTTCAAGGCCTACCTTCAAACTCAGTGCCTCTTTGCTTGACATCATGGGAAAATCAAAAGAAGTCAGCCAAGACCTCAGAAAAAGAAATTGTAGAACTCCACAAGTCTGGTTCATCCTTGGGAGCAATTTCCAAATGCCTGAATGTACCACGTTCATCTGTACAAACAATAGTACGAAAGTATAAAAACCATGGGACCGCGCAGCGGTCATACCGCTAAGGAAGGAGATGCGTTCGGTCTCCTAGAGATGAACGTTCTTTGATGCGAATTCAATCACACAACAACAGCAGGACCTTGTGAAGATGCTGGAGGAGACGGGTACAAAAGTATCTATATCCACAGTAAAACGAGTTCTATATCGACATAACCTGAAAGGCCGCTCAGCAAGGAAGAAGCCACTGCTCCAAAACCTCCATAAAAAAGCCAGACTACGGTTTGCAACTGCACATGGGGACAAAGATTGTACTTTTTGGAGAAATGTCCTCTGGTCTGATGAAACAAAAATAGAACTGTTTGGCCATAATGACCATCGTCATTTTTGGAGGAAAAAGGGGGAGGCTTGCAAGCCGAAGAACACCATCCCTCAGAAAAAGGGGAAAAAATGTATTTTTGTAGACCTCCACAGGTCTGGTTCATCCTTGGGAGGAGTTTCCAAACGCCTGAAGGTACCACGTTCATCTGTACTAAAAACAGTACGCAAGTATAATCACCATGGGACCACGCAGCCGTCGTGTGTGTATATGTATGTGTGTATATATATATGCACACACACACGCACACGCACACGCACACACACACACACACACACACACACACACACACACACACACACACACACACACACACACACACACACACACACACACACACACACACACACACACACACACACACACACACACACACACACACACACACACAGTGCATTCAAAAAGTATTCAGATTCCTTTAGGTGCCTTCTGGAAAACTCCAAGTGGGGTGTTGTGCCTTTTTACTGAGTGGCTTCCGTCTGGCCACTCTACCATAAAGGCCTGATTGGTGGAGTCCTGCAGAGATGGTTGTCCTTCTGCAAGATTCTTCCATCTCCACAGAAGAACTCCGGAGCTCTGTCCAGAGTGACCATTGGGTTCTTGGTCACCTCCCAGACCAAGGCCCTTCTCTCCCAATTTCTCAGTTTGGCCAGGCGGCCAGCTCTAGGAAGGGTCGCACTACAGATTGCCCCTTTAAAGCTAGAATCCTTAGTTGCTGCATCTATTTTTGACTTATAAATAATGATATATATACACATTGATTCTTGAACAATATAACATCTAAATGCCATGTGAGCTTCGGTCAACTGCCGTACCCCATCAGAACCCCAAATATATGCTTGATTTATTCCAATGTTTGTAAACAAATGAAATGTAGAGAAACACTGTATAGCCACATCATTTGTTAAAACTATAATTATGATATCATGGAGTGGTCAGTCTTTGTATCCATAACCTTGTCTATGAATTTGAGTGGTTACGTTTCTTCACCCCGGTCCCTTAGCTTTTTTTGCGAAACTCGGGCGGTGAGAATGCTCTGTTATTGCTTCAGTTAAGGAGTGTAGCTTTAAGAGAAGCTCGGCTTGATAACAGACCCCTCTTAGCCACACTGAGATCTGTCACACAATTAACCTCTTAGGCCTATCGCACTGTAGGCGCTAGTCCATCGTCTTTACAGCTACCATCGTACACTACCGTTTGTGGTCATTTAGGTTTAAGGCAAGATGATACAGGGTGGTTTAACCGTGTTGGTAAATATGATTTTAGTTTTTTTTTTGAAAATTATTCTTGTATGTTTTGCAGTGATAAAAAGCCCACCAGCAATGAAGACATCCGGAAGGCGCGAGAGAAACATGGCAAGAAAAATGTAAGAGCTCACCGTACACACTTTTAGTGATTCATTCTCAAACAAGGTTTACATTGGTAGGAATAACCCTTTCATAAAGACCATGGGAAAAGATAAAGGGGGAGAGAACGTCAAAAAGCATGGGCCTAGTTTCAGAACACCACCAACTTTTAATTGAGTAGCTCTCCCTGATCTTACATGACATTGCCGTTTGTGAGGTTGATCTCTGAGCTGTTGTTTCTTCTGTCTTTTACACTTCACGATGAGTGTAATTTAACTAATTAACAGCTGAAAACAACGGCCATCATCTCTGATTGGTTCATCATTTAAAACCGTGTGAAGTTTCGGTCTCTCTAAGGTCAGGTAAAGTTATATTATATCGTACTGGTACCATAATTGGAGCACTATGTAGGGATAAATATGTGTGAAATTGTCATTGGATTGATGAGGGGGTTTATTTGCCACCTTAGTTTTGTCACCCCCCCCCAAAAAAAGCACAAAACATGCTCTGCTGGTGCATAATTCTAGTAGTTGCTGGCAATTACACTCCTGAATTAGTTTAACATGGTAAGAGAGCCATGTCCAAAGTGATGTTGAAATGAGAAACCGGGATTCTGATAATGGCTTTCCTCACCTCTCATTGTGGGTGTTGAGGAGTTATCTTAGCCACATGTGCCCTTCCATACACTCTATTGCAGAGCCTAGCAGAAATGAACTGGCAGTTCCATTTCCTCTGCTTTCAGGCCCTTACTAATAAACCAGTGAGAGAGGAGGGGAAGGATAGTGAGAGAGTTCAAAGAACAGAGCTTTTAAATTCTCAAAGTAGACCTCATTAGATGTAGTAATGAGACAACTGGAGAATGCCAAGTGTGCTCGCCTTATCTACTTCTCACTACTGATCGCAGAAAAATTGTCTTCGCTTAGCTAGTTCATGGTCATTTCTAGGCATCTGTCACCAGCCAGTACAGCTTCTGGCTGTGTAGCTTTATATAATATCTGGGGCTCTTTGGTGTGCGAATTGGATGCCGTTGCTCATACAGTATAGTTAAACTGAGCTCGTAACTTGATTCATGTTCGGAAAATATCTGCTAAATTGGTTGTCCTGATGACTGGAAGTGCAAAAGGCCTATTTCTTAGTATATTTTCCCTGTTTTGTTTCTAAAAGCATATTCAGTTCCCGAGTAAGCAGTCGCTAAACCCCCAATCACATTTTTCTCTGACCGAAAACAAGAGGCATATTGCGGAGTTACTTTCGACTTTGGCCTGCCAGAACGCTGACAAAATAACTTGAAGCTTACCTACGATGGAGGAATGCAGGACACCTAGCATGTCCACACTATTGAAAATGATGGAAATAAAGGTGCAGGCTGCTTAGTGTGATACCCACCATAGTCTTGAATTGTTTGGACATAGACTCTAGTGATGGGACCCTCACATTCTGGTTTATCTTTCTCTTCTCATACTAGGAAGAGAAATATAGTATACAGGTAAATATAGTCCGGCACTTCTTCACATCGTAGACACCGCACAACGATGGCAGCTTGATTTGGGAACGGGGAGGAGAGGAGACTGACTGATAAGTGAAGTATTTTAAACAGGTTGATGGCTTTGCCGCTGTATCTGCCTGGGGGAGGATGTCCATTGTTGAAGCGATAACGTGGCACCTCATTAAAAATTA
Organism: Oncorhynchus gorbuscha; assembly: GCF_021184085.1. Classification (NCBI taxonomy): domain Eukaryota; kingdom Metazoa; phylum Chordata; class Actinopteri; order Salmoniformes; family Salmonidae; genus Oncorhynchus; species Oncorhynchus gorbuscha. The sequence goes on from NC_060178.1 coordinate 55,938,890, forward strand.
TTGCAGCTCCTCTTGTCCCCCCTGTAATGAGAGAGGCACAGTCTACACAGACCGTTTTTCCTCTAAAGAAAAAAAACTAAACCAAAATAGTGTGGTTGCATCTTTGTTTTTTTGTGTTTATTGGCCTGATCCTTTGTTCCCGAAATATGCACTCTGCTGTTTCCCCTGGGAACGAAAAAGTCCCATTTCTAATCTTTATTGCTGTTTTGTAGGGAGTTTAATCTTAATGTGATGCTCTTGTCCACCAGCTGGTCAAGGTCTCAGTCGTTGCTGGTTTGTGGAGGACACGTGGTTTAAGATTTAAATAGGGAACGAGAGTCGACACGTTTATTTCCCCAGAACTGACACTAAAAACGTCAAATCAGATTCCACGCCGCAGCATTACTGATTGTTCGAGCCATCTATCGTTTTCTGATTTAAATACCATTGACTTGAACAGATCGAGCACCTGAAATGAAATGGCATTGACAGTGCCAACACACCTTTTGGAGTGACATCTTATCACAGGCCCTCAATTAGTCCTGATTGCCACCAGGGTAGAAGAGATAAACACGTGCAGTAATGACATAGTTTGTGACATTATTCAAACACCTTTAATGAGGCAATTAGTCCATCTGCCATAATATGTGGGATTCCCCGGCCTGGCCTACCTTCAGTCTTGCTTTAGATACTCTTTAGCACCAATTTTACCTTTTGCTTGTTCTATTTTTACCATCTAGCTATGATACCCATTTGGGAGCAAATGGGTATCATTTGGAGTAGTACACTTCTACTGAGGTATTTGTAAATGGTGCTATCATGGTTGAATTCATCACAATGGCTGTGGTTTGCCCCCCCCCCCTCCCCCCGCAGGAGACAAAGCAGCCGAGCGTGGCCTCCTATAGCAACTTGTCTTTTGACGAGGTGGTGCGCGAGCTCATCAAGCAGAAGGAGGTGGTGAAAAAGAAGGACGCCCATATCCGTGAACTGGAAGACTACATTGATAACCTGCTGGTCCGCGTTATGGAGGATTCGCCGAGCATCTTACGGACACCCTACGAGCCCAACAGGAAAGCGGGGAAAATCTCAAAAAAGAAGTAGAGTCCAAGGTACAGGAAGGTCAAAAATAGAGGCTTGTAGTAACAGTAATGTCCCGTCCTAGCCATTAAAAACAAAATGTATAATGGGTATGGAACAAAAAATGAAGAGACGGGGGGGATTGACCAATGCCAAATCAGTCGTTTTTTATTTCTTTACAGTAACTGCATTGATGCAGCTTATACTTTTTTTAAATAGGTTTTGTATGCTGTGATTTGAGTTTACACCAGTTTCCCCAGCAGAATATTGTTGTGGAAGTGAAGTACATCCGACGACATAAATATTTGACTTGCATTATAACTAACCCCATGGCTGTTCCATTATGATCGGTCGACTAACCTCTTAATCAGTTGCTCTGTTGATCCACTCATCCATTTAAATTTTGCATGGCATTCCTTTTGGCTTTTCAAATTCTGGCGAATTGAAAGAATGGGAAATTACATAATGCATCTCACAAATTCATCAGAATAGCTTAGCAGCAACCAGTGGGATTCAAATTAGCTATCACTGTGTTGACTATGTTTACCATTTATTATGAGATGTTGAAGAACAAACTAGTGGGGTTATACCTATGCCTGACTGTTTTCCCAATGCTTTTAATAGTGTATCCATGGCATACACTATTCAAGGCCTTGGGGAAACGGTCAGGGATCGTATAACCCCACTTGTGCACTTTCACACACGTAACATGAAAATCCCAGACAGCTTCTGTGGAGGTTGTTTGAACGTAGAACCACCATCAAGCAAGATTTACGTTTTTAATACTAAGGCTATCTAGATTTAATTAAATATTTAAAGGATGCACGTCTTCACCTCTCACAAATCAGTTGTACTGAGAAATTGACGATTAGATTTTTTTAAATAATGTCCTCGAGCTTCTAGTAAAGAGAGAAACAACTTCTCTGATTTATGACTGGACTATGCCTCTTTTAGCCTCTCCATGAGGCTAAAATCTCTTGATTAGGTTGCCTTACTTTACTGACTTTATTGTCCCCATGGAGAAGTTTTGTTGCAGTGTCATGTACACGTTTAAAGTAGCGTTTAAATGCAAAACAAATTGACAATACAACTTTCATAACAGTTGCATACCAATAAAAAGAGACTAGCTTACTGGCCTTACTGGGTCGATGGGAACATTATAGCCCGAGCTATTTAGGAGGGATATCACACCTGGCACAAATGATTGTCTAGTTCTGTTTTTCCTGCCGAGGGGTGCCCTATACCTGCGCCCAGAAGGGAGTAGTTCAAAGTCGCTAGGTGTAGAACTAAGGTTACCAAACCCCATTTATAATTGCTAACTGACTGGAGAAGTTTTGTTTAAAGCCCCGATGCTCATTCTGAACGTTTAAATGCATCGCTTGCGGTACAGTTTTTTGAAACATAAACATATCTTTCATACCAGTGAGAAATTATTTTCAAAAAACTCTGTTTATAGGGTTAGGGTTCCCACACAGCCGTATTTCCATGTAATATAAAAAAAAACGGAAAACAGAGGCGTACCTGTGATTACATATCTACCTGTGAGTAAACGGAAGATGGACGCCACAAAAGAGTTGTCACTGAAAATGTGTTAAAACACTGAACAGTAAGTGTATATTTTGCATTTATACAATTATTTTGATGTGATAAGGAAGAAGAGGGTTTTATGTTTCTAGAACCGTAGCAAAATTGAAAATCGATTCACGTTGAGAAGTATTTGGCTGTTATGGCTACCAGAGCTAATTTGCTAACAGAACATGTAAGGTCTTTGGGACTACAAGGAGTAACGTTAGTCCATTATTGGGCTACAGTTGCTATAGTATTTTAATAAAAGGGTCTACTTTTTAATTTGATTGCGTGCCTCACTTTTCAAACAAAAAAACGTCTCCGTTAAACAGTTAATTAAATGTATATGGCCTAAGTGTTGAAACGTATCCAAACAATTGTTAAAAAAACCAAAAGGTCATGGTCTGGGGGTGTGGATGAGTGCATCTGTGTGGGTGTGCGCGTGAATAAGTGCGTGGTGCAGAGACTCCATGCAGGTGGTCAGTCCAAATCAAGTGTTCCGGATATTTAAAATGTAACTAGGCAAGTCAGTTAAAAACAAACCATTCTTATTTACAATGATGGCCAAACCCGGATGACGCTGGGACAATTGTGTGCCGCCCTATGGGACTCCCAATCACGGCCGGTTGTGATACAGCCTGAAATCAAACCAGGGTCTGTAGTGACGCCTCTAGCACTGAGATGCAGTGCCTTCGACCGCTGCGCCACATAGAAGCCAAAATAATGCCGCCCTATTTAGAAATTGTCTCTGAGCCTGTTGTTATCAGACCTCATGCTCCAATACCGCCTCCCTGACGGTGAAGGGGTGAACCACTCGTGTGTGGGGTCCATGATGATGCTGCGGGCCTTCCTCAAGCACCGGTTCGAGTAGATGACCTGGATGGGCGGGAGCACGGTCCCAGTGATGTACTAATAACCAGCTGAGCTAGCAAACAATGTAACAAAAGTAGTTTTTCGGAATCAAAAAAATATACCAACAGTCTCTGTTTCAAGAATCACAGAAGCAAGCTCTCCTGGTGCACTGTTCAATCATTTAGCCATTTAAACATTTTGTTTTTGGATAAACTCACTTTTTGCAATGCCCTCAATGGCTTCCATTCTTTAAAACGTGAGCTTGTCCGAGGGGTCGGTCTTGACAACACTTTCTATCCATTGGAGTGCTTTGATTGATTGCCCCATTCTGCGGTCGGGCTTAGTGAAGGGTCAATTGAATAGGGTTTGCAATTTTTAATAGGTCTGACATGAAAGCGTGAACCAACATATAACCATAACAAATATGGCCGCTTGATGCGGTATTCAACCCAGATGCTCTTATAATGTGAATGTAGTCAAATATATGTTTACCAGATGCTCCAGAGGCAGTCGTGTGCTGTTGGCAGTGGTCAAGTGGTTGAGTACTGCAGAGCATTTAATGACTGTGTTTACACTTCAGACCAAGACGCAGGATTATGACACAAACTCTACACTCTGCTAATCAGCCCGGCACTGCGCTTACTGCAATACAAGATTGTGTTGATATACTGATATGCAGGTATGAACATACTGTTGTTGCCTGTCTGTGACTGATGTGAGCTTTTTGGCATTAGAATGGTTTGGACCTACAGTATCTGTTGACATTTGCCATCTTAGTACAAAAATATATTATTTAAAGGTACTCTTATGAGGCTAGGTACTACTGATTTTTTTTTTTACTCAAGGCATGCATTTCCAAACACGCATCCAAAAACAATGTGACACTGAATTCCAATTTTGTGACCTTGCAGTGAAAACTAAACAACAGGTCAACACTGTATTCTTTGGTCAATTCTGATGATATGGGATGTCTGGGCATCGTGCAGGTGCAGAATGTAATTGAGTGGAGGCAAACTAAAGACACTGCTATTGAAGCCTCCTTTATATCTACACCAAAGTTAATTCATTCAAAGAGCTACCATTTTCCAGCATATCAACTCTGAAGTCATTGCTTTTGGGTTTGTTATTTTAGATCTTTCAGTGACTCTTGATGACTGTCGTTTTGTTTTTAGGATCAAGCGCATTGTATGACCTTCATTTGCAATAAGTGTAGGCCCATACATTGTCATACAGAAATGTGTATAAACCATTGGTCAAGTTATTCTCACTTGTATGGCTTTACACAGACAGAAAGATGAAGTGCAATCATAATTTAGCAACATGTTTAATATTCTATTGGTGTCCACAAATTTGTTTACACTTTGAATCATTATATTGTGTACTCAAGTGGAACACGTCTGAATGACATCCGTTCTACTCTTGTGATCTGTCGTTGTTTGTCGACAGAGAGAAAATATGATTCCATTAGGTAGAAGTGGTTCAATTTTTGTTATATTTTAGATTTACTGATTCTTGCTTGAATTGTGTTTTTTTTTAAACTATTTGAATGAAATATAATCAAGGTACCTTGCTACATAGCAATGCATTTGCAGGCTGATTTTAATGTATTGATTTCGTTAAAATGTTACACTGCCCATTGACAGATCAAAGTGCTCTTGACTAATTGCTCTCCACAAAGGCTATTGGTTATATTTTTTACTAGTAATACACTGTGTACTAACTTAACACATCCAGAAAACCAAACTATCAGTACAGATTGTAACAAGGGCTCGAGTTAACCTGTTTATTACAATTTATCTGTGATAATTTATGACATTCATGTTTTACTGAATAATTTGTCATACATCCCTCATACTGTCCAAAGCAAGGACAAATATATAACATATCATGACAGTTTTACAATCAATGTAGGCCAACTTTGTTATGAAATATGTTATTGTAAATAGTACTATGACGACATAACAAACACTATCAGCTTGTCAAAAAACCAACCACCCTCAATATAATAATTTGTGTCACCGTGGTATATCGCTTCATAACACATACAATGTCTGTTCTGCATAGCACACACATATTCTGCTGTTACCTTTACTGTCAAGTATCAATGTATGCTTTAAGCAGGCAGTTGCCCCGCTCTGTATGGTGTCATATTGCTGAGTCTACTTTTCTTTAATAGTTCCATACCCTGTAATGCTTTTCAAAAAGGTTACTACTACTTAGTTATTACTTTATTACTGTAAGTAGGTAAAACTATTACTGTGTTACTGAAATATTTTCCCTCAAGATGTACTTCTTTTCCTAGCGCAAATGCCAGTGATGACAAACATGTCTCACCTAATTAGCAGAAAGGTTTACATTTTTGTCACATTTTTGTTTTTGTAGAATGTTGTGCCATTTACAGTGTTATATGCTTGGTGTTTTAGATCAATAGGATTAATGTTACAAAGTTGTGTACTAATTGTATTGTGAGCCCTGTTGTGAACTATTGATTCCTCAGAAGTCTAAAACATTGACCACACTGAGTTGCATAGTCACACATTTTAGACAATTTTTGTTGCTTTTTCCTGTATTTTGTCTATTTATTTTTTTTGGTAAACTTTCACATTCTAATTTTTATATTCTTTATTTGTATTGGTAAAGTTACTGAATGTCCACATATCAAGTCAGGATACAGCCCTAAGTGAACATGTGAGAATTTTACAACATTCCTTTTCGGAAGTTCAAAACCGCCAGATGCTTCAATTTCAGAACTGTTTGGATGACTCACTCTACATTTTAAAAAGGGCTATATCATTGCTTCTTTTTTTTCTTAAGTAACAAACACAGTTTACTGCAAAATCCTCCCAATTCAGTCACAGTTAACTAGGACAAAGAGAATTTAATGGTATTCCACAAAATGCAAACGCTGTCTTTTTATAAAGCTTGTCCTAGCAAGCATCACTGAGACACACTTTTTTGTTTAATATAATACATTTATTTTTTGAAAAAAGCTTTCCCTCCCCAATTTTTTTTCTCGCAATCTTTACCTAAATCTTCCTCTATTGAACGTAGGCTCTAAAGTGTGCCCTCGTTCATTATACTGATTATAGTTGAGCAACATTTCTTCCTCATGTTTTAAAATGTTACCTTTCTGCAGACCATATATTCAGCTAATGTTTTTACCATCATTCAAAATGACTTTATGTACATATACATTATTCAGCTGTTTGTATTTCACTTTGAATGTGTTTTGATGCAACAGAAATGACTTTATCCAGAATAAGATGGCGTAAACACATGCTAACGAATAACAACAGATGTTTGTGTGTTGCGCTGTAAATTCAAAGGTAATTTTAAAAATAATTTTTACAGCAACATTATAGCAGAACTAATACACTTGCTCCAATGAATCTTCAATTTTTATTGAAAAATGTGATGATAATGAAATCTCACAAATTCAATAATGGGGAAAAAGCTAGGACAATATTATATTATTATTATTATTATTATTATGGGGGGGGGCATATTCATTTCATGCTAAATGAGGTAATAGGTGATTCTTCAGCACCCAACAACTAGGTTGATGTTGAAGTCTGACAGTGGCTACTTTGAGAGATCTCCATGGAGACCGCATCATCGAAAGCACTGAGCTCTATGAAGGCTGTTAACGCTTACAAACAACTATAATACCAGTTTCAAGCCCACAATCACTGTTTCAGTTTAGCATTGTGTAGTATTTAAAATCCCTTCATTGTGTTGATATACAGCTAAGATTGTAACCTTTTCTCCATGAGTTAATTCCGTAGCACATCTTTGTACTTTTACTTAGCACTCATAAGTATTCATTACCTCTGCAGTTAGCTTGCATCTGAAATTGCATGGCAGTTATTTTTACAATACGGCTTCATACAATTTTGTCACTTTCTGTTTAGAGAGCCATCACAGTTGCTCGTATCATATATAAATGAAAAAAATAACAGTATTTGATCAAATTCGAGATTGTACAATAATACAAGCAGGAATGTGTCCAAACGCCTCTTCTCTGTATGATGGCAATTGTACTAAACTTTTCCTTACCATTTTTCACACTTTATGCAAAAGTATGTATGTCGGGATGACCGGGCATCTGGGGTTGAGGGAAAGTTTTGGTTTGTTTGGAAAAACTGTTGATTGTGATACTGAGAATGAGAATACTGAGAATGATACTGAGATTATGTAAAAAGTGAAGAATGGTGCTGCTTGACATGACTGCTTTCGAAAGCTTTCAGTGTAAACTGTATGTTTATTTTCCGTCTCTCTCACACACTGTCCCACCAAAAGCTGGTTGCTTCCTAACTACTTAAACAATTTTGGCATGTGGCATGGATGTACTTACATGAATGTCTTAGAGTAGAAATGTTTTAGGAATTGTCAGTGATCCATTGGATAACAAAATTGGAAGCCACAAACAAGATGATCGCATTGCTCTTTTCAATAAATACACTGTACTTCTTTAAAAAAAAACAGTTGTTTTAATTCATTTACTAATGCAGCTATATTGCTTATTTTCATGATTATTTATAATACAATGTGCTTTTTCTGTATATAGGCACATACAAAATACAGAAACAAATTTAGATGTACACTACATCATTGCAAAAGTACAGTGAATTTGGAAAGTATTCACACCCCTTGACTTTTTCCACATTTTGTTACATTACAGCCTTATTCTAAAATGGATTTTTTTTAATTCCCCCTCCATCAATCTACACACAATACCCCATAAAGAAAAAAACATTTTTTATTTTTATTTGATCAAATGTATAAAAAAAGAAATCACATTTACATAATTATTCAGACCCTTTACCCTGTACTTTGTTGAAACACCTTTGGCTGCAATTACAGCCTCAAGTATTCTTGGGTATGACTCTACAAGCTTGGCACACCTGTATTTGTGGAGTTTCTCCCATTCTTCTCTGCAGATCCTCTTGAGCCCTGTCAGGTTGGGTGGGGTGTGTTGCTGCACAGCTATTTTCAGGTCTCTCCAGAGATGTTAGATCGGGTCCGAGTTCTGGCTGGGCCACTCAAGGACATTCAGAGACTTGTCCCAAAGCCACTCCTGCGTCATCTTGGCTGTGTGCTTAGGTTCGTTATCCTGTTGGAAGGGACCTTTTCTATTGACAGGTGTGTGCCTTTCTAAATTATGTCCAATCATTTGAATTTACCTCTGATGAACTCCAATCAAATTGTAGAAACATCTCAAAGATAATCAATGGAAACAGGATGCACCTGAGCTCAATGTCTTGTCTTTTTAGCAAAGGGTCAGAATACTTATGTAAACCAGGAATTTCTATTTATTTGAAATAAATGTGCAGAACTTTTGAAAACTCTGTTTTCCCTTTGTCATTATGGGGTATCGTGTGTCGATTGGTGAGAACAATTATTTAATCAATTTTAGAATAAGGCTGTAACGTAACAAAATGTGGAAAAAGTCAAGGCGTCTGAATAATTTCTGACTGTACATATATTGTAATCACCAGTCCATTGAATAAAAAGGAAAGTAATTTCCCTACATTCCATTCCTGTATTAATAGTCCTAATACACATTTAAGTATACAATGCATTACTCAGATTTCATGATTAAATCAAATCAAAATGTATTTGTCACATACACATGGTTAGCATATGTTAATGCAAGTGTAGCGAAATGTTTCTAGTTCTGACAATGCAGTAATAACCAAACAAGTAATCGAACCTAACAATTTCACAACTACCTTATAGACCCAAGTGTAAAGGAATGACGAATATGTACATTAAAATGAGCGATGGTACAGAACGGCATAGGCAAGATGCAGTAGATGGTATCGAGTGCAGTATATACATTTGAGATGAGTAAAACATATGAAGTGGCATTGTTTAAAGTGGCTAGTGATACATTATTTCATCAATTTTTACATTATTAAAGTGACTGGAGTTGAGTCAGTATGTTGGCAGCAGCCACTCAATGTTAGTGGTGGCTGTTTAACAGTCTGATGGCCTTGAGATAGAAGCTGTTTTTCAGTCTCTCGGTCCCTGCTTTGATGCACCTGTACTGACCTCGCCTTCTGGATGATAGCGGGGTGAACAGGCAGTGGCTTGGGTGGTTGTTGTCCTTGGTGATCTTTATGGCCTTCCTGTGACATCGGGTGGTGTAGGTGTCCTGGAGGGGAGGTAGTTTGCCCCCAGTGATGCGTTGTGCAGACCTCACTACCCTCTGGAGAGCCTTACGGTTGTGGGCGGAGCAGTTGCCGTACCAGGCGGTGATACAGCCCGACAGGATGCTCTCGATTGTGCATCTGTAGAAGTTTGTGAGTGCTTTTGGTGACAAGCCAAATTTCTTCAGCCTCCTGAGGTTGAAGAGGCGCTGCTGCGCCTTCTTCACGATGCTGTCTGTGTGGGTGGACCAATTCAGTTTGTCTGTGATGTGTACGCCGAGGAACTTAAAACTTACTACCCTCTCCACTACTGTTCCATCAATGTGGATAGCGGGGTGTTCCCTCTGCTGTTTCCTGAAGTCCATGATCATCTCCTTTGTTTTGTTGACGTTGAGTGTGAGCTTATTTTCCTGACACCACACTCCGAGGGCCCTCACCTCCTCCCTGTTGGCCGTCTCGTCGTTGTTGGTAATCAAGCCTACCACTGTTGTGTTGTCCGCAAACTTGATGATTGAGTTGGAGGCGTGCGTGGCCACGCAGTCGTGGGTGAACAAGGGAGTACAGGAGAGGGCTCAGAACGCACTCTTGTGGGTCCCCAGTGTTGAGGATCAGCGGGGTGGAGATGTTGTTACCTACCCTCACCACCTGGGGGTGGCCCGTCAGGAAGTCCAGTATCCAGTTGCACAGGGCAGGGTCGAGACCCAGGGTCTCGAGCTTGATGATGAGTTTAGAGGGTACTATGGTGTTAAATGCTGAGCTGAAGTCGATGAACAGCATTCTCACATAGGTATTCCTAGAACTATTTGTGTTGGATTTCTTGTCCAACTTTCTGTGCCTACCGTTGAGTGGCTGTTTTTGTTCTGGAGAAATTCCCATGCCTTCCCTGGAAAAAACGAGTGGCATAGTGAGACAATTGTGAGTGGCAAGGTTGCTCGTTAAACTTTGCCTCTCATTTGCTTATGCGTATAAGAAGTGGGTGTGAAATCATTCAGGACAAGCAACACTTGTGCTGTTTATAACCTGGTGCTTTTGTGGGCAGGTTTCGTTTCACCTTTCCAAATAGCAAGTTAAAACATGACCCCTCTTCTGTCACCCCGGCCAGCACCCAAAGACAGTAGGACTACATCCCAGCTCCCAGACAGCTGTCAGGTTAAAACCAAAGACTACAGCTTAGTCTGTTCAATAGAGCTGTTCACGCTCAATAGAACTAAGAACAAGAGGCAAATAAAGGACCCTATTATATCAAAACCTTGTTACTAGGTTTTTAGGGTAAAACATTTTATAAAATTCTCCTTGCATGCTGTGAATACATGTTTTGATTGTGGCATTCAACAAAATGTTTATTTTGTAATAGCGAAAATCATTTGCGAACTGTGGAAAGAAGTTTTGACCTGCTCAAATATTTGGTAAGAGGCAACTAAAGCAAACCAGCAATCTCCAAAAGCTTTTTAACAAATAACATATTATTGCTGTGTTGAACAAAGGCAAATATATATATGTATATTTACACACAAGGTATACAAAACATAGGCTGACCTGGTGAAAGTTCTAATCCCTTATTGATGTCACTCATTAAATCCACTTCAATCAGTGTAGATGAACGGGAGGGGACAGGTTAAAGAAGGATTTTTAAGCCTTGAGACAATATAGATGTGGATTGTGTATTTGTGCCATTCAGGGGGGTGAATTGGCAAGATGGAAGATTTAGGTGCTTTTAAACACTATCCTTTGTGTATCACCACCAAAGGACACCCAGCCAACTTGACACAACTGTTGGGAGCATTGGAGTCAACATTGGCCCGCGTCCCTGTGAATCGCTCTCAGCGCCTTGTAGAATCAGCCATGGGTCTACAAGGTGTCGAGAACGATTCACAGGGACGCGGGCCAATGTTGACTCCAATATATATATATATATATATATATATATATATATACACACAAATTATTTCTTTACTGAACAAAAATAAACGTAACATGCAACAATTTCAAAGATGTTACTAAATTACACCTCATATGATGAAGTCAGCCAATTGAAATGTATTAATTAGGACCTAATCTATGCATTTCACACGACTGGTCAAAGATACCTTACCTCAGGATCTCGTATTTTTATTTTTGTGCATTCAAATTGCCATCAATAAAATGCAATTGTGTTCGTTGTCCGTAGCTTATGCCTGCCCATACCACAACCCCACCGCCACCATGGGGCAATCTGTTCACAACGTTGACATTAGCAAACTACTCGTACACACGACGCCATACACATGGTCTGCGGTTGTGAAGCCGGTTGGATGTACTGCCAAATTGTCTGAAACAAGGTTGGAGGTGGCTTATGGTAGAGAAATTAACATTTCAATTCTCTGACAACAGCTCTGGTAGACATTCCTGCAGTCTGCATGCCAATCAATTGCATGCTCCCTCAACTTGAGACATCTGTTGCATTGTGTTGTGTGACAAAACTGCACATTTTAGAGTGACCTTTTATTGTCCCCAGCACAAGGTGCATCTATGTAATGAACATCCTGTTTAATCAGCTCCTTGATATGTCCCACCTGTCAGGTGGATGGATTATCTTGGCATAGGAGAAATGCTCACTAACAGGGATGCAAACAGATTTGTGCACAAACTTTGAGAGAAATAAGCTTTTTGTGCGTATGAAACATTTCTGGGACCTTTAATTTCAGCTCATGAAACATGGTACCAACACTTTTACATTTTGTGTTTATATTTTTGTTCAGTGTACATACAATCAGCTCTTTGCACCTCAGTTGGTAGAGCATGGCTCTTATAATGCCAGGGTAATAGGTTCGGTTTTCTGGACCACCCATACGTAAAATGTATGCACGCGTGACTGTAAGTCCCTTTGGATAAAAGCGTCTGCTGAATGGCTTATTATATTTTACAAATGTGTTTTTATCATGCTGTAATAATTACAATACTCTGATGGTAACCATTACCAACAATCTTTCTGAGATGGGATTTACTCAGACTGGGGACTATGAACTGTGAATAAACTGTTCATTCACACCTCTTAACACTTATTATATGAATGTTCAACTGCTAACATATAATATAAATATATGCCATTTAGCAGACGCTTTTATCCAAAGCGACTTACAGTCATGTGTGCATACATTCTACGTATGGGTGGTCCCGGGAATCGAACCCACTACCCTGGCGTTACAAGCGCCATGCTCTACCAACTGAGCTACAGAAGGACTTCCTAACTCAGTTGCCAGAGAGGAAGGAAACCGCTCAGGGATTTCAGAGAGGCCAATGGTGACTTTAAATCAGTTACAGAGTTTAATGGATGTGATTGGAGAAAACTGAGGATGGATCAACAATATTGTAGTAACACCACAATACTAACCTAAATGACAGAGTGAAAAGAAGGAAGCCTGTGCAGAATAAAACAAGACACTAAAGTAATACTGCAATAAATTTGGCAAAGCAATTAAGTTTTTGTCCTGAATACAAAGGGTTATGTTTGGGGCAAATCCAACACATTACTGAGTACCACTCTCCATATTTTCAAGCATGGTGGTGGCTGCATCATGTCATGGGTATGCTTGTAATCATTTTAAGGACTGGGGAGTTTTTCAGGATAAAAAATGAATGGATTGGAAATAAGCACAGGCAAAATCCTAGAGGGAATCTGATTGTCTGCCTTCCACCAGATACTGGGAAATGAGCTGATCTTTCGGCAGGACAATAACCTAAAACACAAGGCCAAATCTACACTAGAGTTGCTTACCAAGAAGACAGGGAATGTTCCGGGGTGGCCAAGTTACAATTCCTGAGGTGAAATTTACTAGTTGGATGAGGTGCTTTTGAGGGAGAATGTAGACCTATATTTGGGCTGCTGACCCAGACAAGGTAGATGAACACTGGCCAGATGTCAAGGTCAATCCCGCCCGCTATGGAGCCTCCATGGCTCATTACAAAAGATAGTTAGCTAATCTGAATAGGTGTTCAAGAGATATCAGGTGTCAAATGTGTCACCAGGGCCGGCCCTAGCCTTTTGGAGGCCCTAAACGTGACCTTGTCTGGGGGGTCAAAACATTTTAGTGGCCCCCTACTTGACATTGGAATTCTTTTCAATTACACACGTTTAGCCATGGGGCATAGAGAAAATGTTGCAGTTTTAAAGCAAGTTTTGTACAAAACAAACAAGGGACAGAGAGAACATTTTGCAATTTTATAACAGGCCATTATCCTGCAATTTTAATAATTGTATCATGGAGCAGGGACAAAAAGGTTTTACAGCTAATTTCCTGCAATTTTACATATTTTTCCATGGGGTGGAGAAAAACTTTTGTAGTTTAAAAGCTAATTTTCTGCAATTCCATACTTCTTTTGCATTGACTTGTCATGTTAATATGATATATGAGTGAGAGTGACTAACAAAATCAATGGGGGCCCCCTGGACGTCAGGGCCCCTGAGCCCATGCCCTGCGTGCACAGTCGGTAATTTGACCATGATTATTACAAAGTTTAGATTAGACTAACTTAACAATCAAAACATTTTTAGTTGACATGGGCTAATTGAGTGCCTGTCAGTGAGAGAAAAACTGCTGATACACAACTAAATTCCACCTTGCGTATTATACAATACTAACTCTGAAAATGACTGAGTTCCTAAACACATAATTATAATTTTAAAAAGTAATCATTTTTGGTCAGAGGCCTCCGGCCACGGCAGCTTATGTTCCGCACACTTCAGGCAAGACCCGAGACTTTTCTGCCTCTGATCGCTGTCACACATCTAGGATCAGGTGAACAAAGCCAGATGATACCCTGTAACCATGTCTCTCTGTAACAGGGTCATGCTGAAGTAATGAGTATTTAACATCTTTAAATCTAAAAATGTACACACATTGACTTGTATTCCCTTAGGATATTACTGTAGATATCCTGACATAACTGTTAGAGAATGCACAGTATTCAATAAGAAAGTGACATGGGTTTCATTTCTATGCTACTTGCAATTTACCCTTCCTTTTTTTCATAACAAATTGAGCAGATATCACACAATGTCTTGGCAATATGCGTATCATCGAGAAATAATGATTAAAAGTTAGAGCCCTTTAGGAACAATGGAGCAAGAAAAGCACCTGCCTAGGACTGAGTCTGTCCAGCCTCAGTGGTCAGTGTGCCACGTTTCAGCTGGGCCTTTTGACTTTCTTTATGGCTATCCATCCTGTCAGAAGCCATGGAAAGGCTGCTCCACCACACCTTGACAGCAGCAGCGTCCCAGATCCATGCTCCTATCATTGTGTAACTGTTGTGGCGAAACAGATGGCGCTCGTGCAACTAGGCCTACTCACTACCATTCCGGAGGTGTCCGGAAAAAAAACATCCTTCAGCAAGCTGGTGAGCGACTTCTCTCCTTAATAGCACTGTCTGACCAGCATGTGCCTGATGAGACTTATCATCCAAAAGCTATGAAACACGAGCCGGCTCAATGAGGAGACTACAGGCTGTAGTGTTTAGTCATTTATATCCTGTAATTGGCACCACAAAGGCCCTTGGGAGGGATTATATTAGTGTGAAACACAGTAGGAAAGCCAGTTTGAGTGCAAGCTAGAAGGAGAATGCTAGAATGATCTCATTGTTGACCAGGATTTGCATTAGGGGTGCTCATGATCTCTCAGACAGCAGGTCAACACTGAAGATGAGTTAACCAATGTTCTACATGTGACAGAAGTGACACTTCATCACTTCTAACCTCTGTCAGGTTAATTAGATGGGTGGAATCTGTATGATGTTTATTCACGTTGCACAGCCAGACCGATCAAGGTCCCAACATACTAGTAATGGTTAACATAATCAACACGGGTTTGTGAGTCTCGCAGCGGACTTATGCTCGCAGGTTGCTCGCAGGTAGTTTGCATTTGAACTTTTATTGCTTGCTCAGTTCAGCACAAACACAAGCTAAACTGGGAGTAATACAATCAATCAGTCATCTCACTGACTTCACAGGGCAGGGAAGCTCTGCTGGAATGCTGCTAAGCTGCAGATGTACCAGCCAAATTACTCTAGTGGGGAATTACCCAGACATAAATTCACATGTCACTGGGGTGGCTGTATTTTACAGCAAATCCACGCTGTCCTCGTTTCCATAACTGTCGTTAGAACTTGTTTCTCTGCAGAGCTTGAAAGTTGTCACCGTTGGAAAATCGGAACATGCTTACATCAAAACATGGCCTCAAATCATAGACATCTCTGAGGAAATGTCTTGAGAGTAACGTGGCTCCCCGCCATGTCGTAACCGGTCTGCTGAAACAAAATATGTGTGAGATGTCAAATCCAAGAGCGATATAAATCATAATTTAAGCCAATTCATAATCCTGTGTAAATACGAGGCAAGTTACAACTAAGTCTTTTTCTCCCTCAGTTCAAACTGTTTACATACCTTACGAGCACATCAAGTCTGTGGACATGTTCATTTCCACAGCATAAAATAATGTAGATGTACAATTTATACCATGAAACAAAGAAGCCTAAACATTCCAATCATTTTATTCTGGTAAATGAATCTAACATTTACTGTAGTAACAAGCAAACAACAGGCATACAGAGTCAACGCTTGGCAACACTGGCATCAGATGTTGGCAGATAGCACCCCTCATTTTTGCTAATTAAGATGTATAAATATGTTGTCTGGCTCTTGACTTGTCAGCTACAATGTGTCACTTTTTCCATCAAACGTGTAAAGTGCCAAGGTAGACACAGTGAGGGCATGAGGAGTGCTCGTAGAGATGCCACTGTATGTACACTGTGTACAGATTTCAGCTCGGCTGGCATTGCTTGCCAGCAGCTAAACGAGACGAGGTTTGAGAGGAAAACGGTGTATATTTGGGCTACCTTCGACTCAGCGTTCTGCCAATGTCTTTGAGTGTCTGGCTCGACAGTTAACCCTGGTAGCTCTGCACAGAGCACCACTGTTCAAATGTGAAAGTGTGAAAGCTGCTGTTTAGGCTGTGCATATTCACCTGTTTGCAGGCCATGACATCACATGGTGGTTCAGCTGACGATACTCACTGCAGTTTTTGGAGTCTTCAACATTCTTTCGAAAATTGTTTTTGTTCAATGGATTGATCTGGGGTACTTCACTAACTATGCCACTGAGTGGAGGAATTTCATCCAAGTAGGTGACAATTCAATGGTTTATTTGTGTAGAACCTTGGATCAAACTAACAAAATGACAATGCTCAATATCTGTACATTTTAGTTAGGAATAATAAAATAAAGGGTTTGTATGTAAGGTTTTGAAAAACATTTTAAATGCAATGTTTAACTGCAAAATACTCAATACAACTTATTTTGTTGAAATGGTTTGTATATTAGACTGTTTTGCCCTATACACTAATTCATGTATATTTGTTTGCATATTTCTTACATTGTATTGATTTTAAAGTTCTAATTTATAATGTTCCGTTTTTCAAACTACCCATTATTTAGTTCCAACAGGTGAACAAACAAGTCAGGTCCTCGTAACATTTTGTACTGTAAATAACTTCAGTTATTACCCTTCATTATGTGTTTGATCATAACAGTCAATCAAATCAAATTAATTTTATTTGTCACATACACATGGTCAGCAGATGTTAATGCGAGTGTAGCGAAATGCTTGTGCTTCTAGTTCTGACAATGCAGTAATAACCAACGAGTAATCTAACCTAACACACACAAGTGTAAAGGGATAAAGAATATGTACATAAAGATATATGAATGAGTGATGGTACAGAACGGCATAGACAAGATGCAGTATTTTAATTTAATTTGACCTTTATTTAACCAGGCAAGTCAGTTAAGAACATATTCTTATTTTCAATGACGGCCTGGGAACAGTGGGTTAACTGCCTGTTCAGGGGCAGAACGACAGATTTGTACCTTGTCAGCTCAGGGGTTTGAACTCGCAACCTTCCGGTTACTAGTCCAACGCTCTAACCACTAGGCTACGCTGCCGCCGTATCGAGTACAGTATATACATATGAGATGGGTAATGTAGGGTATGTAAACATAAAAGTGGTATCGTTTAAAGTGGCTAGTGATACATGTATTACATAAAGATGGTAAGATGCAGTAGATGATATAGAGCACAGTATATACATATACATATGTGATGAGTAATGTAGGGTATGTAAACATTATATTAAGTGGCATTGTTTAAAGTGGCTGGTGATGTTTTCTTTTTACATCAATTTCCATTATTAAAGTGAGCTGGAGTTGGGTCAGTATGTTGGCAGCAGCCAGACCAATTCAGTTTGTCCGTGATGTGTACGCCGAGGAACTTAAAACGTATTACCCTCTCTACTGTCCCGTCGATGTGGATAGGGGGGTGCTCTCTCTGCTGTTTCCTGAAGTCCACGATCATCTCCTTTGTTTTGTTGACATTGAGTGTGAGGTTATTTTCCTGACACCACACTCCGAGGGCCCTCACCTCTTCCCTGTAGGCCTTCTCATCATTGTTGGTAATCAAGCCTACCACTGTAGTGTCGTCTGCAAACTTAATAATTGAGTTGGAGGCGTGCATGGCCACGCAGTCCTGGGTGAACAGGGAGTACAGGAGAGGGCTCAGAACGCACCCTTGTGGGGCCCCATTGTTGAGGATCAGCGGGGTGGAGATCTTACCTACCCTCACCACCTGGGGGCGGCCCGTCAGGAAGTCCAGTACCCAGTTGCACAGGGCGGGGTCGAGACCCAGCTTGATGACGAGTTTGGAGGGTACTATGGTGTTAAATGCTGAGCTGTAGTCGATGAACAGCATTCTCACATATGTATTCCTCTTGTCCAGATGGGTTAGGGCAGTGTGGTTGCGATTGCGTCGTCTGTGGTCCTATTGGGGCGGTAAGCAAATTGGAGTGGGTCTAGGGTGTCAGGTAGGGTGGAGGTGATATGGTCCTTGACTAGTCTCTCAAAGCACTTCATGATGATGGAAGTGAGTGCTACGGGGTGGTAGTCGTTACCTTAGCTTTCTTGGGAACAGGAACAGTGGTGGCACTCTTGAAGCATGTGGGAACAGCAGACTGGGATAAGGATTGATTGAATATGTCCGTATACACACCAGCAAGCTGGTCTGCGCATGCTCTGAGGACACGGCTGGGGATTCCGTCTGGGCCTGCAGCCTTGCGAGGGTTAACACGTTTAAATGTTTTACTCATGTTGGCTGCAGTGAAGGAGAGTCCGCAGGTCTTTGCAGAGGGCCGTGTCAGTGGCACTGTATTGACCTCAAAGCGAGCAAAGAAGTTATTTAGTCTGTCTGGGAGCAAGACATCCTGGTCCGCGACGGGGCTGGTTTTCTTTTTGTAATCCGTGATTGACTGTAGACCCTGCCACATAACTCTTGTGTCTGAGCTGTTGAATTGCAACTCTACTTTGTCTCTATACTGATGCTTAGCTTGTTTGATTGCCTTGCGGAGGGAATATCTACACTGTTTGTATTCAGTCATGTTTCCGGTCACCTGGTTGCCCTGGTTAAAAGCTGTGGTTCGCACTTTCAGTTTCGAGCGAATGCTGCCATCAATCCACGGTTTCTGGTTTGGGAGTGTGTTAATAGTTGCTGTGGGTACGACATCGCCGATGCACTTTCTAATGATCTCGCTAACCGAATCAGTGTATTCGTCAATGTTGTTGTTGGATGCAATGCGGAACATATCCCAGTCCATGTGATCGAAGCAGTCTTGACGCGTGGAATCAGATTGGTCAGACCAGCGTTGAACAGACCTGAGCGCAGGAGCTTCTTGTTTTAGTTTCTGTCTGTAGGCTGGAAGCAACAAAATGGAGTCGTGGTCAGCTTTTCCGAAACGAGGGCAGGGGAGGGCCTTATTTGCGTCGCGGAAGTTAGAATAACAATGATCCAGGGTTTTACCAGCCCTGGTTGCACAATTGCTATGCTGATAGAATTTAGGGAGTCTTGTTTTCAGATTAGCCTTGTTAAAATCCCCAGCTACAATGAATGCAGCCTCAGGATATGTGTTTCCAGTTTACGTAGAGTCAAATACAGTTTGTTCAGGGCCATCGATGTGTCTGCTTGGGGGAGGAATATATACTGCTGTGATTATAATTGAAGAGAATTCCCTTGGTATGTAATGCGGTCGACATTTGATTGTGAGGAATTCTAAATCAGTTGAACAGAAGGACTTGAGTTCCTGTATGTTGTTATGATCACACCACGTCTCATTAATGATAAGGCATACGCCCCCGCCCCTCTTCTTACCAGAAAGAAGCTTGTTTCTGTTGGCGCGATGCATGAAGAAACCAGCTGGCTGCATCAACTCCGATAGCATCTCTTGTGTGAGCCATGTTTCCGTGAAGCAAAGAGCGTTACAGTCTCTGATGTCTCTCTGGAATGCTACCCTTGCTCAGATTTCATCAACCTTGTTGTCAAGAGACTGGGCATTGGCGAGTGGTATGCTAGGGAGTGGTGTGCAATGTGCTTTATTTGTCACCTGCGCTGAATAAAATACAGTGAAATGCTTACTTACCGGCTCTAACCAATAGTGCAGAGAAGGTATTATGTGAACAATAGGTAGGTAAAAATATAAAACAATTGTAAAAAGACAGGCTATATACAGTAGTGAGGCTATAAAAGTAGCGAGGCTATAAAAGTAGCGAGGCTACATACAGACACTGGTTAGTCAGGCTGATTGAGGTAGTATGTACGTGTAGATATGGTTAAAGTGACTATGCATAGATGATGAACAGAGAGTAGCAGTAACGTAACAAGAGGGGTTGGAGTGTCACACAATGCCAGTCATTTGATTACCTGTAGGCCTACCACTGTTGTGTCGTCTGCAAACTTAATGATGGTGTTGGAGTCATGCATGGCCATGCAGTTGTGGGTGAACAGGGAGTACAGGAGGGGACTGAGCACGCACCCCTGGGGGGCTCCAGTGTTGAGGATCAGCGTAGCAGATGTGTTGCTACCTACCCTCACCACCTGGGGGGTCGGCCCGTCAGGAAGTCCAGGATCCAGTTGCAGAGGGTGGTGTTTAGTCCCAGGATCCTTAGCTTAGTGATGAGCTTTGAGGGTACTATGGTGTTGAACGCTGAGCTGTAGTCAATGAATATCATTCTCACATAAGTGCTCCTTTTGTTCAGGTGGGAAAGGGCACTGTGGAGTGCAATAGAGACTGCATCATCTGTGGATCTGTTTGGGCAGTATGCAAATTGGAGTGGGTCTAGGGTTTCTGGGATAACGGTGTTGATGTGAGCCATTATCAACCTTTCAAAGCACTTCATGGTTATGGACGTGAGTGCTACGGGTCTGTAGTCATTTAGGCAGGTTGCCTTTGTGTTCTTGGTCACATGGACTATGGTGGTCTGCGAGAAACATGTTGGTATTACAGACTTAATCAGGGACATGTTGAAAAAGCCAGTGAAGACTCCTCCCAGTTGGTCGGAGCAAGGTCTTACTCTCGTCGGCTACGGAGAGCGTGATCACACAGTCATCCGGAATAGCTGATGCTCTCATACATGCTTCAGTGTTGCTTGCCTCGAAGCGAGCATAGAAGTGATTTAGCTCGTCTGGTAGGCTCGTGTCACTGTGCTTCCCTTTGTTGTTTGTAATAGTTTGCAAGCCCTGCCACATAAGACGAGCGTCGGAGCCGGTGTAGTATGATTCAATCTTAGCCCTGTATTGACGCTTTGCGTGTTTGATGGTTCGTCGCAGGGCATAGCAGGATTTCTTGTACGCTTCCGGGTTAGAGTTCCTCACCTTGGAAGCGGCGGCTCTACTCTTTAGCTCAGTGAAAATGTTGCCTGTAATCCATGGCTTCTAGTTGGGGTATGTACGTACAGTCACTGTGGGGACGACGTCCCCGATGCACTCATTGATAAATCCAGTGACTGATGTGGTGTATTCCTCAATGCCATCGGAAGAATCCCGGAACATGTTCCAGTCTGTGATAGCAAAACAGTCCTGTAGTCTGCTTCATCTGACCACTTTTTTATAGACTGAGTCACTGGTGCTTCCTGCTTTAATTTTTTACTTGTAAGCAGGAATCAGGAGGATAGAGTTGTGGTTGGATTTCCCAAATAGAGGGCGAGGGAGAGCTTTGCACGCATCTCTGTGTGTGGAGTACAGATGTGAATACTGTCATTTTCACCATGTGTGTGTTAGAGAATACACACATCACTCTAATCCTTCTTCTAACACAAGAGGTGATGGGATTTCTCAAATACACAGATATTTTTACCCAAAATTCTACAATTTGCCCCCATTTTGTAATTTGTCTGTTATGTTGCCTGTGTGCAATACTGTATTGTGAGCGTGTGCAGTTATGCTGAATGTGGTTTGCATGAATGAGGTAATGAAACTACACCTTGGTGCTTTACACATTAAATGAGGGTCATTTAGTGAAGACAATTATTCCTCTGCGGTGCCTAATTAAGCAACAGAACAATTAGCCAATTCATTACAATCCTTTAATCTACATAAGATGACTGGCTGGAAAGATCCATTGGTGTTTATTTTTCGCACAAAGAGAAGCTCCATTGCCACTCCACAGCAGACGAGATTTAAAGGGTCTTTAATCAAATTAATCTGAGCTAAACAATAGTTTACTCAATTTCAAAATTGCCTCCGGAGAGGATTACAATACCATAAACACCAAACCGATAATAATAAAAATAATAAATAATAATAACCTTTTATCGATGGGCCCGCCCCATCTCTCTCTCTCTCTCTCTCTCTCTCTCTCTCTCTCTCTCTCTCTCTCTCTCTCTCTCTCTCTCTCTCTCTCTCTCTCTCTCTCTCTCTCTCTCTCTCTCTCTCTCTCTCTCTTTTGAAATCCGTTTTGGAATACGGACTCTCCAAACAGAAAGTCACAAGTGACCAAATCCGATTTGAGTGTATTCAGACAGCAGTCATTTGCTGACATGGCTATGCTATAGTTGCCATAGTAATGGCGGGTGTGTGCGCGGCTGATTGGTGGTTATGCTCATGCTTCCTATCATGCAGAAGTTATTTTGCAACCAAGAGAAGGTGACAACAATGCCTGCCATGGATGTTTCCCAGTTGCTTTGAATGATCCTAATCATAGTGTAAGAACACCTTTAAAGCTTTAAAGGATAAGATGATCCAACTTTCTAACAAGTCCTTTTTGACTAGCCATAGCAGTCAACTAGTTAGCTAGGTAGCTGTTTAGCTTTCTTGCACATTCACTGATTTGTTTGTAAAGAATTAACAATCTAGTTAGCTACCACATGTCAAACTGTAAACAGAGTAGCTAGCAGCAAGTTATTACAAATAACAGTCTAAAAAAATACTTGATGGCAAATAAATCTGATTTGACCGTTCAGACACAAGTCACATGGCCAGGAATCAGATTTGGATCTGATTTCAAACCCCCTACAAAAAAATAAGATTTGATTCACTTCAAACTGCCAATGTGAACAAGGCTTTAGAGTCAACCCTTCTGATAAGATTAGTGTTAGCAGTATGGTTAACATAGTGTCAAGAGCAAGCTCAATTATGCAGCAGCAATGTGCTCTCAAGGTTCTCAGCAGAAGTGCTCCAGGTTTGCAGTTCTTTTCCAGGTTTGCAGTTCAGTTCTTTTGGTGATAATTATTGTGAATCCTAATACCACTTCAGCCTACCTCGATTCTTCCTGTAGCCCAGCTTTACTCTAAACGTTGTAAATTATCTTGGAGTCGACTTGAGGAATGATCATCCAAGTCCTATTCACGTCCAACAAACCAAGCTTTCACTGTCCCTCTCAGTAGCATGCCTGAGAACATGCCGAGGTTTATTTTTTTAAACACAAGTCAAGTGCATGGCAGATCCTCGTGAAGGATTTGTCAAAACAGCCCAGCGTAGATGACCAACACCATACTCTCAGGCCATATGTTCTCGTTAGGGCTCCACATGCTCATTTTCCAGCCTGAAATTAGATGGAAAGTATCCAATGTTTTCCAAGTGTCACATAGCTCCATGAAGTCCCATCAAGTCAGAGCTGGCTGTATTCTAGCTAACCTTTGTGGACCTTCTCTCTTCTTTTTTTTTCTCCTCCAAAAACGTTCTTGATTTGCAAGTGAAATGAGGCTTCGGGGTCTGTTTTGGAAACATGTTGCTCAATTTGTCTCCTTGTTTTAATACAATTGAGGCAGTGAGGCTAAGAGTGAGGAGTGAGTTCTAGGAGTTTCTCTGTGAGTTGAAGAAGTGCTGCAATTAATTATGTCTGCCAAGTTTTGACAAACATAACATTATGCCGTCAGTCTCCGAGAAGGATGATGTTGACCATTTTATCCCTGAGAGGTAATTGCTGGCTGTCAGTTAGACGGCGGGTGCAAGAGAGAAGGGTGGTCACACTTGTAGGCTAAAACAGCCATTATTCTCTTCCACTTGTAGGCTAAAACATCCATTATTCTCTTCCACTTGTAGGCTAAAACATCCATTATTCTCTTCCACTTGTAGGCTAAAACATCCATTATTCTCTTCCACTTGTAGGCTAAAACATCCATTATTCTCTTCCACTTGTAGGCTAAAACATCCATTATTCTCTTCCACTTGTGATGAATAGCAAAGTTGAGAAATGTAAATGAACATAGAAGGATAACCCTTAAATTACCTGATGTGGAGGATAAGAAAATAAAGAATGTGTCACCAAAGTCGTTCAAGTATTACAGTACAGTAGGTAATTGAACTAAACCAAAATGTATAACTCTCATAGAGAGTAGCTTAGTAGTATTTTAATTTGAGTTGTGCTCATTAAAATGACAATAATATCCAAGCATTTTGGAAGATGGAGGACACTATCATTCACATTGGTTTATCAGTGATTAAGGTCCGTTAGGACATTCCTTTGCTGCTGTGTGTTAAAATGTTAAAATGATATTACAACGTTCACAACAGATCCATTGATGGAGGAGATGGACGTAGTGAACAGAGTGGCTGAGATGAGGTAGAAAGAGATAGAGGGTGGTTAGTTGCGTGTGGGTTAGTGGGTATGAACTTGGAACATGAAGTCCCCTCTCCGGGAGCTCTGAACCAGAACCAAGTGGAGTGTGGGGCTGGCGGCCCACAAGAGCGCCATTGTTCCCCACATTAATCAAACTGAGCAAGGCCAGGTAGCATTTCCCCAGCTCACCCCACACACACACCCTGCCAGGCTCCATGAATGGCCTGCTTTTTTAGCTGGCAGCAGTTGGCCATTGGAGCTCAGAGAGGATGTCTGTCTGTTTAATTAGTGTGATGAGCTCAGCGGAGTTTGTGTGCTATGTTGGACACCAGGTATAACTTGAGTTTGACCCTGCAAGGGGGAGGTGACCTCCATCACCACATCTCTCTCTATCTCTCTCTCTCTTGTTCTGTCTTTCCTTCTTTCCATTAGAGAGTGACTGAGATTAGACAGGTAAACAGGGGGACTGAAAGAGGAGGGCTCTGGCAACCTTCAACCTGGGTTCTTCACCCACCCACTTTGCAGACTTCCCTTCAGATGAATATAATAATTACCACAATGATACTTCCAATTAAACTGTCATTAGAATGCTAAAGAGGGGTCTGCTGCAGTGCGCAAACCTCTCTCCTTCCTATGGTGCATCACGTAATATGATCTGGTGGGACGGTGGCCCAAAGTGTTTAACTCCCGAGAGGAATCACACACACACACACACACACACACACACACACACACACACACACACACACACACACACACACACACACACACACACACACACACACACACACACACACACACACACACACACACACACACACACACACACACACACACACACACACACGCACGCGCACATTGATTGTTGTTGGTGCAATAGGGCTTTAACTGTATGTTGAGTTATTCTCATGGAACATATATGATTTTATCCCTAGCTTGAAATACTGCAATGATGTCAAGTGATACCAAAACAGAAGGCAGAAACTAACCTCTCAAGGTTGTGGGTTCCTTCATTTTGTCAAATCAGCATGCATAACAGTGAAATACAGCTGTTTCATTGGCAGTTGACTTCATATGTTTTGGATAAAATGAGTGTAATGTGTTAACTTCAGCCAGGGGCGCCTCCACACTAATTCATTTCGCCACAATAGTGTTTTCTTACCCGCTTCAGTTGGCAATTAAACACCATGGGAAGAAAACAGCCTTACCATAGTAGATGTGATTTCTACAAAGGTAAAACAACCACTTCAGGCACAAATAAAGCTCAGGATATCATCTCTCAATGGATTACACACTTATTAGTTTAGTGTAACATACAAAACCACTTCAGGGACAACTACTGTATCGTTAAATTACGATAAATCCTTTGCTCTGATAGCTGCTTGGAATACGGTATAATTTCCTGGTAAACGGCAAATGTCCTGGTGGTTATC
Organism: Oncorhynchus gorbuscha; assembly: GCF_021184085.1. Taxonomy (NCBI): domain Eukaryota; kingdom Metazoa; phylum Chordata; class Actinopteri; order Salmoniformes; family Salmonidae; genus Oncorhynchus; species Oncorhynchus gorbuscha. The sequence goes on from NC_060178.1 coordinate 55,964,855, forward strand.
GGTGTGCTCGCTTCCATGCCCACCCAGACGACGGGCGGGGCTTTGTCCTTCCCGCCCTTTGAAAATCCCTTCAGGCCGGGGCCGGGGCTTCGCCCTGCCGGCGTCTCGGGGCTGGTGGGGGCAAGCGTACCCACTGACCAGAGCACCCACTGATGGGAGCAGCCACTGACCAGAGCACCCACTGATGGGAGCAGCCATTCGTATTGTCTTTATGTTGTGTTGTAATGTTGTTTTAATCAAATAAAAAATAACAAAAAATTATACTACTTTATAATGATATTTTGGTACCACTTACAGCTTGCAGACCATGCTTTATAACTTTGAAAAGATACAGGGGTCTTTGTTGTAATGTGTTAGAATTGTTATGTCGGTATTTAGTCGGGATAATTATGAAGTGATTATAAGACATTAGAAGAGGGTCAGCCAAGCTCATTAAAAGTCTCACAATGCATTATAACTGCATCGAAATGTCTAAATCTTAAAATATGATTCACTAAGTTAGTGAGGTTGTTAAAGGACACCTAGAGGGTATTCTCTCGGATGAGTTTTTGCAATAACTTTGTAATTCTCAGCTATTCCCAATTAAGTGTTCCCCATTAATCCTATAAATGACGAATTTATAAACCAAATTTACCTAAGTTTAAACCTAAATGGTTTTGCATGGTTCAATGGTTGGTTATTCATTTATTGAACCATGTGGCCTAAGATGAACACTTTTGACTTGGGTTATGAGGGTTACGTGAGTTCCATCATCTGATGCCATTATACCAATTTTAAACTGCACACATGTATTTGTAATAGAGAGAACATTTCTGTGTTTTATGATTTATGACTTCAAATGTTTTACGCACAATATGTTCGCAACAAATAGCTAGAGATGGTTTGAGTCGAATGTCCTGAGCACTGTCTGAGATGTGTTGACAAATAGTCTTCTAAGGAATGCCAGTAGACGTCTCATTTTGTGAGAATATAAGCAAACGCCTTTATCTTGCTGTTTTCCTTTAGACTGAGCTTCAGGCTTCAATTTTGTACTTTATTAATATCACGCTAGCTACAGAGGCAGTGGCAACTAACAAAGGACTTTGACTCCCAGCATGTCAGCTTTCTAAAGAGCAGTGTTTTCTGCACCCCCCTCTGAAAACACATTATTAATTGGATTTAGATATTTGCAAAATGATCTATTTAATGGGATTACCACTAGTATAATGATCTTATTTATGAGGGAAGCAATCCCAAAGCTTTGGGGCGGGCTGATAATACATTTCTAGCTTTTTGGTAGTTAATGTTGTGTTACGGTGAGAGATAAAGTTGAAGTCCCGTTGAAAATGAATAGGTAAGTTAGCCCTGGTGAAATGGAGCTGGTTCGGTGGCAGGTCGGACGGGCTTGAGTGACCGCACTCTCATTCCAGGAGCCTGTATGGACCGTAGTCACAGAGACGGCTGAACTCCTGACAAGTTCAAGGTGGACGTGAAGAGGGAAAGAGGGATGGAGAGAGAGAGAGAGTCCCCTCGGCTGCATAATGGCCCTTTCTTACGTCTTTATCCACGTCGATATCTCGTTAAAGCTATAACTGGCCCCTTTACCACTTAAATGCCTGAAGGTAATGTCCTACCTCGTTCTCTCCCTCTCTACTCTCTCCTCTCGTCCATAGAAATCGAATTTATACTTGTCACATATACAGTATTGGGGAGGTGATACCATGAAGAAAAAAAAGTGATACCAGAAGTGATACCATGAAAAAACAAGGGGCAATGTGTGTAACATGGGCAAACGGCACAAAGAGACTGTTTACAGTTGTTTCCTTGGCCCACTAAATTAATTTCTCATGTCTGATAACACATTTAAGCTGTTGGATGCTTTCCATCATGGAGGTTTTAGCTCAGGTTTTGTATCTTGTCAAGTAGAGTGGAACAGCTTATGCTCAAAAGTGCATATGTAAATGCTCTCCTTTTTTCACAGTTGCACACCACTTAAAATGTTTTTACATTTCAATATACCATTGAGAAATATACACTATACAGAGCATTCAGAAAGGATTCAAACACCTTCCCCTTTTCCACATTTTGTTAAGTTACAGCCTTATTTTAAAATTCACTCGATCCCTCCGATGTCAACAACTACAGACCAGTATCCCTTCTTTCTTTTCTCTCCAAAACTCTTGAACGTGCCGTCCTTGGTCAGCTCTCCCGCTATCTCTCTCAGAATGACCTTCTTGATCCAAATCAGTCAGGTTTCAAGACTAGTCATTCAACTGAGACTGCTCTTCTCTGTATCACGGAGGCGCTCCGCACCGCTAAAGCTAACTCTCTCTCCTCTGCTCTCATCCTTCTAGACCTATCGGCTGCCTTCGATACTGTGAACCATCAGATCCTCCTCTCCACCCTCTCCGAGTTGGGCATCTCCGGCGCGGCCCACGCTTGGATTGCGTCCTACCTGACAGGTCGTTCCTACCAGGTGGCGTGGCGAGAATCTGTCTCCTCACCACGCCCTCTCACCACTGGTGTCCCCCAGGGCTCTGTTCTAGGCCCTCTCCTATTCTCGCTATACACCAAGTCACTTGGCTCTGTCATAACCTCACATGGTCTCTCCTATCATTGCTATGCAGACGACACACAATTAATCTTCTCCTTTCCCCCTTCTGATGACCAGGTGGCGAATCGCATCTCTGCATGTCTGGCAGACATATCAGTGTGGATGACGGATCACCACCTCAAGCTGAACTTCGGCTAGACGGAGCTGCTCTTCCTCCCGGGGAAGGACTGCCCGTTCCATGATCTCGCCATCACGGTTGACAACTCCATTGTGTCCTCCTCCCAGAGCGCTAAGAACCTTGGCGTGATCCTGGACAACACCCTGTCGTTCTCAACTAACATCAAGGCGGTGGCCCGTTCCTGTAGGTTCATGCTCTACAACATCCGCAGAGTACGACCCTGCCTCACACAGGAAGTGGCGCAGGTCCTAATCCAGGCACTTGTCATCTCCCGTCTGGATTACTGCAACTCGCTGTTGGCTGGGCTCCCTGCCTGTGCCATTAAACCCCTACAACTCATCCAGAACGCCGCAGCCCGTCTAGTGTTCAACCTTCCCAAGTTCTCTCACGTCACCCCGCTCCTCCGCTCTCTCCACTGGCTTCCAGTTGAAGCTCGCATCCGCTACAAGACCATGGTGCTTGCCTACGGAGCTGTGAGGAGAACGGCACCTCAGTACCTCCAGGCTCTGATCAGGCCCTACACCCAAATAAGGGCACTGCGTTCATCCACCTCTGGCCTGCTCGCCTCCCTACCACTGAGGAAGTACAGTTCCCGCTCAGCCCAGTCAAAACTGTTCGCTGCTCTGGCTCCCCAATGGTGGAACAAACTCCCTCACGACGCCAGGACAGCGGAGTCAATCACCACCTTCCGGAGACACCTGAAACCCCACCTCTTTAAGGAATACCTAGGATAGGATAAAGTAATCCCACCATAATTTGCAAAAAATGTCATTAAAAATCCTACAATGTGATTTTCTGGATTTTTTTTTCATTGTGTCTGTCATAGTTGAAGTGTACCTATGATGAAAATTACAGGCCTCTCATCTTTTTAAGTGGGAGAACTTGCACAATTGGTGGCTGACTAAACACTTTTTTGCCTCACTGTACATACAAACATTACATACTGTTATCTCACTCTGTTCCTTAGTCTCACTCTCTCTCTCCCTCACGCTCACTTTCTCTCCCTCCATCACTCACTCTCTCTCCCTCTCTCTCTCTCTCTCTCTCTCTCTCTCTCTCTCTGTCTCTCTCTCTCTCTCTGTCTGTCTGTCTGTCTCTCTCTCTCTCTCTCTCTCTCTCTCTCTCTCTCTCTCTCTCTCTCTCTCTCTCTCTCTCTCTCTCTGTCTCTCTCTCTCTCCCTCACTACTCTTCTTCCAGAGCTGCAACCTCATCTCCTTTACTATGAAACAATCTAATCTGAAGAATTATTAAAAAAGGAGAGCAAGGCTTCCAACTAATTCAAAAACTTGATTCCACTAAGAAGATATTCATTGGCAACATTAAATATTCAACATTCCCCTGGGCCACTTTTAATGGCATTTAGAAAATTAATAGAAGACTGTTTAAAGTAAATAGGCCTTTGGTCATCTTGTGTTTCTTGTTCTTGTTATTCTTATTCTCTGACCTTTGACTGGCCTCCGGTATAATGTCACAGATTGATTATGACAATGTAACATCTCGAACCACATTAAGTATCTCTGATGTTACCTTCCCGAATGTTGTTTAATTATCTGGAGACAATCTCCATATTAATTATGTATATAATAGCACTACTGAGTTATATATGCCTTGGAGAAAGAGGACACTATAATTACATGCCGTAAGCCATTGCTAACTTTTTGCTTCCCTTCTGGGTGCAGAATTCAAATGTTATGTGTCACATGCTTCATAAACAACAGGTGTGGACTAACAGTGAAATGCTTACTTGCGGGCCCTTCCCAACAATGCTTCCCGGGTGGCGCAGTGGTTAAGGGCGCTGTACTGCAGCGCCAGCTGTGCCATCAGAGTCCCTGGGTTCGCGCCCAGGCTCTGTCGTAACCGGCCGCGACCGGGAGGTCCGTGGGGCACGCCTAGCGTCGTCCGGGTTAGGGATGTCCTTGTCTCATCGCGCACCAGCGACTCCTGTGGCGGGCTGGGCGCAGTGCGCGCTAACCAAGGTTGCCAGGTGCACGGTGTACCCTCCGACACATTGGTGCGGCTGGCTTCCGGGCAGTACGGCTGGTTGGGTTGTGTATCGGAGGACTGCCAACATGACTTTCAACCTCCGTCTCTCCCGAGCCCGTACGGGAGTTGTAGCGATGAGACAAGATAGTCGTTACTACAACAATTGAATACCACGAAATTGGGGAAAAGGGGTAAAATTCACACAAAAAATAAGAGAAATAATAGAAAAGTAAAACTAGTAATAATAAAAAGTAATAATTGATACACAATGAGTAACGATAACTTGCAGATAGATATGCAAGGGGTACCAGTACCGAGTTACAATAGTGTGCCATGTAGTCTGTATTCCATCAGCAAAACAATGTATTTTTGCCCAGGGAATTACAATTATGTTTTATGTTAGAAACATTGTACTCAAGAAAATATGCATCCACAACACAATGCTGGGCTTATGTCTAAAGTGCAAGTATCAAAACTCACTACAAGTCCATTGAAGTAACCACTGCCAACTCGAGTCATTAAAACAGGATTATGCTACACTTAATACTGAGTAATAGACCGACAAGGAAAGGCATCATACTTGAAGATGATTAACTAGTCTTACCTCATCCTTTCTTTCAAGGATAATAAAGTAGGCTACTTGCAAACCACCAGCAGTTCTATGAATCCTTCATTTCCCTTCATGTTTGTGGGGATATTTCAACAATTACTGTCTTTATTAATCTAACAGTCATTTTTACAAACTCTGCACCTTGTGGCACACACTGGGACTGTGTCTTGGTAGCCATCTCCTCTCTTTGCCCGGAGGCCTATGAATTAGTACACTAATGTTATTTGTTGGTTTATTTGAAATCATCTTAATATGACTTTGGATTTGATATTGTTGTAATTTAGTCTTGTTCCAAAATGTGATTAATAATACAGTTAAATATGCATTGAAGCACTCATAACCATTCATCAGTGGGAAGTGACCAATCAAGAAATGATCACACCCACAACATGAATCTATGTTTAACCATGTCCAAATAAGCTAACTTCTCAATAACAGAGGATGCGATAAAAGTGAACCAATATGATAAGTATCTAGGATCCTCTTACCGTAAAGTAGCACACCTTGTGTACCATGATGTATACTCTGCACTTACACCCGACATCAAGAGTATTCTCATTGTACATTTATGAGACTATAATCATCAGCAGATGTCCTCATCTCCTCTCTCCTTAATCAAGAGAGGAATTTATCACTTCCTAAAGATTGCTCCAACAGGTGGCGTTTTATGCGTATGTGAACCTTGCCTTTGTGACCTGAATGCATTCCTTAAATAGCAGCAAACATACGTATATTAGACATATTTGCCATATGATGTGTGTTATTTAAAGCTGCAATTTTGTTTATATAGATGTATGATGTTTTGGAGACTGAGGTCACTGGCCTATTGGAGATTTATTAAATAGCCACGAAGAGCCATTACTTAAACCCAATCAATCATGTGTGTTTTATTACTGTTGTGATTGGACCTTTACAACCTTTATCAAATGCATCTCAGGAGATTGGCTACACAATTTTGCATAATATATTAAATGTTTTATCATATATTAAACAGCTAAATAATGTGTCTGTTTGCCTGCCAACTACATGGCAATGTGCATAACATATTTCAGATTTGTTAATTTTTTTACTTCTTATTCAAATCTTTTCCATTATTTTACAACGAAACATATTATTGTATATGTCTCACATACTATGTGGCGACAACTATGCTACATCTTGGGTTGTATGGAGAAAAAAAACTTGATCATATACCGTTTCTACGTGTCACACACATAATATATAATTTCATGAATGTGAGGCCAGTTTTCAATATTGTAAGAACATTTTGGGAGTTATAAGAACAAGCACCTTGTGATAGTGCTTACGTCTTATCAACTAAATCCTTTCAGCTCCAGTGAGCAGCAAAACAAATTAGCTTTTGCTAACGTTGTCACACCCTGATCAGTTTCACCTGTCCTCGTTATTGTCTCCACCCCCTCCAGGTGTCGCTTGTTTTCGCCAGTGTATTTATCCCTGTGTTTCCATTCTCTCTGTGCCAGTTCGTCTTGTATGTTTCTAAGTCGACCAGCAGTTTTCCCGTCCTCCTGCTTTTTGCATTCTCCTTTTTCTAGTCCTCCCGGTTTTGACCTTTGCCTGTTTCTGGACTTTGTACCTGCCTGCCTGACCACGAGCATGTCTGCTACTCTGTACCTCCTGGACTCTGATCTGGTTTTGACCTTTTGCCTGTCCACGACCATTCTCTTGCCTACCCCTTAATACATATTGTAAGACTCCAACCATCTACCTCCTGTGTCTGCATTTGGGTCTCACCTTATCTGTGAGTGGTCAGGAATACATGTTTTGGCAGCATTTTCACATCTTTTAATGTAGCTCTCCTTTTCATCGAGGCTAGTGGGTGTGTTTTGTTCTTGTGGGCAGGCACAGTTTATGTCCCAGATCTTCAGTATGAATAAAGTCATATTGTAAAGTGAGCATTGGCAGATATGCTTGGCAGTCAACTTTGACAAGTAGATTAGTTCTCACAGGGCCACCTCTGAATGGCATGCATACGACTCATGTGCATTTTCCATCTCAACACCATATACAGTATCAAACATCTAACACATGGCAACAAGGATAAAGGCACATCAAAACATTGAAAAAACTGCTGTTTTTGATGTGGCTTCTCTATGGTTGTGATGGTTAACGTGACTGAAAATTTGCCATGTCTAAAGTGGGATAATGATTATAAATGTGACAGGCTGAAAACTAATTACAATTGTCTCACTGCGTTTTCCAATAATGCCTCTAACATTTCCATAAAACTCATTTAAATCTTCCACAAGTCCAAAACACAGTCTTGCTCTAAAGCCATTTGGCACATTTTTCCTCAGTTTACAGTTAGAGGATTAGCTGAAGAGCTGAAAATAATCATGCCAGATGTCTTTTATACCAAGAAAACTGCCTCCCCAGTGGGCATTCAATTTTATTGTTTTTTAAAAATCAATCTTAAGTGAACACACACTTGGGTCCTTAGAATGCATAGCCTCATGTTGGTATGTCATGTAAGCAAATTGAATATCCTGTCACATTTTCTGCTAATATATTTATTTATTTTTCACCAGAAAGACTGCTCTCTGATGCAATTGTTCAGGGAAGGGTTAAAAAACAAAGGCAGCAATTGCCTATTTATGGACACACTCCAATGAGACAGAAATAAACATTCAATGGCAGGTTTGAATACGTCAGTACAGAAACGTAACCACATCTGTAGAGTTTGTAAAAACCATACCATCTAGTCTCTCTACAAAAGGTGTCTGAACAATTTTAAAGACTCATTTCAAAAGCCTTACCCTGCCACTTTGTTTGGTAAGCTGAGGGATGAGTCTGGGGAAATGTAACCATTGTCAAATGACAGAGCTATGAACGAATGAACTGACTGCCCATGAGATTGACAGACATGGTTGTTTTAAACATATTTTGTTTTGTATTTAAGCTATACATTAATTGTTAACAAAGAATCAATGACATAAAAAAGAACAATGGCATAAAACTACCTTAGATTTTGGATTATGACAGGGTGAGACAGTCAAATATTTCCACAAATAATGGGTATATCTGGCATTTGATTAGGACAACAATTGGAAAGTACCGCAAAAGCAGGACGTGCAGATTGTGGCTTTAGGAGAACATTTTATTGTGCAGCTGTCAATCATAAATAACACGCTGTTTAAAATGATGTGTTAGTTAGATTCTACACTTCGATGCGAGATTCCACATCAACTGACACTACCTGTAACTGTATTACTTCAAGTATTTCGTACCCCTGCACATTGACTCGGTACTGGTACTCGTTATTGTTTTTGTTGTGTTCCTATTTACTGTTTTATTTAGCAGATATTTGTCTTACTTTTAACTCTGCACTGTTGGGATGGGGCTCATAAGTATGCATGTCACTGTAAAGTCTACACCTGTTGTATTCAGTGCATGTAACCAATACATTTTTTATTCTTTTTTGATAACTGTAGCCACACTACAATTCTCACTTTACTGCAGACGAAGCCCTTTCGGTAAACACAGGCAGCTATTATGTTCCACATAATTGTTCCTCTGCCGACTACATAGTCAGTCCATCCTACAATGTTGTGACTGGTGCACTGTTTGTGGAAGTTGTGTTTTAGCTTTAATTAGCCCGGCTGGAATGCAGTGTCGCCCACGTCTAGCAATGGGCGGAGCCATCTTATTGCTGCCACATGTTGGGCTCCTAGTGACTCTTCCAGGCCTGTGTGGTCAGCCCAGTTCAAAGGCTCCAGCCTCATTTGTTATACAACTTTATGTAACAACGAGCCGATGCTTCAGTGCGTCTGAAGAGGCAACAAAGGAATGCCGCCCTCTTGGCTCCTCCAAAAGTGGGCTTGGACTTTGAATCATCTGGTTCAGTAATTAACATGTTTGAAACACAAAATGTGGAGTGGGAGGGATTGAACTTTCAAACAGCTCAGGGGCTCTCTACCTTAAGACGCTTTTTAGGATTTGAACTCCACGTGATCATGTCAAGTCCATTGTAGAGATGATGGGGACACTGCACAGTAGTAGTTGATCACTGTCATTGTGTGAGTGGTGCTCCGTGCCACATATGGCAACAATCTGACATGGCAATCCAGTCTTGAGGTTATGAGAGACTGGGTATGGGCTCCCTGGATCATACAGACTCCATCAATTTTTCCGTTAACCATTTTAAGAGAGAGGCAGGGACCCCTGGTAGTAGTTGACAGAAGACCTCAGTAGGAGCGCTGAGTCTGGCCTCAGTAAAGTCCCTCCATGCAGCTGTGATGCATTTAAAGTAACAAGGGAGATGGGTGAAAATAATATGTCACTTTTTAGCTGTTGCCGACTGGGCTATTTTACTGGATGTTGTACTCATATACAGTTGAAGTCGGAAGTTTACATGCACTTAGGTTGGAGTCATTAAAACTCGTTTTTCAACCACTTCAAAATGTCTTGTTAACAAACTATAGTTTTGGCAAGTTGGTTAGGACATCTACTTTGTGCTTGACACAAGTCATTTTTCTAACAATTGTTTACAGACAGATTATTTCACTTATAATTCACTGTATCACAATTTGAGTGGGTCAGAAGTTTACATACACTAAGGTGACTGTGCCTTTAAACAGCTTGGAAAATTCCAGAAAATTATGTAATGGCTTTAGAAGCTTCTGATAGGCTAATTGACATAATTTGAGTCAATTGTAGGTGTACCTGTGGATGTATTTCAAGGCCTACCTTCAAACTCAGTGCCTCTTTGCTTGACATCATGGGAAAATCAAAAGAAATCAGCCAAGACCTCACCTCAGAAACAAAATTGTAGACCTCCACAAGTCTGGTTCATCCTTGGGAGAAATTTCCAAATGCCTGAAGGTACCACATTCATTTGTACAAACAACAGTACGCAAGTATAAACACCATGGGACCACACAGCCGTCATACCGCTCAGGAAGGAGAGGCATTCTCTCTTAGAGATGAACGTACTTTGGTGCGAAAAGTGTAAATCAACCCCAGAACAACAGCAAAGAACCTTGTGAAGATGATGCACAGTAAAACGAGTCGACATCGACATCACCTGAAAGGCCGCTCAGCAAGGATGAAGCCACTGCTCCAAAACAACCATAAAAAAGCCAGACTACGGTTTGCAAGTGCACATGGGGAAAAATATAATACTTTTTGGAGAAATGTCCTCTGGTCTGATGAAACAAAAATAGAACTGTTTGCCATAATGACCATCGTTATGTTTGGAGGAAAAAGGGGAGGATTGCAAGCCGAAGAACACCATCCCAACCGTGAAGCACGGGGGTGGCAGCATCATGTTGTGGGGGTGCTTTGCTGCAGGAGGGACTGGTGCACTTCACAAAATAGATGGCGTAATGAGGGAGGAAAATTATGTGGGTATATTGAAGCAACATCTCAAGATATCAGTTAGTTAAATTAAAGCTTGATTACAAATGGACAATGACCCCAAGCATACTTCCAAAGTTGTGGCAAAATGGCTTAAGGACAACAAAGTCAAGGTATTGGAGTAGCCATCACAAACCCCTGACCTTAATTCTATAGAACATTTGTGGGCAGAACTGAAAAAGTGCAAGCAAGGAGGCCTACAAACCTGACTCAGTTACACCAGCTATGTCAGGAGGAATGGGCCAAAATTCACCCAAATTTGTCATGTTTTGTCATTTATTATCTTGTCTTGTCCCTGTGCTTCCCATTCTATTCGTTTCCCTCTGCTGGTCTTATTAGGTTCTTTCCCTCTTTCTATCCCTCTCTCTCCCCCTCCCTCTCTCACTCTCTCGCTCTCTCTTCTCTCTATCGTTCCGTTCCTGCTCCCAGCTGTTCCTATTCCCCTAATCAATCATTTAGTCTTCCCACACCTGTTCCCGATCCTTTCCCCTGATTAGAGTCCCTATTTCTTCCTTTGTGTTCCGTTCCTGTCCTGTCGGTTCCTTGTTTAGAATTCACCGTGCTGTGATTGTGTATCGCCCTGTCGTGTCGTGTTTTCCTCAGATGCTGCGTGGTGAGCAGGTGTCTGAGTCTGTCTGGTTCGAGTGCCTTCCCGAGGCAACCTGCTGTTCACCTGCTGTTCAAGATCGAGTCTCCAGTTAGTCCTCGTCATTTCGAGTGAAAGTTGTGTTTTTTTGTTTGTATTCACTTTACTGGATTAAAGACTCTGTTTTCGCCAAGTCGCTTTTGGGTCCTCTTTCACCTGCATGACAGAAGGAACCGACCAAGGAATGGACCCAGCGACTTCAGACGCTCGTTACACTGCCGTCGAGATCCAAGGAGCCATGCTCGGCAGACACGAGCAGGAATTGTCTGCTGCTCGCCATGCCGTGGAGAACCTGGCCGCTCAGGTTTCCGACCTCTCTGGACAGTTCCAGAGTCTACGTCTCGTGCCACCTGTTACTTCCTGGCCTGTCGAGCCTCCAGAACCTAGGGTTAATAACCCACCTTGCTACTCCGGGCAGCCCACTGAGTGCCGCTCCTTTCTCACGCAGTGTGAGATTGTGTTCTCTCTCCAACCCAACACATACTCTAGAGAGAGAGCTCGGGTTGCTTACGTCATTTCACTCCTTACTGGCCGGGCTCGAGAATGGGGCACAGCTATCTGGGAGGCAAGGGCTGATTGCTCTAACAAGTTCCAGAACTTTAAAGAGGAGATGATTCGGGTTTTTGACCGTTCAGTTTTTGGTAGGGAGGCTTCTAGGGCCCTGGCTTCCTTATGCCAAGGTGAACGGTCCATAACGGATTATTCTATTGAGTTTCGCACTCTTGCTGCCTCTAGTGAGTGGAACGAGCCGGCGCTGCTCGCTCGTTTTCTGGAGGGACTCCACGCAGTGGTTAAGGATGAGATTCTCTCCCGGGAGGTTCCTTCAGATGTGGACTCTTTGATTGCTCTCGCCATCCGCATAGAACGACGGGTAGATCTTCGTCACCGGGCTCGTGGAAGAGAGCTCGCATCAACGGTGTTTCCCTGCTCCGCATCGCAACCATCTCCCTCCTCTGGCTCAGAGTCTGAGCCCATGCAGCTGGGAGGGATTCGCATCTCGACTAAGGAGAGGGAACGGAGGATCACCAACCGCCTGTGCCTCTATTGCGGAGTTGCTGGACATTTTGTTAATTCATGTCCAGTAAAGGCCAGAGCTCATCTGTAAGCGGAGGGCTACAGGTGAGCGCAACTACTCAAGTCTCTCCATCAAAATCCTGTACTATTTTGTCGGTCCATCTACGCTGGACCGGTTCGGGTGCTACATGTAGTGCCTTGATAGACTCTGGGGCTGAGGGTTGTTTCATGGACGAAGCATGGGTTCGGAAACATGACATTCCTTTCAGAGAGTTAGATAAGCCTACGCCCATGTTCGCCTTAGATGGTAGTCATCTTCCCAGTATCAGATTTGAGACACTACCTTTAACCCTCACAGTATCTGGTAACCACAGTGAGACTATTTCTTTTTTGATTTTTCGTTCACCGTTTACACCTGTTGTTTTGGGTCATCCCTGGCTAGTATGTCATAATCCTTCTATTAATTGGTCTAGTAATTCTATCCTATCCTGGAACGTTTCTTGTCATGTGAAGTGTTTAATGTCTGCCATCCCTCCCGTTTCTTCTGTCCCTACTTCTCAGGAGGAACCTGGCGATTTGACAGGAGTGCCGGAGGAATATCATGATCTGCGCACGGTCTTCAGTCGGTCCCGAGCCAACTCCCTTCCTCCTCACCGGTCGTATGATTGTAGTATTGATCTCCTTCCGGGGACCACTCCTTCTCGGGGTAGACTATACTCTCTGTCGGCTCCCGAACGTAAGGCTCTCGAGGATTATTTGTCTGTGTCTCTTGACGCCGGTACCATAGTGCCTTCTTCCTCTCCGGCCGGGGCGGGGTTCTTTTTGTTAAGAAGAAGGACGGTACTCTGCGCCCCTGCGTGGATTATCGAGGGCTGAATGACATAACGGTTAAGAATCGTTATCCGCTTCCCCTTATGTCATCAGCCTTCGAGATTCTGCAGGGAGCCAGGTGCTTTACTAAGTTGGACCTTCGTAACGCTTACCATCTCGTGCGCATCAGAGAGGGGGACGAGTGGAAAACGGCGTTTAACACTCCGTTAGGGCATTTTGAGTACCGGGTTCTGCCGTTTGGTCTCGCCAATGCGCCAGCTGTTTTTCAGGCATTAGTTAATGATGTTCTGAGAGACATGCTGAACATCTTTGTTTTTGTCTATCTTGACGATATCCTGATTTTTTCTCCGTCACTCGAGATTCATGTTCAGCACGTTCGACGTGTCCTACAGCGCCTTTTAGAGAATTGTCTCTACGTAAAGTCTGAGAAGTGCTCTTTTCATGTCTCCTCCGTTACTTTTCTCGGTTCCGTTATTTCCGCTGAAGGCATTCAGATGGATTCCGCTAAGGTCCAAGCTGTCAGTGATTGGCCCGTTCCAAGGTCACGTGTCGAGTTGCAGCGCTTTTTAGGTTTCGCTAATTTCTATCGGCGTTTCATTCGTAATTTCGGTCAAGTTGCTGCCCCTCTCACAGCTCTTACTTCTGTCAAGACGTGTTTTAAGTGGTCCGGTTCCGCCCAGGGAGCTTTTGATCTTCTAAAAGAACGTTTTACGTCCGCTCCTATCCTCGTTACTCCTGACGTCACTAGACAATTCATTGTCGAGGTTGACGCTTCAGAGGTAGGCGTGGGAGCCATTCTATCCCAGCGCTTCCAGTCTGACGATAAGGTTCATCCTTGCGCTTATTTTTCTCATCGCCTGTCGCCATCTGAGCGCAACTATGATGTGGGTAACCGTGAACTGCTCGCCATCCGCTTAGCCCTAGGCGAATGGCGACAGTGGTTGGAGGGGGCGACCGTTCCTTTTGTCGTTTGGACAGACCATAAGAACCTTGAGTACATCCGTTCTGCCAAACGACTTAATGCCCGTCAAGCTCGTTGGGCGTTGTTTTTCGCTCGTTTCGAGTTTGTGATTTCTTACCGTCCGGGTAGCAAGAACACCAAGCCTGATGCCTTATCCCGTCTGTTTAGTTCTTCTGTGGCTTCTACTGATCCCGAGGGATTCTTCCTTATGGGCGTGTTGTCGGGTTAACAGTCTGGGGAATTGAAAGACAGGTTAAGCAAGCACTCACGCACACTGCGTCGCCGCGCGCTTGTCCTAGTAACCTCCTTTTCGTTCCTGTTTCCACTCGTCTGGCTGTTCTTCAGTGGGCTCACTCTGCCAAGTTAGCTGGTCATCCCGGTGTTCGAGGCACTCTTGCGTCTATTCGCCAGCGCTTTTGGTGGCCGACTCAGGAGCGTGACACGCGCCGTTTCGTGGCTGCTTGTTCGGACTGCGCGCAGACTAAGTCGGGTAACTCTCCTCCTGCCGGTCGTCTCAGACCGCTCCCCATTCCTTCTCGACCATGGTCTCACATCGCCCTAGACTTCATTACCGGTCTGCCTTTGTCTGCGGGGAAGACTGTGATTCTTACGGTTGTCGATAGGTTCTCTAAGGCGGCACATTTCATTCCCCTCGCTAAACTTCCTTCCGCTAAGGAGACGGCACAAATCATTATCGAGAATGTATTCAGAATTCATGGCCTCCCGTTAGACGCCGTTTCAGACAGAGGCCCGCAATTCACGTCACAGTTTTGGAGGGAGTTCTGTCGTTTGATTGGTGCGTCCGTCAGTCTCTCTTCCGGGTTTCATCCCCAGTCTAACGGTCAAGCAGAGAGGGCCAATCAGACGATTGGTCGCATACTACGCAGCCTTTCTTTCAGAAACCCTGCGTCTTGGGCAGAACAGCTCCCCTGGGCAGAATACGCTCACAATTCGCTTCCTTCGTCTGCTACCGGGTTATCTCCGTTTCAGAGTAGTCTGGGTTACCAGCCTCCTCTGTTCTCATCCCAGCTTGCCGAGTCCAGCGTTCCCTCCGCTCAAGCGTTTGTCCAACGTTGTGAGCGCACCTGGAGGAGGGTGAGGTCTGCACTTTGCCGTTACAGGGCACAGACTGTGAGAGCCACCAATAAACGCAGGATTAAGAGTCCAAGGTATTGTTGCGGCCAAAGAGTGTGGCTTTCCACTCGCAACCTTCCTCTTACGACAGCTTCTCGTAAGTTGACTCCGCGGTTCATTGGTCCGTTCCGTGTCTCCCAGGTCGTCAATCCTGTCGCTGTGCGACTGCTTCTTCCGCGACATCTTCGTCGCGTCCATCCTGTCTTCCATGTCTCCTGTGTCAAGCCCTTTCTTCGCACCCCCGTTCGTCTTCCCTCCCCCTCCCGTCCTTGTCGAGAGCGCACCTATTTACAAGGTACATAAGATCATGGACATGCGTTCTCGGGGACGGGGTCACCAATACTTAGTGGATTGGGAGGGTTACGGTCCTGAGGAGAGGAGTTGGGTTCCGTCTCGGGACGTGCTGGACCGTTCACTCATCGATGATTTCCTCCGTTGCCGCCAGGATTCCTCCTCGAGTGCGCCAGGAGGCGCTCGGTGAGTGGGGGGTACTGTCATGTTTTGTCATTTATTATCTTGTCTTGTCCCTGTGCTTCCCATTCTATTCGTTTCCCTCTGCTGGTCTTATTAGGTTCTTTCCCTCTTTCTATCCCTCTCTCTCCCCTCCCTCTCTCACTCTCTCGCTCTCTCTTCTCTCTATCGTTCCGTTCCTGCTCCCAGCTGTTCCTATTCCCCTAATCAATCATTTAGTCTTCCCACACCTGTTCCCGATCCTTTCCCCTGATTAGAGTCCCTATTTCTTCCTTTGTGTTCCGTTCCTGTCCTGTCGGTTCCTTGTTTAGAATTCACCGTGCTGTGATTGTGTATCGCCCTGTCGTGTCGTGTTTTCCTCAGATGCTGCGTGGTGAGCAGGTGTCTGAGTCTGTCTGGTTCGAGTGCCTTCCCGAGGCAACCTGCTGTTCACCTGCTGTTCAAGATCGAGTCTCCAGTTAGTCCTCGTCATTTCGAGTGAAAGTTGTGTTTTTTTGTTTGTATTCACTTTACTGGATTAAAGACTCTGTTTTCGCCAAGTCGCTTTTGGGTCCTCTTTCACCTGCATGACAAAATTATTGTGGGAAGCTTGTGGAAGGCTACCCTGAAACGTTTGACCAAAGTGAAACAATTTAAAGGCAATGCTACCAAATACTAATTGAGTGTATGTAAACTTCTGACACACTGGGAATGTGATGAAAAAAATAAAAGCTGAAATGAATCATTCTCTCTACTATTATTCTGACATTTCACATTCTTAAAATAAAGTGGTGATCCTAACCAACCTAAGAAAGGGAGTTTTTACCAAGATTAAATTGTGAAAAACTGAGTTGAAATATATTTGGCTAAGGTGTATGTAAACTTCCAACTTCAACTGTATACTGCAGTTCCAATACATTCCTTTCAACCGCTCCAATATTAAATGTGGATATTTTGTTTAAAAATGTAATCCTATTTCCCTTACATGCTAAACAGTGAATGTTTAATTTCATAACACACAGTATATTGGAGTGGAGCTGAGAGGATGTTAACTGTACACTTTGACCACCACTCTTGACCTTTAACCCCCCTGAACCGCACCCTCACTGCAGCATACAGGGTTTCCTTTTTCGTTTTCACAGATAAGTCGGTACCGATCAGTCCCTAAGGAGTTTGATGCATCTTCAGGGACCATGCAGGTACGCTTGCTGCATGTGCTGGCTAGTACTCATTTGCAATAATCTCCTTTTTATCATTTAGAGGCTAATTGTGTAACATTACACCTGCCTCCCCGAGCCTTGGGTTTGGCATGGCGCAGAATGAGTTTCTTTTTTAAATCTCCTCATAGGGTGGTTAGAGTTTCTTAATGAGATTACCCTAAAGCCAAGATCTGCTTTGTGTCCCTGGTATATGGCGAGATTCTGGATCAAGTAAAGTGTGGGGGAATCAATGGAAGATGCAGGCGGCCGGCCTTGTTGCGGTACCCCACACCCTCCCCCACCCCCCCGCGTGTAACTTGGACAGGGACCGTCGCTATCACACATGACATTGTGTGCAAGCTTTGCATAGGAAATATCTTTGTCTCGCTGTCATGCTTGCTGCAGTTTTCGTGCTTTTCCTTTATCTCGCCGTCCAGTTCATATTTGTTGTTGGATCAAACTTCCTCAACAATCATTTTGCTGCCGAAAAGACAGATGGGTTGAATATTGAGCTAAATTAAAAGACAGCCTACCCATTGTCTGGCAAGTGGCATAAACTTGTTTAGTTGCGGTTAGGGTATACCGTATATTGCTCTCTTTTGTGTCTTTAGTTAGTCACAATATATGGTATTGTACCACAACTTTTAAGACCTAGCCTATTAATTATATTACTAGGGTGGTAGTACAGCCGTAATGTACAAGACAGAGTCATATAAAACACAGACCTACACACCCATAACAACCCATCTACAACTAAAAGCCTTTCTTCTACTCATTTATTTGGATTGTCATGTCCTTGTGAATTTCAACCCAGAGAAAGGAGCGGAAGCTGTCAACTGAACTGGGGCAAAATCATACATACACACCCACACAAACAACTGGAATGTGAAATTCCCAGACTGAGAGTGAATTCTCACTGAACAAAGCGAGAACTAACATGTAAATATTGTTGCCCCTTTGCTCACGATATGAAGTTGATTAAGAGAGTAAAGGTTAGGGTTAGGGAAGGGGCAAGGATTAGTACTGTGGGACTGTGTCTAGGGTTACCATAACAGCCAGGCTAGTGGGACTAGTAATAACAACAGAAGTAATAATAATCACAGACTAATTGATTGAACCTTGTGGCTTCCTTGCGAGAGGGACATTTTGTCAAGCTGAATGCCTCTCTAAGAAATGTAGGCGTCTTTCATTGTCTTGTGTTAGGGTATTTTGCACCTTGAAAACATTTATATTAAATCAAGAATATAGCTATGTTGAGATTCAAAAGTGAACACCACCTTTCATTTATGGAATATATTCATTTCATAACAGTCTTCCGTTGAATATATATTTTTGAAAGCGATCTGGACAACTACTACATATATTTGAAACATTCTGTGTTTCTCTATAACATTGTAGTTGTGTTGAATGTACAAAGGACCCTAGAAGCCCTTGGGCTGTATGCTGCTGCTACAGAGAGGTATTTGCACTGCGTCAGTGGAGTATCCTGTCATGGATAGAAAATCCTGTTTGAAGTATGGCCCCCATCTTTCACACTGACGATAATGCTGCTGGCTTTATCATGTCCTCCGTGCAAAGCCCATGTCTTCCCCTTTTGTCCAGCTCCCTCTCCCCCACTCCTGCACACCCCCTGGCTTTCCTCTTTTGTGTCGCTCTCTGTCACATTGCCCACAGTTCACTGTGAGGAGACGGATTCCAAACCTTGATGCATGCTGGGAAATGTAGTTGGAACATGGCTCGAGAATTCTAAGCTTCACAGTCTAAACGTCATTCTTAGACTACAGTAGACTGAGATCTTGCCGGTGCCGATGAATGATGGTTTAATATTGGGTGAAACATGGAAGACTGTTAGAATTACATGTATGGTGTAAATTGAGATAAAATATATATTTCATTGCAAGTAAAGGAAATGTATTTTAATGTTTAGTACAGAAAAAAATCTAATTGAGATGAATGGTTAATACAAATGTGTCTTATGATCATACTCATGGTTTTATACTGAGAAAATTAAAATATATGGTAAATACTTAGCATTTTAAATAAGACACATTCTTATTATTCATTATTCTGTCGCTGCTCCTAAATCCATCCATGGCTCTTACATCCATGGCTTTGTTGGCCCCTCAGAAATCGTAAGCCGGCATCTTAAATAGGGGCCTCTCATGGCATGTGCGTTTGCAGTACCTTATCTGGAGAATATCACAAACATTCTCTAGGACATCAAATATTTAAACAGGCCATACAAACGAGAGACCAGGGGAGAATGCTGGAAACACGCTACGAGGGGTTCCTTTGGAAAACAATAAATGTTTTACCAGACCCTCAATATTTTCATATTCAATGACTCTGTATGATCCATATGATCCCAACGTAAAGTGGGTATGCGAACCCTCTCTCTTAAACTGAAGCAGGCATATATTACCAGGCTTAGAGCTTGGCAAGCCCCGTATCCCAAAATAGAATTCAACAATACTCTACGAGGATGCATTAAATAAATCTCTGCTCGGCTAATCCGTGGAACAGTTCACATCTTCGAGAGAGACACTCCGGTAGCACAAAAGCATCCGCTCTGCTCGCTGCGCCTTCATCTGGGGACAGACACACATAAAGAGAGATATTTAGAGAGTGAGGATGGGGTTGGGGGGGAGAGAGAGAGAAGAAGAAATCCTCCTCTAATGTGACAGAGAATTCTCCCCCCAAAATCATCATTGTGCTACTCCTGCGCTGCAAAACAGATTTGATATCACTGCATATCTTTTTTATTTTTCTGGGAGTAAGTGCAATACTTAATCTAGCGGCAAATATGGACATGAGGGCCATTTCGAAACATGTTGTACATAAATGTTAATCACATTAGCATTTCCTAGACTTCCGTAAATCTCCATAAATAGCATACTGAGGTTGATCCCTCCTTTTTTGCCCATTGAGAGAAAATTATAGTTGATGAATTGCTTTTGCCATGCATGTAGGCTAATGAAAGCTTTGCTCCTGGGCTTTCCTCAACAAAGGCTCATAATTTTTCCACTTTCCACTAAAATAAGAACCTGTTCCACTTTTAATTAATAGTTCCATTCAGTAGCACATGCATACTTTCGAAATTGATTTTGTATAGGTGAGGCTTGGTTATTAATACTAAAGGAACAAGCCCATTGTGTTCAGGTGGGCGGTAGGTAATGTGATCCTGCAGGTTTATAGAGACTTTCTTCTGACATGATCTACCTCACTGCGCAATGAAGTCATAAAAGCTCAACCACCTTCAAACAAAAGCTGGCATCTCCGTACAATTCTTGACACCATTTTTTCAAAGGAAACTTTTATATGACAAGTATTTGTTGTCTAACACACTCTCTTAACACATTCGCCTGGACCATATACTGTATGTGTCGTCACATATTGTGCAACATGCACATATTCTGTGATGGTAAGATAGGAGAGAGAGGATATAAGAGCCACCGTTGTCTTTTTCTATCGAAAGGTTGGAAACCTTGATTCTGAGACATGGCAAAGAAGGTGGCGATTTACTGATATATGGAAAGTGTGCTTTATTAAGACTGTTAGGCTTGGATCAGATACTATGTGTAGGGGCATTCGTAAGGTAGTTCCCCACACTTCTCTAATCCGTTCACGAACAACGTGATGCTATCATGTGCATGGTAACAGTTACTTGAAATCATCCAGGAGATAGGAAATGCATGCCGGAACTGTGCTCTGCCGTAACACAATGAGAGTGTACTGCAAACTTCAATGCAATATTAGAATTGCTGTTTTCAAAGAGGATATGGGCTTATAGCTTATATATGACAATATATTAGAAATATATGAGAATATGTGCAGCCTATTCCTTTGCATTTTTCAGAAAATACAGTTTCGCTATCTTATTCCTGACCATGAAAACACAGGACTAGCAATTAGCCATTAGCATGCATAAGCTGTAGGTGCACACTGCCATGCATAATTCCAAGGCACTTGACTTGAGTATGATAACCCAGACTGCTTTGTGTTTGACTGAGCAAACATCCCCTGTCTAGCCATATGTGTGTTGACGGGACAGCCCACCTATCCTTTGACACATCTAAATGAGCAGTTTTTTTTTGCATTGGCTCTCAGACCATTTCCCTTACTCTAGTGTTTAACCACTTAACAGATGCTTGTCACCATATTTGTTTTCAGAATTATGTTCATGGCCCAAGATGATAGTGACTGTCTGTCATTCCCTGAGTTCAACAGAGGTCAGTTAAATGTACATATATGGTGATTATTACATTATAAAACCTCTTTAGTTTATTCCTACAGTTAAATTTGGCCCATTCAGAGGCCTTCCCAAATCACTGCAGTTGACGTCATTAATCATGTTTTTATTGCTTTTAGGTCTCATATTCATTCATTTATTTGACACTGAACAAAAATACGAACACAACATGTAAAGTGTTGGTCCCATGTTTCATGGCATGCTGACTACAGGAATGTCCACCAGAGCTGTTGCCAGAGAATTGAAAGTACATTTCTCTACCACAAGCCACCGTCAACATCGTTTTAGAGAATTTGCCAGTACATCCAACCGGCCTCACAACCGCAGGCCACATGTAACCATGCCAGCCCAGGACCGCCACAACCGGCTTCTTCATTTGCGGGATCGTCTGAGACCAGCCTCAAAGACAGCTGATGAATCTGTGTGTTTGCACAACCAAAGAATTTCTGCACAAACTGTCAAAAACGGTCTCAGGGAAGCTCATCTTCATACTAGTCATCCTCACCAGGGACTTTACCTGACTGCAGTTTGGCATTGTGACCGACTTCAGTGGGCAAATGCTTACCTTTGATGGCCACTGGCATGCTGGAGAAGGGTGCTCTTCACGGATTAATCCTGGTTACAACTGTACCGGGCAGATGGCAGGCAGAGTGCATGTATGGTGTTGTGTGGGCGAATGGTTTGCTGATGTCAACGTTGTGAACAGAGTGCCCCATAGTGGTGGTGGGGTTATGGCATGGGCAGGCACAAGCTATAGATAACGAACAGAATTGCCTTTTATCAATGGCAATTTGAATGCGCAGAGATACCGTGACGATATCCTGAGGCCCATTGTCGTGCCATTCATCCTCCGCCATCAATTCATATTTCAGCATAATAATGCACAGCCCCATGTTGCAAGGTTCAATACAGAAGCTGAAAATGTCCCAGTTCTTCCATGGCCTGCATACTCACCAGAAATGTCACCCATTGAGCATGTTTGGGATGCTCTGGATTGATGTGTACGACAGCGTGTTCCATGTTCGCGTGCCCGCCAATATCCAGCAGCCTTGCGCAGCCATTGAACTGGAGTGGGACAACATTCAACAGCCTGATCAAGTCAACAAATCTATATTCCCAGTCATGTGAAATCCATAGATTAGAGCCTAATGAATTTATTTCAATTGACTAATTTCCTTATATGAACTGTAATCTTTGAAATTGTTGTAGGTTTCGTTTATATTTTTTGTTCAGTGTAATTGTAAGATCAATGCAAACAATTCCAAAGAGAATCAAGCCAATGAGGAATCATTACTGTTCTCAATCTGCTCCGCTGTACCTGTGAGTAAAGTTCTCGAAGTGGGCGATCCATATGGCGATTTGGTATTTGCATTTTGAAGCTGTCAGAACGAATTGGCCCTGACACTGAACAGAGCCAGCTTAACAGCAGCGGTAGCTGCACTTAAGCACGGTGGGTGATTTCATACCGATTAGCACAAATCATGGAGCACTTAACGTTATTGCTCTGTGAGTCTAACAACACTTTGACACCTCCTCTGGATCTGACCTCTCTCAGGTTTATTTCCCCGCGTAGCATTTAGATTTCATCAAACTTAAAAGTCATTCATCCAGACTAGTTTTCAAATGCATTGTTGTTTAAATATGGCCCAAAGCGATGTATCTGGGTTCTCGCTGAGGCCAAGCTTCCCCTCTTGTTTGGAGAGGAGTGGGGGTTTATAGGAGGGTTGGGATGAACAGGGACACCCTGGTGGCCCCCGTCCTGCTGCCCCCTCATCTTGGGGCCTGTGCCAAAACTGCTCTGGCACGGAGCTGGAGCTGCAGTCTCCATGGTGACAAGCCACTTCAGCTCACTAGCTTTGCCCATTGCTACCGTGCTCTGATTCAGACTGATGTAAAACAAAAACATTAGAATAAATAATATACAGTTTCACCATTCTCCCTCCCTATTGTGTCTGCTACTAAAGAAAAGCCCAATGTGGGTGCATTTTGCTGCTGCCTTGTATTGTGGCTGAAGAATGATGCACTAAATAGCTGATGTGATGGTGTAACAGGCTAATGGAGGAGCCTTTGGCAGCGTTGTACCCTAGTGTGGAGGGATAGAGAGAGGCAGTCCCAGTGGAGTGGATGTGGCTGCTGTGATAGTTCTGAACTCTCCCAGTGTTTGTATGTCAGCCAGCAGCCTAGAGAAGGAGACTTGAGACATTCTCCACACCATCTTGCAGACGGAAAACATTCCCCTCAATTAAAATGAGTTAATTTGAAAGCATAAGCTTGTTCTTAATTAAGAGGAGCTTAGACATCTCCTGAAATTAAATTCCTGAAATGAGAGTAATGTTGACGATATATTCCTTTGTTCGTCTGGTGGTGCTCCTTCCCTCTTCAATTCTGGAATACAGTAGCCACAGCCCACCGTTAATGCAAAACCTAGATAAAACCTGAAAAGGGGATAACATTAGCCATTTGCACGAGTACATATTTGAGGGGAGAAGTTTCCATTTCAAAGAAGATTCACAGTGGACTCCCACCATGTCCTCCCTCTCACCACTCTCCCTGTCTGCCTGGCTCTCTGCATCCACGTAGCCAGAGAGAGAAGAATGAGAGAGGAGAGGGAGAGAGGGAAAGAGATTGTGGCATTAAGTAAATAATTTGTATGATAATTCATTACAGCACAGTCTTTTTCATCTTTAATTGGTCTAAATGAAGAGACATTTCACACCATTTAGATAAAAAAGAAAAAGGAGGCCAGCGTAATGAAAAGGGGCCTGCCTATCGGACTTCAGAGGTTTGCTCTAAATGAAAATGTAATTGCAGGCGGAATGGTACAAGAGGAGAGACCTGCGCTGTAGATCCGGGGGTATCTTCAGACAGCCGAGCAAAAGCTAATGACTGAGCAATTTGGAACATTTACTCACCCCAAAGACTCTCATTAAGTCAATCACAGGCTTAGCCGAGACCCACTCGCAGCGACTGGAGCGGGCCCCGCATTTATTCCAACATCAATCAGGAGGGGCCGGCTTCTTCTTTCAGAACCCCATGAAAAACGCCCAAGTAATTTATTCGGGATCTTTGAGAGGATAATGGCCAATTATTTGTTTATAACACTGGTTAAATTTTCATTAGGCAGATTAATGGAATATCATGTACCGTCAACACTGGACTGAGGGGTGGTGTGTCAGAGATAAACGGCCAAACAGATGATGTCGCTCTGTTGGTAAATTGGTTTTTCTGCATCCCCACTTCTCTCCATATGAAAATGTGAAGGTAGCCTAGGTGCTCAGAGGGGGACCCTTCAGCAGAGGCTGAGCTGGGATGAAATGAACACAACTGGGGAGAGCTAGCAGGTCTTTTGGTTTTTGTTTGGTAATATGTAAATACATCTCAATGTATAAACAAATGTGTTATTATTCTATTTGTAATATTATTAGATTTGCTTACAATGTTTGAGTTATATCTTTTTCCATGCTGTTTATCTTTAATTCAATACCAGCACTTTTCATTTGTATGATTGTGTGATGCCTGCACTAATATTTATACTCGCATTGGAGCCTTGGAAGTCTGGTGAGCACATATACTGCATATCTCATACACTACCACAAGTTTGAAATTATAATTCAGGTACGTTTTTTTTAATGAATACATGCAAAGACATATATTTTTTAAGGTGACTCTGGGTGCTAGCATAATCTGCCATTATGCAGGCGACACCAGATACCTGTAAGTGACAGCTATGAGTGAAGTGGCTACTACAAGGTAAGCCGGTTGCCGAATTGCTGACCCCTTATGATGATAAAGATTATAAACAGCAGTTTGAACCTTGAGCTGCCGTTTCTCAGACCTCCACTTGAAAGATGTCTGAGAATTATCATTTTGAGTGCTGCATAGTTTGCCCTCAAATAGCCTCTTTCCTTTTGCCTTTTTCCAACAGAGAAAGACGTTTTGGAATTCAGTAGACCTGTGTACAAGTTGTCATGTATTATAATTTCTAACTAATATTTGAAATATATAGTAATATTCTCAAATTGCTACATAAATTTTCATCCCTGTCAATAAAACATTGTGCAACCCCTAACGCAAATGAAAAAGTGGTTGTGCCAGTAACTCTTGAAGGGATGCTGGTTCAGAGATACTGTAGGAGAGAGTGGCTACAGCTGAAACTACCCTGAAAACCATTAGCAAAACAAGTAACTATTGCTGCACCAAACTAAAAAATACGCCACTTTCTCTTTGGAGGAGCAGGGATCTCTTCTGAAATATCGCAGTGCGCCTCGTCTGACTGTTGGCGATAGTTCGGCAGTCTCTGCCGCTCTTTTGGCGCAGTGCAAGTGAAGCACGCCTCTGTTTCATTCAGCAGCTTGAGCAGTTCTTCCACTGTCGGGAAAAATGGTGATGCACCTTAATATACAGTGCCTTCGGAAAGTATTCAGACCACTTACACATATTGTTAGATTACAGCCTTATTCTAAAATTTATTAAATTGTTTTTCCCCCTCATCAATCTACACACAATACACCATAACAAAAGTGCAAAAACTGTTCTGGGTTTCTTTTGCTAAAATAATATGCATAAAACATAAATAAAACATTTACATAAGTATTCAGACCCTTTACTCAGTACTTTGTTGAAGCAGCTTTGGCAGCGATTACAGCTTAGAGTCTTCTTGGGTATGACGCTACAAGCTTGGCACACCTGTATTTGGGGAGTTTCTCCCATTCTTCTCTGCAGATCCTCTCAATTTCTGTCAGGTTGGATGGGGAGCGTTGCTGCACAACTATTTTCAGGTCTCTCCAGAGATGCTCGATCGGGTTCAAGTCCGGGCTCTGGCTGGGCCACTCAAGGACATTCAGAGACTTGTCCCAAAGCCACTCCTGTGTTCTCTTGGCTGTGTGCTTAGGGTTGTTGTCCTGTTGGAAGGTGAACCTTCGCCCCAGTCTGAGGTCCTGAGCTCTCTGGAGCAGGTTTTCATCAAGGGTCTCTCTGTACTTTGCTCTGTTCATCTTTGCCTCGATCCTGACTAGTCTCCCAGTCCCTGCCGCTGGAAAACATCCCCACAGCATGATGCTGCCACCTCCATGCTTCACCATTGGGAGGATGCCAGGTTTCTTCCAGACGCTTGGCATTCAGGCCAAAGAGTTCAATCTTGGTTTCATCAGATCATATAGTCTTTAGGTGACATTTGGCAAACTCCAAGTGGGCTGTCATGTGCCTTTTACTGAAGATTGGCTTCTGTCTAGCCACTCCATCATAAAGGCCTGATTATTGGAGTGCTGCAGAGATGGTTGTCCTTCTGGAAGTTTCTCCCATCTCCACAGAGGAACTCTGGAGCTTTGTCAGAGTCACCATCGGATTCTTGGTTACCGCCTTGACCAAGGCCCTTCTCCCCCGATTGCTCAGTTTGGCCGGGTGGCCACCTCTAGGAAGAGTCTTGGTGGTTACAAATTGCTTCCAAACTTCACTGTGTTCTTGGGGAACTTCAAAGCTGCAGAAATGTTTTGGTACCCTTCCCCAGATCTGTGCCTCAACACAATCCTATCTCGTAGCTCTATGGACAATTCCTTCAACCTCTGCTCTTTTGCACACCAGTATTTCTACTTGCACATCATCATCTGCTATTTATCACTCCACTGTCAATTTGCTAAACTGTAAATACTTTGCTACTATGGTCTATTTATTGCCTTACCTCCTCACGCCATTTGCACACACTGTAAATATACTTTTTTTCTATTTAAAAAAAACCTCTGTTGTTGTTGTGTCGCACTGCTTTCTTTATCTTGTCCAGGTCGCAGTTGTAAATGAGAACTTGTTCTCAACTAGCTTACCTGGTTCAATAAAGGTGAAATAAAAAATATATATATATTTTTTAAATGGCTTGGTTTTTTGCTCTGACATGCACTGTCAAATGTGGGATGCTATATAGAGAGGTGTGCGCTTTTTCAAATCATGTCCAATCAATTGAATTTACTACAGGTAGAAACCTCTCAAGGATGATCAATGAGGCACCTGTGTTCAATTTCGAGTCTCATAGCAAAGGGTCTGAATACTTTAAAAAAATATATATATAATATACATTTGCAGAAATTTCTAAAAACCTGTTTTCACTTTGTCATTATGGGGTATTGTGTGTAGATTGCTGAGGATTTAAAAAAAATGTAATCCTATTTAGTAAAAGGGAGTTATAAAATCTGAAGACAAGTTACTTTAACCATGACACATTAAACCGATCATATTCACTGTTTCAAACATTAACTTCCGCGCTGCACTCGTGTGTAAATCGTCTTTATTTGTCTATCTTTGTTGTGCTAACTGGCAAATGGCGAAGCTAACTGTTTAGCTGGCGTTAGCTAGCAAGTGAACTAGCACTGGCAGTGTGGGATAATGGACAGTGAATTAAATGATGTCTTCATCATCTTGCTATATAGCTAGCTTGGTAAAGTATTTAGTGTTGTGTGCATTGTGCTGCACTTACCATCCCATTTGTTTCAAATGATTTTTTCCCCCTTTTTATTGTCTTCTGTTCATACTCCTTTTTGGCTCCCCCACGTGGGGGTCCATGCTCTCTGATTTGCTCAATGTCAAGTTGTCAGCCACTGAAGGGCATTGCGATTGTACATGAACAAATGGCAGGTTAGTTGGTACCAGGTCGGTATGCAACAGGGGGTGTATTTTGTTCTACCAAGAGAAAGAACGGCCTCCTACTGTGCTAAGTACCTATCAGCGGTCAGTCTTCTCCATGTGTCTGAGCTATAACACAAGAGGTTGCTATTATTCCTGAATTTGACCCAAAACCAAAGAGGAAGTCTGCAATGGTGAGAGCGATTGTAGGGAACGAATCGGTACGTCAAGCAAAGCTCTCAACCGCGCCAGCCCACTCTTCTATTCAGTTTGACACTGAATAAGTTTGTCATCTGAACTGTGCATAAGTGAGTGACAATTGAATCTGCACATCCTATGCGGAGCCCTCATACTGTAGTTAATGACTTAAAGCTCAGACTGGTAGGAATGGCAAACATTTTCCTGCCAACAGTGCTTAGTGCCTCTGAACAGAGTGTAGGCAGTCAATCTCTTTTGTGTTCACACAGCAAAGACCTTGGAAGTCGTTAGCTGCTCAACCTTATTAAAATACACCAAACCAGGTGGCATTGTGGTGTTGCTTGGCAATGAATGTCCATGTGTTGCTTATGGTGTAGATTCCAAGCTAGCTGCACTAATGTTGTTATTTTGTAGGAAGAAATTATTATTTCCATAATCCCATACTGCCAGTGCCAGCCCATAGCCAAAGTATATATATTAGTATATTCGCAAGCTAGCACAACATAGCTACAATGGGGCAAAAAAGTATTTATGCTGCAGTAGCTTGTGTCGGGGGGCTAGGGTCAGTTTGTTATATCTGGAGTGCCTCTCCTGTCCTATTCGGTGTCCTGTGTGAATCTAAGTGTGCGTTCTCTAATTCTCTCCTTCTTTCTTTCTCTCTCTCGGAGGACCTGAGCCCTAGGACCGTGCCCCAGGACTACCTGACATGATGACTCCTTGCTGTCCCCAGTCCACCTGGCCATGCTGCTGCTCCAGTTTCAACTGTTCTGCCTTACTATTATTCAACCATGCTGGTCATTTATGAACATTTGAACATCTTGGTCATGTTCTGTTATAATCTCTACCCGGCACAGCCAGAAGAGGACTGGCCACCCCACATAGCCTGGTTCCTCTCTAGGTTTCTTCCTAGGTTTTGGCCTTTCTAGGGAGTTTTTCTTAGCCACCGTGCTTTTACACCTGCATTGTTTGCTGTTTGGGGTTTTAGGCTGGGTTTCTGTACAGCACTTTGAGATATCAGCTGATGTACGAAGGGCTATATAAATAAATTTGATTTGATTTGATTTTGATATTTAGTCAGCCACCAATTGTGCAAGTTCTCCCACTTAAAAAGATGAGAGAGTGAAAACCTCCTTCCATCAGCAAGGGCATTGAAGATGAAACGTGGCTAGGTCTTTCAGCATGACAATGATCCCAAACACACCGCCCGGGCAGCGAAGGAGTGGCTTTGTAAGAACTATTTCAATGTCCCGGAGTGGCCTAGCCAGTCTCCAGATCTCAACCCCATAGAAAATCTTTGGAGGGAGTTGAAAGTCTGTGTTGCCCAGCAACAGCCCCAAAACATCACTGCTCTAGAGGAGATCTGCATGGAGGAATGGGCCAAAATACCAGCAACAGTATGTGAAAACCTTGTGAAGACTTACAGAAAATGTTTGACCTCTGTCATTGCCAACAAAGGGTATATAACAAAGTATTGAGATAAACTTTTGTTATTGACCAAATACTTATTTTCCACCATAATTTGCAAATAAATTCATAAAAAATCCTACAATGTGATTTTCTGGATTTTTTTCTCATTTTGTCTGTCATAGTTGAAGTGTACCTATGATGAAAATTACAGGCCTCTCGCATCTTTTAAAGTGGGAGAACCTGCACAATTGGTGGCTGACTAAATACTTTTTTGCCCCACTGTATTTACCTAGCTGGCTAAGGACACTGCAATAATTTGGCAGCTAACACAGGCAGCTGCTTCATGGAAACTAGTTAACCCATTGTGATTTAATTATGTCAAAACTAGCTGCAGTGGTTAGCAAGCTTGGAGGAAGTATTTAGTGTTGTGTGCATTGCGTCTGTGCACTTAGCTAGCTACCATCCCATAGCCTACATTGCATATGAAGTGTGACTGGCTCATCTGTGGATGTATGGCGAAAATGCCCACAGGGCACACACTTGTTGTTTCCACATAATTTCAATTAAATTACGTTTAACCAACATGGAATAGATGTTGAATTGATGTCTGTGCCCAGTGGGTGCCCTCTTTCTTAGGGCACCCCCATGTGGGGATTTGTTCACTCTGATTGGCTCAAAGTCAAGATGTTGGCCACTGACGAGTGTTGCGATTCTACAAGTAGAAACGGTATGTTCGTCGCTACCGGGTCGGCACCGCTTTTGTTCTTGCAAGAGAAGGAACGGCCTCCCACTGTGAAAAGTACCTATCAGCAGTACCTATCTGCAGTGAGATTCTTGGTGTGTTTCATAACTTAAACACTCGATAAAGGCCAAGTTTGGTCAAACATGACGTATGCTAAACTTTGTTTTGGTTCCTTTTTGACAGTTTCACATGATCCAACATGCAAGACTAGACTATGTAAGGTGTTCTCTCCATCTCAAACCAATTGGAAAGAGGGAATTTAATTGAAGACTCTTTATAAATGTATTTCAGCATGTACAATATAGGTCTGCTTGTTAAAATTGAAAATGACATTCAAAACGAATCAGCTGATGACAAGCATGGCTGTGGGTTTTCCTACATTGTCACCATCTAGGCTATCACTGTTGACAGACTTGTCATGAACTGTCACACATAGTACCCCTATACTTAAACATTCCTTAGTATTCATCCATCATTGGCCTCACTTAGGATCAGGCACTTTGGACGCAAATATTAATTTAGACCCCTGGATCCCAATCTGCCAACCTTAGGGTACCTAACGTGCCCACTAGCTCCCCTATCAAAACAATCGTCAGCTAAAAGAGGTTGTCGTTGGGCCGAGCTATCTGTCACCCGGCCACCAGTAGCCAGCAGGACACAAAGGCCATTTAATTAGGCCTACTGCTCCTCTCTGGTGTGAAAGACTCTCAGGCCCGTTTGATTCCCCACCACTCTCCCAGCAGGAAGTGGTTGGTGATAATTGACACAGGATTTCCTTGTTAACCAGCGGCAGACTGTGGATTAAAGTGACAGAGATCTCCAGAAGAAAGTGGGGATCAGATAAGAGAGGGAGGGGAGACGGGGGGGGGGGTGCAGGGGAAGAAGAAATGGAGGGGGTAGCCGCTATTTACCGCTCTCGAGAAACCAGGAAGGAAATAGCAATAACAGAGCGGAGCGCGGGTCCTGCCGCGAGATGTAGCTCCCACTTATCTTAGCCACTCAGCTTGGCTGATCAAAGATTGGCTTCCCTTAAAATAACCTGGGCCCAAGGTTGACTACATGCTTCCACGCCATGGGTTTTTTGGCAAATTATCACTTTTTTCCAATCCTCCCTATGAAAGATGGATTGCTGTTTGTGGAGGACTAGAGGACTAGAGAGATAATCTCTTTTCAGTTGTACAATTATACACTATCATGGAATGAAAGCACATTTGCAAATGATGTAATTTCCCGCTTTGTACCAACTGGGTCATGAGCCTTGACAAAAGCTATTATCATACAGACAGGAGACATACCCAGCCGGCTGTAGGGCAAAGATGGAGGCTTTCAGAGTGCATAATCCATTTGATTTATTATTAGGTTCCTCTTCAACTTATCCAGCTACTACAGAGCTTACCAACAGACATTTGACAAGTGCTCATTGGTAGGGTTTAGCATAGGTCCTCCAGTGATCCAGTGAGGATAACGAATGGCTGTACTCGTTGGCTTTCTTAAAGTCTTTACCAACAGCCCTTTCCATAATTTATTCCCATTACATTCCCTTTTATTTGTATCGAACATCCCATGATGTGTTCCCATTAGGAAAGGGGAATACCTAGTCAGTTGTACAACTGAATGCCTTCAACTGAAATGTGTCTTCCGCATTTAACCCAACCCCTCTGAATCAGAGTACCACTTATTTGCATTATTTAACTTAAAACTAATGGTGATTTCTGTCAAGGCTCAGGAGAAGGCCCAGATGCACACAGTTTCAAAGTAACAAAAGTTATTATTCAAACAGGGGGGCAGGCAAATGACAGGTCTGAAAGATAGAGAACGGCAGGCAGGCTCAAGGCAGGCAGAGGTCAGTAATCCAGGGTGGTATGGCAAGGTTCAGAACGACAGGCAGGCTCAGGGCAGGCAGGATGGTCAAAACCAGGAAAAGCAGAAAACAGTCAGAACGGGAAAAAACGCTGGTAGGCTTGATGAAACAAAACGAACTGGCAACAGACAAAAAGAGAACACAGGTCTAAGTATAATGGGGAAGATGGGCGACACCTGGAGGGGGGTGAGACAAGCATAAAGACAGGTGAAACAGATCAGGGTGTGACAATTTCAATGTTATGTGGTTTGTAATTGGATTATCATGATGATTTATGACTGCCATTAATACTCTGTTGCCATTAGCGTGATCTGTGAACCTTTAAATGGCTTAGTGCAAGGTGGACAGCAGAAGGTGTCGCCCCATTCAACTCCACAAGTGAGCCCACCCACCAAACACCTTCCACAAACCATGCACAGTTGAAGTTTGGAAGTTTACATACACTTAGGTTGGAGTCATTAAAACTGTTTTTCAACCACTCCACAAATGCCTTGTTAACAAACTATAGTTTTGGCAATTCGGTTAGGATATCCACTTTGTGCATGACACAAGTCATTTTTCCAACTATTGTTTACAGACAGATTATTTCACTGTATCACAATTCCAGTGGGTCAGAAGTTTACATAAACTAAGTTGACTGTGCCTTTAAACAGCTTAGAAAATTCCAGAAAATGATTTCATGGCTTTAGAAGCTTCTGATAGGCTAATTGGCATAATTTGAGTCAATAGAAGGTGTACCTATGGATGTATTTCAATACCTACCTTCAAACTCAATGTCTCTTTTCTTGACATCCTGGGAAAATCAAAAGAAATCAGCCTAGACCTCCATAAGTCTGGTTCATCCTTGGGAGCAATTTCCAAACGCCTGAAAGTACCACGTTCATCTGTACAAACAATAGTATGAAAGTATAAACACCATAGGACCATGCAGCCATCATACTGCTCAGGAAGGAGACATGTTCTGCTTCCTAGATTTGAACATACTTTGGTGCGAAAAGTGCAAATCAATCCCAAAACAACAGCAAAAGACCTTGTGAAGATGCTGGAGGAAACAGGTACAAACGTATCTATACCCACAATAAAACAAGTCCTATATCGATATAACCTGAAAGGCTACTCAGCAAGGAAGAAGCCACTGCTCCAAAACCTCCATAAAATGCCACACTACGGTATGCAACTGCACATGGGGACAAAAATCATACTTTTTGGAGAAATGTCTGATGAAACAAAAATAGAACTGTTTGTCCATAATGACCATTGTTATGTTTGGAGGGAAAAGGGGGAGGCTTGCAAGCCGAAGGTCACCATCCCAACTGTAAGGCATGGGGGTGGCAGCATCCCGTTGTGGGGGTGCTTTGCTGCAGGAGGGACTGGTGCACTTCACAAAATGGATGGCACCATGAGGATGGAAAATGTGGATATATTGAAGCAACATCAAGACATCAGTCAGGAAGTTTAAGCTTGGTTGCAAATGTGTCTTCTAAATGAACAATGACTCCAAGCATACTTCCAAAGTTGGGGCAAAATGGCTTAAGAACAACAAAGTCAAGGTATTGGAGTGGCCATCACAAAGCCCTGACCTCAATCCTGTAGAAAATTTGTGTGTAACAGTTTTCTTGAGTTGAAGGAGAGGCGGACCAAAATGCAG
Source organism: Oncorhynchus gorbuscha (assembly GCF_021184085.1). NCBI lineage: Eukaryota > Metazoa > Chordata > Actinopteri > Salmoniformes > Salmonidae > Oncorhynchus > Oncorhynchus gorbuscha. The sequence continues at coordinate 55,998,481 of NC_060178.1, forward strand.
CGTGGTTTCTATTCATGGTTCTTTAATAAAGCAACTCCACATGAACAAACTAACAAAACAAGAACCGCAAAAAACCTAAACAGCCCTATCTGGTGCAAACACAGAGGCAGGAACAATCACCCACAAGACCCAACATCAAACAGGCTACCTAAATATGGTTCCCAATCAGAGACAATGACTAACACCTGCCTCTGATTGAGAACCATATCAGGCCAAACACAGAAACAGACAAACTAGACACACAACATAGAATGCCCACTCAGATCACACCCTGACCAAACATAACATACATTTACATTTACATTTACATTTAAGTCATTTAGCAGACGCTCTTATCCAGAGCGACTTACAAATTGGTGCATTCACCTTATGACATCCAGTGGAACAGCCACTTTACAATAGTGCATCTAAATATTTTAAGGGGGGGGGTGAGAAGGATTACTTTATCCTATCCTAGGTATTCCTTAAAGAGGTGGGGTTTCAGGTGTCTCCGGAAGGTGGTGATTGACTCCGCTGTCCTGGCGTCGTGAGGGAGTTTGTTCCACCATTGGGGAGCCAGAGCAGCGAACAGTTTTGACTGGGCTGAGCGGGAACTGTACTTCCTCAGTGAAACATAGAAACATACAAAGCAAACTATGGTCAGGGTGTGACATTGTGGGCAGAACTGAACAAGCGTGTGCGAGCAAGGAGGCCTATAAACCTGACTCAGTTACATCAGCCCTGTCAGGAGGAGGAATGGGCCAAAAATTCACCCAACTTATTTTGGAAGGCTACCCAAAATGTTTGACACAAGTTAAACAATTTAAAGGCAATAATACCAAATACTACTTGAGCATATGTAAACTTAGGACCCACTGGGACTGTGATGAAATAAATAAAAGCTGAAATAAATAATTCTCTCTACTATTAATCTGAGATTTCACATTCTTAAAATAAAGTGGTGATCCTAACTGACCTAAGACAGGGAATTTTTACTATGATTAAATGTCAGGAATTGTGAAAAACTGAGTTTAAATGTAGTTGGCTACGGTGTATGTAAACTTCCGACTTCAACTGTATTCCAAACAACAAGTCAAGAAATGCGTGTCTAAATATGTCCTCCAAACTATGAACTTTGCTGAAGCCAAAGGCCAAATATGAGACACTACATTTCCTCCCAAGCTCCTTAAGTTCAGCAAGGCAATATAATGTGAGTGCTTCCTGTCAATGTTGAGCGGTGCAGCATGAGAGTGTGACAGATTTACTCACACACCTGATGAGAGGCCCTCCACTTCTGAAACACCCAACCCGCCCAGCCTGACCCAAACCCAGTGCAAAATGCTATCTGGTCACCTTTAACAGCAAACTAATAACTGCCACTGTGATGGCATGCGTTCAGCACACACGGTTGGGTTAAAACCAGGTCCATCATATAAATCAGAACAGGAATTCCACTCCCCCCTGTCCCAACAGACAGTGCATGCAGCTGTGGATATGTGAGAAGGGGGGAAAATAAGAACGGAGTAGTTTACGAACATTACAAAAACTATAAACCGAGTGGCTGCGTCACACAAGTTAGGATTTGGAATCGGATAACTTTTTTGATCGTTTCTGACAGCGGCAGCTGGTGACTTTAAACGTCGAGGAGGAGGAGCACGTGTGCACAGACACAAACTGCATTTATTAGCGGCAGTTGCAATGATGCCTCACTCCCAGATAAATAACAACAGAAACATTTGCAATTTATCCACCATCATCAGTGAGTAAGACAGAATTGGTTTGGTTTTGCAGTACAACTGATGAATGGGAAAAGTCCTCAGCATGTCATATTTAGTCCTTACATCCACAAACTCTACAGCCATTATATAGTATGCCTGGGAGGTCATTAATGGCTGGATCAGGAAGAAATATGTTCTACAGACTGCACTCACAACATTCAAGGTGCAAATTCCAAAGAGGAGTCAAATCACCTTTTAAGTGATTAAACGCAATATTACATGAACATGCACTGGAGAAGCTTGACATCGCTGTCTACTCCTTCTTATCTGTGTGTTTCCTCATAGGTACTGTATCTTAACCATGCTGTAAGACTTCAATATGTGAGCATTAACACGCTTCAGGGTCCTTGATTTCTCCCCAGGAATGACTGTATGGCAAAACAGTGAGAGGCAAGACACAGGGCTGAAGATTTGGTGTTCCCTCAGTCTAAAGTAAATAGGATAGGCAGGGAAGCAATCACACAACCAACACATGCTCTGCTATCAAGAAAACACAGGAGTCTAGATTAAGATTTTGTCATGAACAAAATCATTGCTGGTTAATTGAATCGGTCTTCAGATAAACTCTTTTACCATTTCCAGCCTGGAGTGATAAACAAGTTCAACAATAATTATGTGAAGTCGCACTAAGGATCTCTCTCGCCACTTCTTGGCACTTCTTAGACGCAGCTTTTTTTTTCAAACAAGCAATATTCCTATAGATTTACAAATGATCCATGAATGTTCGTGCAGAGTAGAGAGGGGTCATGGTGTTCTGAGTATGTCTGTCCATTGCGAGTCACCACTCAGAAAACAGGAGAGGAGTCAGCAAGGGAAAATGGAGTGCAAATGACTGACATACAAATGTAGAGGATTAGTAGGGGGATAGCAGTTGACCCTGACCGTCAAACTGCTACTCAGAATACTATATTTTGTTGAAGTCATGCTTTGAAAAACATTTGAATTCAATTGCTGGAGCCCTTTCCTGCAGTCAACGACCAAAAGCGCCCTCTTTGGCCTCATGGGTGGAATGTTATTCATATTTTTAATAATTTCATAATTAATAACAATTATTTCAACTAAATGATGAAAATCTGGTGTTTCTACATCAAACAGTTTTGTTATATTTCGGTCTTCTGTAATGTATATAAAGTGTCATTTGTTTTTTAGGAAATGTTTTATTGTATCTTTATCTAACTCGGCAAGTCAGTCAAGATCAAATCCTTACCAATTTGACTTCAGTCTTTAGTCTTTGACAATCATTATTTACAATGACGGCCTAACCCAGATGACCTGGGCCAATTGTGTGCAGCACTATGGAACTCCAAATCACAGCTGGATGTGATACAACCTGGATACGAACCAGGGACTGTAGTGACCCCTCTTGCACTGAGATGCAGTGCCTTAGACTGCTGTGCCACTCAGGAACCCAATATTGGGACGCAAAACTCAAAATGTTATACATTTCAAATATATATCTGACATGATACAGGTGTCTTCTTTTTTTAAAGTCTTTAACCATGTGCATGTATACTTTTGTCTCAAAGTAGATTTGTTTAAAGACCACCAAGAATCCCTCTGATTTAGCCCACTGCAGTAAACAGTTAAAGAGCATATCAGTAACTGTCCAAGCATTCATTGCTGATTGAAATTAACATGGTCATATATTTAAAAATGCACTCCAGCTTTGTAAAAAAAACATTCCTGTTAAAAGACAATACATTTATGGACATACACTTAAGGTTAAACAAATATATTTTGAGCAAAATAGTATTTTTTCCGACACAACCGCAAACTTCACGGAGAAGGTCATTCAAGGAGTTGGTCTGACGGTGTCATCGGCCTTGTTTGTGGAGGTGAAATAGAGAACAAAAGTGGAAAGGTCCAACCCACCACTTGTGCCATTTCCTGAGGATACCTGGACCACCTATTGAGATGTTAAGTATTTCAGGTGATAAATGCAACAGGATCTCACAAATCTCACCAATTTGACTTCAGTCTTTAGTCTTTGACAATTTTTAGGGCCTTCCTCTGACACCCCCTGGTACAGAGGTCCTGGATGGCAGGAAGCCTGGCCCCAGTGATGTACTGGGCCGTACACACTACCCTCTGTAGTGCCTTGCGGTCAGAGGCCGAGCAGTTGCCATACCAGGCAGTGATACAACCGTTGTCATACTCTCAATGGTGCAGCTGTAGAACCTTTTGAGGATCTGAGGACCCATGCCAAATCTTTTCAGTCTCCCAGGGGAAATAGGTTTTGTCGTGCCCTCTTCACGACTGTCTTGGTATGCTTGGACCATGTTAGTTTGTTGGTGATGTGGACACTGCCTGGTACTTAATGATGGTGTTGGAGTCGTGCCTGGCCATGCAGTCATGAGTGAACAGGGAGTACAGGAGGGGGCTGAGGACGCAGGACCTGTATACCAGGCAGTGTCAGAGGAAGGCCCTACAAATTGTCAAAGACTCCAGCCACCCAAGTCATAGACTGCTCTCTCTGCTACCATACGGGCAAGCGGTACTGATGCAGCAAGTCTGGAATCAACAAGACCCTGAACAGCTTCTACCTCCAAGCCATAAGATTGCTAAATAGATGGTTAAATAGTTCCACCAATGAGTTCGACCATAACCCTTGTTCGTTTTGGACTTTTAAACATTACGTGCTTGAGACTTCTGGGTTTTACCATTGGATTCAGTGATTTCTTCTGCATCCGCACATACCAACCACTACGTTGTGATTAACGAGGGCTGAGCTGGAGCGGTGTTTGTGAGGAAATAAAGTGGCTCCCAAAAGCCCTGAGCTGGGTCTTTTTACAAAAACATCTGTGAGTCAGAATGGTTTGAGCTACAAGCTATAAAATGCTATTCATAAAAAGCTGAGATGCTCATGAACATGCACATTTACAATAACATGTTTTGCTCTATGACGCTCACAAGCTACACAAAAGTCGTTAGAAGGTAAGGAGTTCTTCTACATAGACAATCATAGGAAATCCGAGGACATAGTGTCTATAACCGTTGTCATTGACTAGTTGGATATTAATTTCCCAGTGATCAAAAATGTATGTACAGAATTCATATAAATATTTTTTTATCAGGTTTTTGCATTGGCGGACCTTGTTTTGTTGTCAATAAAACTCATGAATACAACTGTTTATGTCAAATTGTTTTGACCTGGTTGTCCTGAATTGATTTTTTTTTTTTACATTTCAGAATGAGGCTGAATATAAGGGCTGTGGACATTCAGATAAATGAAAGTCTGATAAATGAAAAGCCGATTTTTACCAGGGTCTTGAAAAGACGATTTTTGCCCGGGTCTTGGGTCTGATAGGGTTAACCAATAATTACCCGGACAATCCGCATTGACCTTTTTGCCATTTGTAAATCGTGAGGTGCCAGAACAAAAACTGAGCGCGAGAGGAGGGTGACCTGGGGAGTTCTGAGGTACTGGAATGCATGAGAAAAAAAGTGTGATAGAGCAGTAGAGTAGAGGCACTTACAGAAGTTGCACACATGGGAAACATTTTAATTTTTTTGTATTTATAAACGCATTTCATGCAATTCTACGTCATTTTACATGACAGGAGACTTTGGCACAATCTTTTTTAATGCAGCACGAATGATCGAAATGACAGGCTACTTTGACACTGACAAACTGATAATCTGAGATCAATGAAAACGACCTTGTCTTGACTTCATCAATAGTCTTGGCCTAGGGGTGTGGAGATACATGTTGTAGGCTACAATATGAGGAGGATATTATAGTCCTAAAATTGCTTTCCAGTTTCACTGCGTCATTCGCTGGTGATGGCTGATGTGCTCGTGCCAACATAGCTCTCTTGTAAAACAACATTTGTAAGTTTATCAAATATTTTGGTAGCCCGTGCAACATAGTCTTCTCTTTTCAACAGGAGCCATTTGCTTTCCAACCTGTATTTTCCCTCGATTGTATTTGAAATATTGCTAAAGGCCTGTTCTGTCTGCATGTTGTTTTTTCACTGACAGATTTGCAACGCGTTCCCGACTGTAGGCTATTCGTTGTTATTGGGCTACAATCCAAAGCTATGCTATTTTTCTTTTAACGATTGATCCTATGTGGCTAAACTATAGGCCTTCTCGTGTTGTAGTAGGCAATTCTGAATAATTTAATTTATATCTGAACAGACAGAAGTGATTATATAACTGGCAAACGTATTTAAATTCATCAGGGGTGCTGCAGTTCTTTCAGAACCCTTCGCGCGATTCTATAAGGAAATAAATGATGAAGTGCAACCCTGGAAAGATGAGAGTTGCAAGCTCATGTCTATCAGAGCAGAGAGGGATCATAGAAAGTGAATCGCATTCTAGTTATGTGAGAGATACTGGCGCGCTTCTCACACAGCCACTCGTTGGTCTCAAACATAGGTTACAATGTTGCTCAAACCATAAACCCGGGCCTGCCTCAACCGAATGAATATTAGGCCTGGGCTGAAAATTGACATTTTCACATGACTTTTTTTTTTTGCGTGGGTGCAGGATAAATAACGAATTGTCAACTCGAATGATCTTTGATCACTTTTGTTAGAATTTTTACATTGCAAAATGAGAAGAAAAAAAATGTCATGCTAGGAGAGGTACCGGATCCAAATAGGTTTAGGAACAAAACCGTCCATAATGGAGAAGTTCTGGATCATGTTCTGGCAGGATCCGACTCAAATTAAGCACGGGCACTAACTCTTTTGACTCATCACATATGCTGCAGCTACTGTTTATTATCTATCGTGCTGCCTAGTCACTTAATTCTGACCTATATGTACCTCAATGTACCTATATGTACCTCAATTACCTCATACCCCTGCACGTCGACGTTGTACTGGTTCCCTGTGTATATAGCTAAGTTATTGTTACTCATTGTGTATTTATTCCTGGTATTATTATTTTTATATTATTTATTTTTTCTCTCTCTCTCTCTGTGTTGTTGGAAAGGGCCAGTAACATTTCACTGTTAGTCTACAACTGCTGTTTACGAAGCATGTAACAAATAATATGTGATTGGATTTGATTTGAATGCACCTATGACTCCATTATATGTGCACCAAAATTACGATCTGCTTCTCTGAATTGCCTAGTGAAAGCCTAACACTGTAGGATTGTATTTTATAATTTAGCTACTGTAGTCATGTTGGCAATAGAACAAGCTATCAAATTATGGCCACCTGACCCAGATTGTGATTTATAATAGACCGTTTTTGGATTGTGTAAACAACAACAGTGATTGTGTTAAGACAGGGATGCAGGGTTGTGTTCCAAGGAAAACAACTACAAGTGTGCTTGCTCTAGCTCCTCAATGGCACAGCTAGGAGAGCTAAACATTTTTGTAAAGCACCTTATAGCTGTAGACTCTTCTTTGAGTCATGAAAGTGCATTGAAATTACTTAGGAGCTGTGCACGCTTTGGAGAGGTGTGTGGCACCTTGGAAACACCAGTTAGACCTCTATATTAAACCCTTCTCATTTTTTTTGTCTGATTTTGCACCTATCCCAGATTTTCAAAAAATATCATATTAGTGAATGTATCCAGAGTATTTTCAGATTTCTTTGTCAACAAATGCGGTGAAAAGTACAATAAATGTCAAATGCTATCACGGCTGTCGTAAGAACGGGACCAAGGCACAGCGGATGTTGAGTTCCACATGTTTTATTCAAAGAGAAACTTAAACAAAACAAAATATATCAATAAACGAACAACTAAACGTGACTACGTGGTGCACAAACACAAAACAATATCCCGCAAATACAGGTGGGAAAAATAGCTACTTAAATATGATCCCCAATTAGAGACAACGATACCAGCTGCCTCTAATTGAGAATCATGCAAAACACCAATATAGAAAATATAAACTAGAACACAACACAGAAATTATAAACTAGAATACCCCCTAGTCATGCGCCCCCCGGAGCTGGGTTGGATGCCGTGCCTGGACTGGGTATTGGCGCAGAAGAAGGCTCATAGAAATTATAAACTAGAATACCCCCTAGTCACTTGACAAATGCACATAAAATCAAAAGCAGTATAGTGTTTCGATTCATTATTGTGTCAGGTGAACTGTTGTGTCCTCACTTTTAGTCCCATAATCCATGTTTGTTCCCTTTAAATTGCTACCATGAGTGTGCATATGTTTTCCATATTTCTTCTGTAAGAAACATTTTGATTTAGCCCTATCCACATAGGCCAATTCCCAAGAGTATAAGGGGTTCAGGTTTGGGATAGGGTACAAAAATGTAAAGTGTCCAGTATTGGGATTGAATAAGCATTCTTTGGAGCCAGAGCTCACGGTTTGGGATAACATTAAAACAAATTAACTCCATGGTTAAGTTTACGTATTTATTCAGAATGATTAAATTGTAGACCTGCACAAGGCTGGGATGGGCTACAGGACAATAGGCAAGCAGCTTGGTGAGAAGGCAACAACGGTTGCCTCAATTATTAGAAAATTGAAGAATTTCAAGATGACGCTCCATGCAAGAGCTCACCTCGTGGGGCATCAATGATCATGAGGAAGGTGAGGAATCAGCCCAGAACTACACGGCAGGACCTGGTCAATGACCTGAAGAGAGCTGGGACCACAGTCTCAAAGAAAACCATTCGTAACACACTACGCCGTCATGGATTAAAATCCTGCAGTGCACGCAAGGTCCCCCTGCTCAAGCCAGCACATGTCCAGGCCCGTCTGAAGTTTGCATCTGGATGATCCAGAGGAGGAATGGGAGAAGGTCATGTTGTCTTATGAGACAAAAATATAGCTTTTTGGTCTAAACTCCGCTCACCGTGTTTGGAAGAAGGATGAGTACAACCCCAAGAACACCATCCCAACCATGAAGCATGGAGGTGGAAACATCATTCTTTGGGGATGCCTTTCTGCAATGGGGACAGGACGACTGCACTGTATTGAGGGGAGGATGGATGGGGCCATGTATCGCGAAATCTTGGCCAACAACCTCCTTCCCTCAGTAAGAGCTTTGGATATGGGTCGTGGCTGGGTGTTCCAGCATGACAACGACCCGAAACACACAGCCAGGGCAACTAAGGAGTGGCTCCGTAAGAAGCATATCAAGGTCCTGGAGTGGCCCAGCCAGTCTCCAGACCTGAACCCAATAGAAAATCTTTGTAGGGAGCTGAAAGTCCGTATTGCCCAGCGACAGCCCCGAAACCTGAAGGATCTGGAGAAGGTCTGTATGGAGGAGTGGGCCAAAATCCCTGCTGCAGTGTGTGCAAACCTGGTCAAGAACTACAGGAAACATATGATCTCTGTAATTGCAAATAAAGGTTTCTGTACAAAATATTAAGTTCTGCTTTTCTGATGTATCAAATACTTATGTCATGCAATAAAATGCAAATTAATTACTTAAAAATCATACAATGTGATTTTCTGGATTTTTGTTTTAGATTCCGTCTCTCACAGTTGAAGTGTACATATGATAAAAAATGACAGACCTCTACATGCTTTGTAAGTAGGAAAACCTGCAAAATTGTCAGTGTATCAAATACTTGTTCTCCCCACTGTATATATATAAAAAACAGAAATACCTTATTTACATACTGTAAGTATTCAGACCCTTTGCTATGAGCTCAGGTGCATTCTGTTTCCATTGATCATCCTTGAGATGTTTCTACAACTTGATTGGAGTCCACCTCTGGTAAATTCAATTGATTGGACATGATTTGGAAAGGCACACACCTGTCTATGTAAGGTCCCACAGTTGACAGTGCATGTCAGAGCAAAAACCAAGCCATGAGGTTGAAGGAATTGTCCGTAGAGCTCAGAGACAGGATTGTGTTGAGGCACAGATCTGGGGAAGGGTTTGAAGGCCTCCAAGAAGACAGTAGCCTCTATCATTCTTAAATGGAAGAAGTTTGGAACCACCAAGATTCTTCCAAGAGCTGGCTGCCTGGCCCAAACTGAGCAATCGGCAGAAAAGGGCCTTGGTCAGGGAGGTAACCAAGAGCCCGATGGTGACTTTGACAGAATAACCAGATGGGAGAAATTTCCAGAAGATGGGAGAAACTCCCAGAAGGACAACCATCTCTGCAGCACTCCACCAATCAAAAACCAGACACCACTCATCCCCTGTCCAATACCATACCTACGGTGAAGCATGGTGGTGGAAGCATTATGCTGTGGGGATGTTTTTCAGCGACAAGGACTGGGCGTCTAGTCAGGATCTAGGGAAAGATGAACGCAGCAAATCACAGAGAGATCCTTGATGAAAACCTGCTCCAGAACGCTTCCAGTCTGATGCGTGTAGAATGTCCACAGCTCAGTAAATCGTTTGCGAGCTGTTGTTTGATGGCCCGAATGTATGGCGAATATCGAAACTCAAGCCAATTTTACCACGTTTTTTCAACAAGTTTTTCGCTTCAGACGTTTCTATCTGCTCTACCATGCACCTGTCGGGTAGGGTTGAACGCCTCCTCTCCTCCTTAACCTCCCGAAAAAAGCTTCTCCCAAGCGGGTGTGACACCTACTCCCGTTGCCTGCTACACTGTTGATCCCACCTGGCAATCTGTTCCCTGGCCTGTGTCCCCCTGTCTGGTACAGGTAACCCCGCCACATTCCCCCCTCTCTCCCAAACTTTTGCTCGTCTCCAGCACACACGCACATACACACACACTGCAGACTTTAGACTGACTTGTGATTTCTGGCTGCTACACGTGATGCATTGTTGTCGCTATCTTATTGCTCTTTGTGCTCTTGTCTGTGTCCAATACTGTTTGTACCATATTTTGTGACGCTACCATGTTGTGCTGCTGCCATGTTGTGTTGCTACCGTGTTGTTGTCATGTATTGCTACCATGCTGTGTTGTCATGTACTGGTGCCATGATGTGTTGTTGTCTTCGGTCTCTCTATGTAGTGTTGTGGTGTCTCTCTTGTTGTGATGTGTAGTTTGTCCTATATTTTTTCATTTTTAATCCCAGCCCCCGTCCCCGCAGGAGGCCTTTCGCCTTTTGGTAGGCTGTCATTGTAAATAAGAATTTGTTCTTAACTGACTTACATAGTTAAATAAAGGTAATACAAATAAAAGAAGTTCACTACACATTGCAGCTGAAATTAAACTATTACAATTTTTCTGTCAATAGATTGACATCTAAATTAAATACGCTTCATCCTGTGCACCCACAGGGAGAAAATTAACAAAAGAGAAACCACATTTAATACAAGTATAAACTTAAACAAGGTATATTGGTTATTTGGCAAACTGCAATTAAGTTGTGGAATAAACAACAAAAACGTAGCCTAATTGTACAATAAAGGACTTCAAACAGCGGTCAAAACGGCTAGCCGATTGAACCAGCCAATAGGAGCCTAGTCCAGAACAGAGCCGGCGGGTGACTTTATTTCAGCAGCAGCCAGAATCAAATGATCAGAAGCTCCTTTTCTTCTCTAACACTTCGCAATCAGGAGAAGGGGGTCCATTTCTGGTCTTTGTGTAACGATACAGCCAGACGTTGTGGTCTAATCTAGTAACGTCAGTCTTAGCCTCATTATTAGAATACAAAGCAGGCTGCTTTCCTGTGCTTTCTATACCCTTTGTGCCATTGGTTTATGTTTTGGTGAGATACAGGGGGAAAAGCCCAAGTCTCCTGCAGGGGTTGAGTATTAACTTATGAAACAGTCCCTCTGGGAGCTTTGGGGTTCAAAAGAGGAGTTTGTCAACTTTCCTCTGGCTCTTTTTTGTGTTTCTATTTCACATTGATATTGGGTAAACAAATACATACTCCATAGTGACTGCCTATTGACACTGTACGTAACCCATGACATATTTCATACCATATTCAGGATGACAATGAGTAAATGTTCACAGTCATTAATTTTTTTAAATCTCTTTTCATAATAATCTACTTGGATACTGATGATTTAAATTGGCGTAAATCTGTATTAGGCCACTCGCATAAAATAAATATGTAGAGGAATGCTTTCTTGTCACTACAGCTGTATGTAAAACATTTTGACGTAATACATCTGGTTAATTCAAAAAGGAAGTAATGGCAACAGTAAGAGGCCTACTCAAAAACACCCAATTAAGATGTATTGACAATAGCAAACCAATCACAAATGTACAAATTTGTGCCTCCAGCTTCACTTCAGATTACTGCAAGGATAAGCAAACAAAAATGACTAGAGTAGGAGAGCAGACATCCCAAGGACTGCAGACCTCAGGACAGCAGTCCAGGGAAAGAGAAGAGAACAGAGGGAGGAGGAAGGCATAACCTCTCCCAGACAGGCCAATTTGGCCAAAGGATTAACCAAACAGCGGCAACTGATAAAGATCAGGAAACCAGAACCATATGCTCAAAGGGAGGTGCACAGAGGTGCTTATTTGTTTTTGCTAAATTGATGGGGTCTAATTGATAATATCATTACATCATGGGAGGGGCACAGGGGAGGGCAGGAGGGAACACAGAGGAATGTTGCCAATCAATCCGCCAAGAATACCACAGATGCTGGGCCCAGTCCACCCTCAGAAAAAGATTTGCCCTGCTAACCAAGAGCAGACCTGCCAGCCTAATATGTTCATGACACTCCATCCCATTCCCTTTCTCCTCTAAGTAGGGTGTGATCCAGCCTCAATTGCAATCTGACACTTCAGACTAACTGATGTCTTCTACATCACGATAAACATTTTACTGAGTTATAAACCTTAATCTAAAATGTTTTATTTACTGTATATGCAAGGATTTCAAATCATTGTAAATATTGGTTGGTGATTGGTTGATGGTTATTACACCTAGGTTATTCATCAAATATGATATTTCTGTGCACAATTTCTCCTAATTTGGTCAGTTTAGTAGTGCTCAGACCAAGTTCAGTTCTATAGTGTATGGATTGGATGCTGCTCCTGTAGCAGAACGCTGTAAGGCACCCATAGCTGAGTGAAAGAGAGAATGGTGGCCAGTTCGCTGAAGCCGTGATTTAGATGACAGCTAGGGCTTTAGAAAAGGCAAACAAGTTCATTACACTTCGACATACTTCCCTATCTCTCCCCGAGGACCTCTCAATGAAGACAGTGAAGAAATGAGCAGGCCCGGTCCTCTTCTCCAAAACCTATTAGAGGAGGCCCAGGGGTAAGAATGCCATTTACAATCCTCACACCCTTGACCTCCTCTCAAAAGGGTCAGCTTTTTCTTTCAACTTCATTTAAACATTTGTATTCATTTGTGTTCCCCAAAGCGCAACTTTGATGCTTCTTCTCTGACAAGCAGATGAGGAATGGAAAATGGTGTGTGTGTGTGTGTGTGTGTGTGTGTGTGTGTGTGTGTGTGTGTGTGTGTGTGTGTGTGTGTGTGTGTGTGTGTGTGTGTGTGTGTGTGTGTGTGTGTGTGTGTGTGTGTGTGTGTGTGTGTGTGTGTGTGTGTGTGTGTGTGTGTGTGTGTGTGTGTGTGTGTGTGTGTGTGTGTGTTGGTTGGGGGGGGTTGGTTGGATGGATGGCGAATGATTACAAATGTCCCCGTTCTAGCATAATTGGATCAAGCTGACTCACGGATTATTGAACAAGATGTTGCTTGTCTCAATGCAGATAGATTAACAATTAAATTTGTTTGGTAATTCGGCAGAATATACCTCGAACAGAAAATAAGGCGCATTAACATGAATAAATTAACAGTCTTCCCACAGGGAATATCATTAGCAGTGAATTTCATCTTATTGCCTCCCCCTAAGACTTGGCAACACATTTCATATTTCGAAGAGGAGAAAAATATCTAATACTCTTTTACAATGGCTTCTCTGTCAAAGTTTGTGTATTTGCATAGAGGTAATCAATTTCACAGTGCGTGCTCTGGATAACATAACCTCTTAATTGCACGCTAAACATCCTAATGAAATGTAGTGGGGTCACTAATATAAAATGTAAAATGTGAGCTACTTGCATTCATATAAGAATATAATTGATATGTTATTCTTGATTTATGCATGAAGGATCAACTTAGCACTGAATGAGTGACCCTGAAAATGATTATCTTCGTCTGCCTGTCTGACAGTCTCTAACCAAAACACTGGGGTGCCTGCCAAGTTGATAAAACCAGTCGCCTTGACAGAGAAAATGAGCCAGCTCAGATAAATACCATACCAAGACATACGTTTGATTTGTGTGTGAAGAACCAGAGTAATAGAAGTCAGCTCTCTCGCGGAGGCTAACCTGCACATAAAGAGCATGTTCTCATAAAAATCAACTGGCAAGCCATTAAACTAGTGCACAGCCTCCCAAAATAACTTTCCATTGCACTGCATCACCCACTGGTCAAAGATAAAGCCTCTGTCTCCGTGCAGCCTTGCCTGCAGTTAGCGTATTACTTTGACACAGGAAAACCATTTGTCAAAACCTTATTTTAAAGCACCGTGAATGTCATCCTGTGCTGCCGCTCTTAATTGAAATGTAGCTGGCGAATGGAGGCAATAACGGGCACACATGGCTGGTGTCGGCAGAATGGTTTATGGTGATGGTAACCGCACCTGTTTAATATTAGCATCCTCCCTACTGTATACTTTACATTCCACATGTCCCTTTTACTTTGATTTATCCAAAGAGAGGTCAGCAGGAGATAAAACGTATGTTTTATGTTGAATCATATTGCTGATTTTCCGATAGCTCGCACTAAATAAATAAACATCTATATTTTACAAATTGTATTTGAGCAAGGTCATTTCTAAGACAACTGTGAGCGTTGCAATAATATCCTGATAATGATTTACGGGCAGCCTCTCGAGTTTTGTCATCTGCAAATGATTCAAACTCAGGAATAAGCCATTTCATGTGACTTAAGATCTTCAGAGGTACGTTTAATCCATGGAGGCTGGGATGGAAGTCCAACAGCTGAGCCACAGGTAATAATTGACTTGGTCTGTGCTCATCTTTAGCGAAGTTGTCTGTCATTCCGATGGCTCAATTAAATCTCTGTTAATCGCCAACCTTAAATATTGCAATGGAAAATCCTCAACCTGTGTAGCCTATACTATCCAAATACAACATGGAACATGGTTTCTCTTGATGTTCTGATCTGAGATGAGCTTTTCCGAATGAACAGCAAGTTAAAGTGCATTCTAGATTACGCAGAATGAAACAATTCTCACCTTCAATCTGTGCACACAAACATACCCATGCTTACTCTCTGTCTTTCTCTCTCTTCAGACACAGAAAGTTCATATGAGAAAGGGGTTGGTCATCCCATCCCCCCTACGTCAACCTTGCCACAACCCTGGGCTCCTGAACTCACTTGTTCATTTTAGACCTGATAATAAACCAACATCTGCAGAACTTACAAGTGCTTTACCAGAGTTAATTGAGTAAATTGAAGCAAGCTGCAGCACAGTGGTGATCTATGATCCCCGGTTGAGGGCCCAGAAGGGAGACAACAGATTTACTGCAAGGACAGTGGGCGGCCTTTTGTTCAGGCCCTGGTTCATGGGAAGTTTGAGGTCAGTCGGGATTAAAATATCTCCAGGAACAAATGAAGTAATTTGAGAGTAATATAAGGAGCCCTGTGCCAGTTTCTACCACGGATTCCAGGTGTGATTTATTTGATTTTGAGCCCCATGTCCCTTTTTGATCTTTCCCCCCTCATCCTATTATTTAGGATTTATAGATAAGAGGAAGATTGGCCCTTATTAACTGACCCTTTAGTTCTGGTTGACATAACCGAAAGAGAGGGAGTCTTGCATTATCAACACAAACAAGTACCAAGAAGGGAAAAGTCAGGCAGCCTCCACTTCGGGGGACTGCGCTACTAGTGCCTCTAACTTTCGCTTTAAGAGTCTCAGTGAGATTGCAGTTCTTGGTTGTTCTAAACTACATACATGGTCATAACTAGGCACATTGGGGACTGGGGTTGGGGGAGGACTGAACCAGCTGGCTAAGGTGGAGGTGATCCTATCGTGTGGTGATTGCATTAATTGAGAGCTCAGAGGAACCACTGAAGAGTCCTGGTAAAATGTGAGTGTGGAGATGTGATTGACAATGATAGGGCAAAAAAACCTGTGTGTGCTGAAAGAACCGGTGTGAACAGATACTCCTCAGAATGCGACTGCTTATTTTCTCTCCTTAGCCCACAGTTGGTTATTTACATTTAGGACATTAATCAACCCTTGCCTGTTTTTAAAGACATATCAGGAGTTCAGTGTGTCTAAATTATGTTGGAACTCAGACACTCTTTGTCAAATCTCGTTTATGTTCACACAGCAAAGTCCTTGAAGTCGTCAGCCACTCAGCCTTGTTAAAATACTCCAAACCAGAAGGTGGCAGTAGCGTTGTTTGGAAATGTATTGCTTTAAGGTCTAGTCAATGTTAGCTGGGCTAATGTTGCTATTGTTGTTGTAGACAGCTCGTATTTATACTTATACTAGCCAGATGGCCACAGCGATATAACTAGCTAGCTAGCTAGCAAGATGACAAAGAAACTATTTAATTCACTCTCCATAATCGCATACAGCCCATAGATACATTTTAGTTAGCTGGGTCATTCCTACTATGCAGTGTATTTTTGGACCTCATAACCTTTGTGGAAAAAAGTATATCTTTAAAAAGAAAAACATATTGGTCAAGGGGGGGCATTTACATTTTTTTATGCATTTTCCAACCTGTTAGCCTAACAGGTTAGAGTTTTTGGAGCCTAAATTAGCCATTGCTCTGTGAGTGAGCAAGATTGAGCTAGCATAATAGTGAACACTTAAACTTCCCTTTCAAATATTAAAACTTCCCTTTGAAACATATTTACATTTTCTCTATAATGTAGCCTAACAAGGTGGAGATTTATGAGTCGGATGTACAGACTAACAACATGAAACATGGACAAATAGATTAAACTGAGTGTTTATATTCACTTAGTTTTGCACCATTGTTTTCCCACCAAAGAAATTATGACACCTCCTGAATGTGGTGTCATTGGGTGCGTTAGTAAACTCCAGAGTGCACTCAGAGTGTGCTCTGGGCGCTTGTAAATTCAGAGCGTTGTCAGATTTTCCCATAAATTCAAAGCATTTTGCTCTCGGGCATTCAGAGCGCACATTGGATGCTCTGGCCGAGGAGTAGTGTTGATCCGAGCTTTCTAACCACACAATGGCAATCAAGCACCCAAGCTAACGGGCTAAGGTTGGCTAGCTTGCTAGCTACTTCCAGACACAAATGAAAGAACACCTCACTCTGACCATTTTACTCATCCTAGCAGAGCTGGTTAGGCTGTTTTCATATTAACCAAAGTGTTGGTGACTGTAACTGCCCTGCTGGCAACTTTTTAAATGCACTTTTTTGCCGACTTTACCGACACCGGCCATCAGTTATTCTGCGCTCTGGCACACTCAGATGAGAGTGCTCTGAAATCGGAGTAGATAGCCAGAGCGAATTTACGAATTTGCCCATTTTAGGAAGGGGTTGTTTTCTTAAATGGAGAATTACAACAAACTAACAGGGTGGAAAATTAAATAATAACAATTAAAAAACATTGATGAGAGAGAATTTAACTGGGACCATTTATTTTATTATTTAACTAGGCAAGTCAGGGAAAATCTGCAGTTCAAACTATAACAAAGCAGATTACCCCTCAATTGTTTTGGTAATCGACTGAGGGATTGAGCTGGAGAAATGAAACAACTCTCAAATTCATAGAATGTGTTATGAATGCAAGGACTGACCAGCCATGGTATCAAAAGTATAGTTTTGAAGCTGTACAGTGTTTGTTTACAATCACATTGTTTACAAACAAAACAAGCTTATATTTTAGTTTCTGATGGGCTACGCCAGTTGAACTAAGCTCACAAGGCATTTAAGTAATATTATTCAAGAATGAATGGGTATATACAGTACATCATTCATTCATTTAAAAGTACAAACAATGGAATTAGCAATGTTAGTTTGCCCCATTGGTAGACAATGTCAAAATATTTTTTATTTTTGTGTCTCTTCAAACATACAAATCATCTTTATGTTTCCTTTTTTCTTGTCTAATGTCATAAAGTAGCCTCCTTGACATATGTATATGCAGTGTGCATTGGCATCTGCACCAAATGAAGACTACTCATTAAGTGGTGATATAGCAATGCTTGATTCATCCAAAATGAATGCAGCTCTTCTCCTCTCCAAGGGTTAATGGAACACACACAGATAACAGAGAAAAGGAAAGACAAAGGCATCATCCAGTACAGAATTATCAAATTACAATTATGATTGAATTACATTAATTACTTTCCCTCTTCCCTCTACACAAACACACACACACACACACACACACACACACACACACACACACACACACACACACACACACACACACACACACACACACACACACACACACACACACACACACACACACACACACACACACACACACACACACAAAACCCCATCTGTCTAATAAGGGCAGACGCAAGCCCAAATTGAAGCGTATGCTATCATCATTGAAGATGATTAAACATTTATGTCAAATTTGGCTCTATTCCCAGCTCGACTTTACTTCCAGATCTTTTGCATGTTTCTCGTCATTTAATGTGAAGGCACAAAAGGATCATTATCTTGCATCAAATGAGAGCCAGTGTAGGCTGCGCCAATAAACTACTCCATGAGTGGCTGCTGAAGATAATTAACCATGTTGTGCCAACCAACTTACCTTTGACTCTATACGCAGGGCCACACAAATGGAGAGAGAGAGAGAGAAAGAGAAAAATGAGAGGGAAAAGAGAAAGGGGGAGGGGGTGGAGAGGAGAGGAGGAAGAAATAGTGGGCCAAACTCGTTTTCCGCTTGATGGGTTAGCTGCAGAGAATGCGCCTCCACTAGGTGAATGATTAAGGGTGGAGAAACCTTTGCTACTCTGCCATTATGTACTTCAAAGGCAGGTTAAATGAAAAGCAAATGTGTTGCCCTGCTGCTCAAATACCTCAAATGTTTTAGCAGGTGCAAGCAATGAAGGGGTGGGCAGTGACAGCAGTGCAGTGGCTGCACCTTGCTTGGGAAAGCCTCCAGGACCCTCCTCTAGAGAGATAGCGAGTGAACCAGGGAAGGGAAATATTGACTGGTGTCCTGTGACTTCCCATGTTTCTGTTCAATGTTCTCACCACTCTGGTAAAAGGCAGTTAAAGGTCCAACGCAGCCGTTTTTTTCTCAATATCAAACATTTCTGGGTAAAAATTAAGTACTGTGATTGTTTTCAATTAAAATGGTCAAATATCAACAAAAATAGCTTCTTAGCAAAAAGCTATTTCTCAAGCAAGAATTTTGCTAGGACTGTCTGTGAGTGGGGAGGGAAAAACTGAAAGCTAGCTGTTATTGGTGGAGAGGTTATGAACTCTCTTTCTTATTGGTCTATTAACTCATTTACCACCTGGTGATGTCACCAGGCAGGCCAAAATTCCATCCCACCAAAGCAGGCAAACATTTCAGGCAGTCTTCTGAAGCAGCACTTAACACTAAAAGAGCCTTATCATCATTTTCACAATTTCAAAGTATCATTCCGACCGCATAGTGTGGAAACTGGAAAATCAAATTTTTGACTGCACTAAGCCTTGAAAGGGGCATTCAGCAGTTATTTTTATACCTTTAATTAACTAGGCAAGTCAGTTAAAGAACAAATTCTTATTTACAATGACAGCCTAGAAACAGTGGGTTAACTGCCCTGTTCAGGGGGGGGAACGACAGATTTTTACCGTGTCAGCACTGGGATTTGATCTAGCACCCCTTTGGATACTGGCCCAACACTCTAACCGCTAGGCTACCCGACGCCCCACTACATAAATTGTTGTTAATGATATGTGCCCATTGATTCTTGAAGAATATAACTTATGAATGCTTTATGAGCTTAATTCACCTGCAGTATCTCATCAGAACCCAAAATATAAGCTTTTTTATTCCAATGTTTGTAAACAAAGAACATGTAAACAAATACTACAGCCCCCAAACAAGGTTACAACAATAATTTTGATATCATGGATGGTTAATCCCTGCATCCATATCTCTGTTAATGAATTTGAGAGTGGTTACATTTCTTTTTCCCCATCCTTCAGCCTTTTACCTAAACAGGGACGGGGAAATCGCTGTTATCGGTGTTATTCTTACAAGGGGTGCCTTGACACGGATAATATAGAGCTGGCTGGCTTATCCGTGCATCGGCAGGACAGAGCAGCTACATCTGGTAAAGTGAGGGGCGGGGGTGTGTGTTATTTGTCAATAACTGCTGGTGCGCGATATCTAATATTAATTAAGTATCGAGGTATTGCTTGCCTGAGGTAGAATACCTCATGATAAGCTGTAGACCACACTATCTACCAAGAGAGTTCTCATCTATATTATTCGTAGCCGTCTATTTACCACCACAAACCGATGCTCGCATACAAAGCTCTCAATCACCCTCCATTTGGCAAATTTGACCATAATTCCATTCTCCTGATTCCTGCTTACAAGCAAAAACTAAAGCAGGAAGTACCAGTGACTCGCTCAATACGGATGTGGTCAGATGACGTGGATGCTAAGCTACAGTACTGTTTTGCTAGCACAGACTGGAATATGTTCCGGGATTCATCCAATAGCATTGAGGAGTATACCACCTCAGTCTTCGGCTTCATCAGTAAGGGCAACGACGACGTCGTCCCCACAGTGACCATACGTACACTTCCCAACCAGACGCCATGGATTACAGGCAACATCCACACCGAGCTAAAGGCTTGAGCTGCCGCTTTCAAGGGGCGGGACACTAATCTGGACGCTTATAAGAAATTGCTGACGGACCACCCACAGGTGGTAAGGGTAGGCAACAACATATCTGCCACGCTGCTCCTCAACACTGGGGCCCCTCAGGGGTGTGTGCTTAGTCCCCTCCTGTACTTCCTGTTCACCCACGACTACGTGGCCAAGCACAACTCCAACACCATCATTAACCCTTGTGTGGTGTTCATGTTTTTGTTATTCAGCCAATGTTTGCTGGTCTGATGGACCCACAACATTGTTGGGTTTTTAAAACAATACAGCCATAACAATTTACAAAAAAATACTTAATACTTAGATGTTGACTTATATCAATTACAAGCAATATAGACCGCATACATGGTTAATGTTTTTAAATAAAGTAAATAAAAATCTATTATAATCAAGACATGGGTAGAATAAATCATGTTTATCTTGAACAAATATAAATTAAACAAGGTTTTCATCACTATTGATGTTTATTGGTTTGATCTGAACAAATTGGAAGGACAAATATTACATACAGTATTTTATGGAAATGATAAATGAGCCCCATTGAACACAAATTAAGGCCGGTCTACACACCACATGAGGGATAGAGGTTTACTGTGTATGTGTGTTGCAAATGTATGTCTTGTACGTCTTGCATGTGTACTGTGTCTTCCTGTCCTTCTTTGGTCCACACACATCACAGCGCTTCTTCTTGTTGCTACCGGCTGCAATTTAGAATGATGAAAACACTTTTACTGACACCACTCACTCACATACATACATACATACATAGTTACCCCAGTTCAAGGTAGGAGAGTCAGACACACACACACACACACACACACACACAAGCAACAACATCACTTAAATCCGGTATTGGAGTTGTTGGTTCTGTGGGTCGGCGGATGTGGGACAATAAAGAGGTGTCGGCCAGAGGAATTGATGGGCCTGTCCTGTTTATTGAACAGCTGAGGTGGGAGCTCACGCTTGTTTTTTTCGTACTGTTCCTACTATCGCCAGCTTAGTCTTGTGGAGCTCCTGTCCCAGCTTGTGCAAAGTAAAAAAGTTACTGCTCGTCCAGGACAACCCGCATCACTTTGTTCTTCTTAGGGGCTCCTCCATCTGGCTTCCTCGTATACACTTGCAAGTTCCACGCATATGATGAAGCAGTATCACAGGGAGCCCAGATCTTGATTCCATATTTTGCATGTTTAGACAGTATGTACTGCTAGAAGGTGCAGCGGCCCCTAAATGGTATAAACTGCACTTCAAACGTAACGTTGGGCCCAGGGTTGTAAAACAGGGCAAGGCGGTCTACCCACTTGTCCCACACTGACCTGATTGCTGCTAGCTTGTCTCTCTGCCGCCAAGCTGGTCTGGAGTCTAGGTTTTTGAAGCGGATAATCCTGGACATAATGTGGAAAATTTCCAGAGACATTGTTGTACGGAAAAGTTATCCGCCAGTTTCTGCATCCCACAGGGATTCGATGGATTCCCCATTGGAACTGAAAACACCAGCAAGGATAAGCACCCCAAAGTATGCATTTAAATGAGTTTGGTCCATCTCCTTCCAACTCTCTCCAAAAACAGAGTGTGTGGAAAATACTGCCTTTTTTACAATGTATCGAAATAATAAACTGTAATTACATTGTGCAGGTTCCCGCAAGACATTGTGTAGTTTCACACACTTCAAAGGGTAAAGAGTGTGAGAAAAGCGGGACACAGGCAGACAGGCAGGGAGACAGACAGGTTCTTGGTGCTGTGTTGAAACAGCAGGCCCAGGGAGGAGGAAGACAGAGTGAAGCCACACAGCAAACCTTTTTGTTTAATTTTGACTTGTTTTCACCTTCACACACACTTTTCCACACTTTTATTACCCTTAGGTCCAGTGTTCTCGAACACCACATTTGCAATATAAATGTGTAGGGGGGTGCACAGCGTGCACTCAATTAAAATGTGTTATTTTACATGTTCTTCACAGAAAATGAGCCAAGGCCATTGAGTCTCAGGTTGAAAAAACAATTAATCGTATCATTTTTCTTTTAGTAACATTGAAAATGGGTCCCACATACCCGAACAACACAACCGGTAGACCTGATCACCGACAACGATGAGACAGCCTATAGGTAGGAGGTCAGAGACCTGGGAGTGTGGTGCCAGTACAACAATCTCTCCCTCAATGTGAGCAAGACAATGGAGGTGATTGTGGACTATAGAAAAGGAGGGCCATTAACATCGAAGGGGCTGAAATGGAGCGGGTCGAGGGTTTCAAGTTCCTTCCCCAACGAACTATCATGGTCCAAAGACAGTTGTGAAGAGGGCACAACAACACCTTTCCCCCCTCAAAGATTTGGCATGGGTCCCCAGATCCTCAAAAAGTTATACATTTGCACCCTTGAAAGCATCCTGACCTGTTGCATCACCGCCAACTGCTCGGTATCTGACAGTAAGGTACTACAGAGGGTAGTCCGTACGTCCCAGTACATCACTAGGGCCAAGTTTCCTGACATCCAGGACCTATATACTAGGTGGTGTCAGAGGAAGGCCCAAAAAATTGTCAAAGACTCCAGTCACCCAAGTCATAGACTGTTCTCTCTGCTACCACACAGCAAGCGGTACCGGAGCGCCAAGTCTAGGATCAAAATGCTTCTTTAGGGATAGGCGTCCCATCAATGGGACAGTTGTAAATCATGCAGCGCCTTGTGTCACAATCACAGATTTTAGAGAAACAGAAAATATTGGTATATATAAGTGTCTTATATCGTCTGAAAGCTTAAATTCTTGTTAATATAAATCTGCTGTCCAATTTACAGTAGCTATTACTGCGAAAAAATGCCATGCTATTGTTTGAGGGGAGCTCCTAACAACAAAACACTTTTGTCACTGCGATAGGTTTGATAAATTCACCTCTGAAGTTGGAATATGTGCTTACATTCTGAAATCTTGCTCTGATTTATCATCCAAAGGGTCCCAGAGATAACATGAAGTGTCGTTTGTTAAATAAAATAATTTTTCATATCCTAAAAATGTCCATATAGCATGCACGATCGATTTTGTATTTCTACTCGTTCAATTTGCAAAGAAAGGAATCTGAAAATCTAACCCTAAATGTTGTTTCAACCAGTCAAATCACATGCGTATGTATTCCTCAGAGATCCTAAAACATAACCAGACTTCACTATATCATTAGGGGTGTAGTATATCCTATAGGACACCATATTTGGTCATGGCACGCCAATGACACGGGTGGTCTTCACTTGATTGACTTTAACTTTGTCAAATAAGCACCAATCGGGGTCAAACAAAGCGAGCTAAATAGCCAATTAGCTGGGCTTTACGGGAGTATCAGGAAACCCTGTATATTTTGTAAAATGTAGCTACTAACCTTGTGTGACAGCATGCCTTTTCCTTTTGGACAAAAACTATAAGAATTATTATTATTATGAACTTATGAAAACTGGTTGTTTTGCAAATGTTGAATGGCTAGTAATACTGGAAAAGCTAAATCAAAGTCCAAGTATACAGATTTGACGATATTCTTGCAAAAAAAAGTGTATGAATGCAAATGTCTCCTTCACGATTGCCCAAATGTACCTAAGTGACTTTATTTAACTAGGCGAGTCAGTTAAGAACAAATTCTTATTTTCAATGACGGCCTAGGAACAGTGCCTTGTTCAGGGGCAGAATGACAGATTTTTATCTTGTTAGCTCAGGGATTTGATCTTGCAACCTTTTAGTTACTAGTCCAAAGCACTAACTACTTGGCTACCTGCCACCCCACTTCACACTATGTGTCATGTAGTTCACTCATAATTCAAGTTATCAGTCTGAAACTTTGCACATACACTGCTCCCATCTGGTGAACACCATCGGAATTACAACCAGAGTGATGGCTAGAACTGGGACCTTTCTGTTTCATTTCAAAGATGGTGGTGGGGAAAAAACACTTGTTTTTTTCTTTGTATTTTCTTCTACCAGATCTATTGTGTTATATTCTCCTACATTCAATTCAGATTTATACAAAGTTCAAAAGTGCTTTCTTTCAAATGGTACCAAGAATATGCATATCCTTGTTTCAGGGCCTGAGCTATATCATTTATGTAATTTTCTTGTGTTACTTTTTTATTTTTATATTTTTATTTTCACTTTAGTTTATTTAGTAAATATTTTCTTAACTCTATTTCTTGAACTGCATTGTTGGTAAAGGCTTGTAAGTAAGCATTTCATGGTTATGTGTACACTTGTTGTATTTGGTACATGTGACAAATAACATTTGATTTGATTTTCTTTGATTTACTGCTGATTGCCACGTTAAGTGAGGCAGCAAGACTAGTGTTCTACGGTAGCTTTTATGATCTAACCAGATTTAACCAGATTCAAGCTTGCTAAATTCAACCTACTTTTTTAGAAACAGCAATCAATATTATTTTCATTTCATTAAGTGAAATTGCACATTTGAAATCTTGACAATATGTAATGTTTTTTTTTACTTGGAAAGTGAATTCCGTCTAACTTTTTCACTGTAATATCAAATAGGATTTAATATGAATTACATTTTTTTTTAAATGTAAAGTGACATACAGCGTAAATTAACCTAGCAGTTCACCAACAGTTGTCACTGTTTCTCAAGTCTAGCACAAATCCTCCAAATCAATTTAAGTTAACCTGTTCCATATCAGCATCGTTCTTTACAATATCACACTATTGCTGTTTTTTACAATCGCTAACATCCTTTTGTCTAATCTGTAGTTACATTTTCAAAACACTATTAGCACAACATCCTTCTGTTGTGAACCATACCATTAAAACAATTCATGTTTTTTTCACAGAATATCCAGCCAATTAACACGTTTCTAAAACGCTGACATTTTCTTTACATACAAGCTTACCCAGTACCAAAATTATGGATCTTTCTTGTCTTATTTACAAATGCTTGCACACAGCATGCCAGAAATGTACTATTTGGCTAATTGTGTGATGTCGGTGTGTTGCTGTTTTAAGAGTTTAGAAAAAGTATCTTAAGTATAGGTAAACGCTTGTTAGCAATTGTAAGAAACTGTAATGCTAATTAATGATAAAGCTCAGTACAGTCTCACAAAATCTTGTCACGTCATAGATGTCCAAGCAACACATTTGTATGCATCAAGTCAGGAGACCACTTTCGTGTTCCAGAACATTTAAAGCACATTACCAGAGGTCCATTGATGTAGATGGCTCAATTTATTTCAGTCTCAGTCCTTCACATACAGTACATTCCATACACATTCACTCTAGTAGTAAGCGGTGCACTGACATCTCCTTGCAAAGATGACAAAAGTCCAAAAGTCCGACAAACAAACCTTTCTTTCCCTTGCAATGTATGCCGCAGCAAATTAGAGTAACGTTTACTCACTGCATCTATCTGCATACGATGAATAAGGGGAGGAGGATGCTGCTGATGCTGAGGTTGCTCTTTGTTTTACCTTTCCATCATTCCCTTCCTCTTAGTCTATCTGCCATTTGTAAATCCACATCTGTGCAGTACATGTGTTGATTAATCCTCTCGACATTTCAGCCAGACATTCCTTCACTCTTATTGACATTCTCACTGCCACCAAGCGATCACAGGGAAAATAAAGAGTTGCCCTGGTATTTTGGAAGCTCCTCTGTAGTCCAACTTACACGGACTAGCTGCTGTGATGGCCTACATTATGGAGTTTATGGGCTGTGGGGTGTGCGCATACAGTACCAGTCAAAAGTTTGGACACATCTACTCATTCAAGGGTTTTTCTTTATTTTTACTATTTTCTATGTTATGGAATAATAGCGAAGACATCAAAACTATGAAATAACACATATGGAATCATGTAGTAACCAAAAAAGTAGCCACCCTTTGCCTTGATGACAGCTTTGCACACTCTTGGAATTCTCTCAATCAGCTTCACCTGGAATGCTTTTCCAACTGTCTTGAAGGAGTTCCCACATATGCTGAGCACTTGTTGGCTGCTTTTCCTTCACTCTGCGGTCCAACACATCCCAAACCATCTCAATTGGGTCGAGGTCGGGTGATTGTGGAGGCCAGGTCATCTGATGCAGCACTCCATCACTCTCCTTGGTCAAATAGCCATTACAGAGCCTGGAGTTGTGTTTGGGGTCATTGTCCTGTTGAAAAACAAATTATAAGCGCAAACCAGATAGGATAGCGTGTCAGTGCAGAATGCTGTGGTAGCCATGCTGGTTAAGTGTGCCTTAAATTCTAAATAAATCACTGACAGTGTCACCAGCAAAGCACCCCCACACCATCACACCTCCTCCTCCATGCTTCACGGTGGGAACCACACAAGCAGAGATCACTCACCCACTCTGCGTTTCACAAAGACAGGGCGGTTGGAACCATTGCTCATGTGCCTTGGCCCAAGCAAGTCTCTTCTCCCGATTGGTGTCTTTTAGTAGTGGTTTCTTTGCAGCAATTCGGCCATGAAGGCCTGATTCACGCAGTCTCCTCTGAACAGTTGATGTTGAGATGTGTCTGTTACTTGAACTCTGTGAAGCATTTATTTGGGCTGCAATCTGAGGTGCAGTTAACTCTAATTAACATATCTTCTGCAGCAGAGGTAACTCTGTTTCTTCCTTTCCTGTGGTGGTCCTCATGAGAGCCAGGCATAGCTCTTTATGGTTTTTTACAATTGAATTTGATGAAACTTTTAAAGTTCTTGAAATATTCCGGATTGACTGACCATGTCTTAAGGTAATGATGGACTGTCATTTCCCTTTGCTTATTTGAGCTGTTCTTGCCGTAATATGGACTTTTACCTTCTTTATCTTCTGTGTACCACCCCTACCTCAACACAACACAACTGATTGGCTCAAACACATTAAGAAGGAAATGAATTCCACAAATTAACTTTTAACAAGGCACACCTGTTAATTGAAATGCATTTCTGGTGACTACATCATGAATCTGGTTGAGAGAATGCCAAGAGTGTGCAAAGCTGTAATCAAGGAAAAGGGTGGCTGCCTTGAAGAATCTCAAATATAAAATGTATTTTGACTTGTTTAACAATTTGTTGGTTACTACATGATTCCATATGTGTTATTTCATAGTTTTGATGTCTTCACTATTATTCTACAATGTAGAAAATAGTACAAATAAAGAAAAACCCTTGAATGAGTAGATGTGTCCAAACTTTTGACTGGTACTGTATGTGTGTGTGTGCGGGGGGGTTGGGGGTGGCTGCTCTCTCCTGCACGATGGGAGAGGAGTAAAATACCTTACCCTGTTTGGCCTAGCCACATGCCAATCTTGACATTACCTCTTCACACTTTTACAGCATGTCTGTCAGACATGATCCAGCATTACTAGATCTGCCTGGTGAGAAAATCAATCTGTGTCTTTGCCGTACCAGCATCCTCACACACACATACCCAATGCTACCTTACCATTGTTTGTGCAAAAGATGACTGTACAGACCTGCTGAGCTACAGAGCTTAAACATTACAAGTACAACTTGAGTACTTTTAGACTTACTTTATTTGGTATGCAACATAAGAGGTCATAACTGTGGACGTGCAGTATTTGTGAATCGTCTCTGAAATCCCCCTATGTGTATGTGTATGGGATTGCTATGTACATGGGATGGATGTTTGTATGTGTGGCACTGGCACAGCAGTAACGAGCAGCAATGTGTGCTGCCGTTGTGACTTTACTGTGACTGTGATACGCCTGACTGTGGTTGACTCCACACAGGAGCTGAAATGAATTTCATGGTGGCAGTTCAGCCACAGATAAAGGTTTCTGTTCATTAAAAAAATAAATAAGTGAAGGGGTTAAGAAAATGATCTGTCAACACATATTTTATGTAACACTTTTTTTCTGTCTCATTACAATTTCAAAGCGGTGTTTTTTCCCCCCCCAAATTCAGATGGAACATTGTACTCCAACTAATCAAACTAAAAGTTTGATTGTATTTTGTAATGGGTGCTTTGAACTTCTGAGAACTCCTTAACGCACAACAAATGCATGTACTGTATGTACACACACACACACACACACACACACACACACACACACACACACACACACACACACACACACACACACACACACACACACACACACACACACACACACACACACACACACACATAGTGTGTGGAGTACTTCAGACTATTCTTTCATGTTATTTACAGTGCCTTCAGAAAGTATTCACACCCCTTGACCTTGTCCACATCAGCCTGAATTTCCAATTGATACAATTTAGATTTTGTGTCACAGGTCTACACACAATACCTCATAATGTCAAAGTGGAATTATATTTTTAGAAATGAATTCCAAATGAAAAGCTGAAATGTCTCGAGTCAATAACTATTCAACCCCTGTGTTATGGCAAGCCTAAATAAGTTCAGGAGTAAACATTTACTTACTAAGTCACAGTTGAATAGACTCACTCTGTGTGCAGTAATCGTGTTTACAATGATTGCTGAATGACTACCACATCTCTGTACCCCACACACACAATTATCTGTAAGGTCCCTCAGTCGAGCAATGCATTTCAAGCACAGATTCAACCACAAAGACCAGGGAGGTCTCGGCAAGGGCACCTATTGGTAGATGGGTGAAAAAAGCAGACATTGAATAGACCTTTAAGCATGGTGAAGTTATTAATTACACTTTGGATGGTGTATCAATATACCCAGTTACTACAAAGACACAGGTGTCCTTCCTATCTCAGTTGCCGGTGAGTAAGGACATTGTTTATGGATTTCACCATGAGGACAATGGTGACTTTCAAACAGTTTAATGGCTGTAATATGAGAAAACTTTGTAGTTACTCCACAATACTAACCTAAAGGACAGAGTGAAAAGAAGGAAGCCTGTACAGAATAAAAATATTCCAAAACATGTGTCCTGTTTGCAATAAGGCAATAAAGTAAAACTGCATAAAATGTAACAAAGAAATATACTTTATGTCCTGGATACAAAGCGTTATTATTTTGGTGTCACGTGTGCTCCCTGTCCGGCATCTAGGTCACCAGGCTGCTCGTTATGGAGCACACCTGTCACCATCGTTACGCTCACCTGGACTCTACCACTTCCGTGATTACCTTCCCTGTATATGTCACTCCCTTTTGTTTCTTCCCCAGGCATAATTGTTTCTGTTTCAGTTTCCTGTCTGTGCGTTGTTCGTGTTTCTTGGTTTGTATTATGTTTCATTTATTTATTAAAACACTCACTCATCAGGGAGTGTTTTTTTTGTTGGTGGGAATGACTTTGGGTCCGTCACAGGCTCTCATACCTCCGACAGATCGCCAGGCTCTCCTGCATCCGCCGGTTCGTCAGGCTCTCATGCCTCAGCCGGATCGCCAGGCTTCCCTGCCTCAGCTGGTCTGTCCGGTTCTCGCACCCCAGCTGGTGACAGGTTCCTGCGCATCAGCAGGGCTGATCGGTCGGCTCCTGATCCCCGGGATCGTCCCATTGGTTGGCGTCCTGTGACTGGAGCCACATTTTGTGGCAAATCCAACACAACACATCACTGAGTACCGCTTTTCATATTGTCAAGCATGGTGGTGGCTGCATCATGTTATGGGCATGCTTGTCATTAGCATGGAGTAGGATGCATGGAGTGGCGCAGCAGTCTAAGGCCCTGCATCTCAGTGCTAGGGGCATCACTACAGGCGTCCTGGTTCGAATCCAGGCTGTATCACAACCGGACGCGATTGGGAGTCCCATATGGCGGCACACAATTGGCCCAGCGTCGTCTGGGTTTGGCCGGTGTAGGCCGTCGTTGTAAATAAGAATTTGTTCTTAACCTAAAAACGGCAAAATCCTAGAGGAAAACCTGGTTCAGTCTGCTTTCCAACAGACACTGGGAGACAAATTCACCTTTCAGCAGGTCAATAACCTAAACCAAAAGGCCAAATATACACTGGAGTTGCTTACCAAGGATGACATTGAATGTTTCTGAGTGGCCTAATTACAGTTTTGACTTAAATTGGCTGAAGATCTATTGCAAGACTTGCAAATGGCTGTCTAGCAATGATCAGAACCAACTTGACAGAGCTTGAATTTGAAAAATAATAATTTGAAAATTGTACAATCCAGGTGCACAAAGCTATCAGAGACTTACCCAGAAAGACTCACAGCTGTAATCGCTGCTAAAGGTGATTCTAACATGTAATGACTTAGGGGTGTGAATACTTATGTAAATTAGATAGTTCTGTATTTCATTTTCAAAACATTAGCAAACATTTCTATAAACATGTTTTCAAATCAAATCAAATTGTATTTGTCACGTGCGCCAAATACAACAGGTAGACCTTACAGTGAAATGCTTACTTACAGGCTCTAACTAATGGTGAGGGGAAAAAAAGAAAAAAAGGTATGTGTGTGTGTGTGTGTGTGTGTGTGTGTGTGTGTGTGTGTGTGTGTGTGTGTGTGTGTGTGTGTGTGTGTGTGTGTGTGTGTGTGTGTGTGTGTGTGTGTGTGTGTGTGTGTGTGTGTGTGTGTGTGTGTGTGTGTGTGTGTGTGTGTGTGTGTGTGTGTGTGTGTGGGTAAGTAAAGAAATAAAACAACAGTAAAAAGACATTTGAAAAAGAGTAGCGAGGCTATATACAGACACATGTTAGTCAGGCTTATTGAGGTAGTATGTACATGTAGGTATCGTTAAAGTGACTATGCATACAGTGCCTTGCGAAAGTATTCGGCCCCCTTGAACTTTTCGACCTTTTGCCACATTTCAGGCTTCAAACATAAAGATATAAAACTGTATTTTTTTTGTGAAGAATCAACAACAAGTGGGACACAATCATGAAGTGGAACGACATTTATTGGATATTTCAAACTTTTTTAACAAATCAAAAACTGAAAAATTGGGCGTGCAAAATTATTCAAGCCCCTTTACTACATACAGTCTACATGCAGGACAGACTGGGGAAAGGCGTACAGGGCAGATCAACACACGCAACCAACGGACAGGGTGGAGGGTGGCGAACTTGACGACAACTTGAGGGAGGTGGGTTCCAAACAACAATGACCTTGGAGATTGAAAGGGCACGTGCATGCCTAATAGCATGCAATGTAATGTACCGTATTGGGCTTCTGACAATGGTTATTAGGGAATGTGGGTTTACGTTTGACAAGAAATCGCAAACAATATTTGAGCATGTGTAAAATCTCCATGTAAGCAGATTGTAAAAGCACTGGTTCTAATGTTAAGGTGTTTATTGCATTTGTTTTGGATTTCCGTAATGGAAAACCAGATGCTTTCTGTTCCACACTGCTGGAATCATGGTGCCAAGTTGACTTGTGAAATTCAATTTGAATCCCTTCTCCCAAAGATTGCTATACACAGTGCAGTGTTCAGTCTTATAGTTCAAGACTATTTTGAGAGGGATCGATTATATTTAATTGCTTTGAAAATTGTTTGCCGTTGGAAGAGAGTTTTAGCTCCGTGCTGAATATTATGCAAAGAGGCAGCGACCCAACCAAAGGTCTTTTTAGGGTCAGGTTGAGAGCTTACTGATGGAGTAGTGTGAGGAATCTTGGCTTTTGCACTTATCTGGTGTGCGGAGCGTGGGGCACTTTCCTCCCTCTCTCCATTTATTATTATTTATCTCTGGCACCAAACTTATCAAAATAATGTGGAGTAAGATCATTTTTGGCTTGCGCCTGACAAACTGATATAAATTTCAATCTGACTCTGACAGAAGTTTTCGTTTTGCCAAGAGTGCAAAAAAAAAGGCATGGGGATGGGGGGTATACACATCTTGTGAACACAAGTTCAAATGTTACCATGGGAAAAGAGTTGTTTGCTATCGGGTTCTAACAGACATGATTTTGACTTTGATTTGTGAAACTGAAATTATTTACTAATTGCATCTACTACTGCCAACATGTTTCCTCTCCATTACTGGTCCGGCAATCACCAAATTTAGATCACTATTCTATATTGTTTACATTTGATCATTATTACCACCTGTTGTGAACTCCAGTTCACAGTGTGGTGAGAATATTCTGTGAATTAGATCCAGGCCCTCTCTAACATGATACAGATTCAATGTGTTTCCGACTGGGTCTCCTCAGAGCTCATGAGAGCTCAGAATACCAGACTGAGCTAAACCTACCGAGGTGGCAAACCCCTCTGGCTGGGATGCCAGTCCATGGTGTGTGCCATCTCCAATCGGGTCCAGTTTGGCACTGGAAATAGTGAGGGGCAATCTTGCACCCTCATTACACCTCAGCCACTCTAATTACAACCTGCTCAAGAGCTGTTATCCTACACCTCACGGTGACAATGACAGCGCCTCCTCTTAGAAGCCCGCTTCTCTCGGCTATGTGACAACCAGGGACGAGGTCCGTGACGCAACACAACACCCCTGCAAATAAATGAAGGCACTCCTGCCTCCTAGAAAGTTGTCTCAGCAAGGACTGACTAAACCGTGATCTGTTGAGGGCATTGGTATGTATTAGTAGTAGAATTTGTAGTAGTACATTGGTAGTAGTAGTAGTGAGGTAATGAGGAAGATTATGGCGATGATGATATAGTTCATTCTGTCAGAGGTTAGTTAAACCGGTGTGAGTCATACTACAGAGAAATCCATTTGTGCAGCAGAAAGCAAGGTGTTCCGTGGTCTGCTATCACACACACACACACAGTATTGTTTGAGATCCTATGTTATGCTGACAAATCCTCTTGTGGCAGCAATCACCTAAGCGTCTTCCATGAAAGGGATGTACTTACTCCACTTATTTCAGAATTGATTGTGTTCATCACTAATCCAAAGATGTTTTTTTTAATGTAATACCCACCATCTAATCATTCTTCGCATACCAGGGGCTTGTTAGACAAGATATAACAGAATGTAATTGTTTTGTCAATTGATCGTGTAGAAAAGCCTAGATAACTCCTGGAATAGGAAACAAAATCAATGGCATGCAATTGGAACGAGACAAATTCACTCATACACTCCAATAAATAACCGGATTTGATATAAATGAATGCTGTTAGTACATGCAATTGGAAAATCTATGATAGATAATTCTATGATAAAGTCATAGATAATAAGTATATAATTCAGGGAGTTGAATTTCTAAAATGCATAAGCAGCTCACGTGAATTCTCATAAAATAGACGTGTGTTTAAGTATATTGTCCAATAAATAAAGTCCTTGAGAACTATAGCGTGAAGCGATAGCCTCCTCAGTCCTTGCTGAACATAAACATGTTACACAGCATAATGTTTTTATGAGAGGTCACATTAGGCTGCTCAGCTCTTAAAAGGTTTATGATGACCATTTAGCATCACAAGAGCGAAGCTTAACACGGCCATGTCAAGATAACATGCAAGCATCAGTGTTGTTTTCATTGTCTGTCAGAATAGATTTTTACAGTGGCTAGAGGGAAGAGGGGCATATTATTCTCCAGCTAGGGCTGTCACTGCTGGAGAGAGAGGACAGGGACAGCAGCCTCAACAATATAACATGAAAAGGAAAGAGTCTTTGTGTCCAAAAAGATGATGAGGAAGTGTACCATACAGAAGATATCCCATAGAAATAGAATTACTAGAACATGCATCCCTATTCAAGTCAATGTAGCCATGACAAATTGCAGTGGTCTGCAGGGTTTTCCATTCTAGTAATTACATTTCTATAGAATAACTACACCAGAGTAAGAGGATGATGAGGGCTGCATTCTATTACAGAAAATTGTTCCTTCCGATCTGTCCCTGTTTACTTTCCTTTGCAGGTCTGATGGGAATGGATCGGGCCGAAACTAGGTGGAGCTATTGCTGATACATCTTCCCAGTTCGTTTGACATTTGTGAAGGGGAGTGTACACGAGCAGAAGAAAAGTGTACAAGAGGAGAGGGGACAATGTTTTGGATTGAAATGCGGGCTAAGAGGGGGAAACAAGAGTAAAGGGGGACTGGGTCAGAATA
Source organism: Oncorhynchus gorbuscha (assembly GCF_021184085.1). Lineage (NCBI taxonomy): Eukaryota > Metazoa > Chordata > Actinopteri > Salmoniformes > Salmonidae > Oncorhynchus > Oncorhynchus gorbuscha. The sequence continues at coordinate 56,032,823 of NC_060178.1, forward strand.
AGATGTTATGGGGAGGTAGTAAGAGGTCCTGCACCTGTCCTACAGAGTTAGGAAGTGGACTCAGACTATGAATTTAGGCCTGGATATAGCCTAAAAGTTCAAATATATCATCTTCTCTGTAGTCTCATTATCTTACTCGTGGCCCTTTGGTCTCCTGAAGATGACACCCAACAGAAAATGATCTCAGGGGAGATTGTGTAGCAGTGATTCTGAGTTGAAATCTGCGGACTAAATGATTACTCTTTGCCTCTATCTCCCCTATCATCCATGCATACATAATAAATTAAGGCTGGGGTTTGGGAGAGATGAGTAATCTGGTTTCATTGCGTCTCTCGCCTCTCTCTCTCATCCACTCACCCCACCACACAATTGTCAGATGGCAAAGGCAGCTTAGTCAACCCTTAGCTATAGGCCAGGATAATAATTGCTGTATTAATTGGTGTTGTCCAGGCTAGACAGAATATAAGAGATCCCACTGGGGCTAATAATTAATGTTTTTTTTCCCCCTCTCTCCCGCTCCTACTTTCCCTCCCTTTTCACCCTCCCCTCTCCCGCTCTCCCTGTGTCTGCTGTAGTATCATTAAGAAAGGGCTTCTTCCAAGAATCGAGTAGTTAGATATCAGAGTCTCATTAGAGTATTTTTAGTTAAGACATTGGCAACAAGAGTATTGCCTGTGCTCATTATGTTTATTTCGATTCTGTAATCTTGTGCTTCAGGAAGAAAAAAAAAACAATATGTGGATATCATGTTAGCCCTACCAGTTCACAGTTGTATATAGGGATGAGGCGGTCTGACAAAGTCTGCTGTGGAAGCCTGTACTAAATAAATGACGCATCCTTGATGAGAGCTCGACTCGACTGTGGTCCGGTCAGCTACAAAGCACTAATGCCAAGGAAGCCTAATATACAGCAGACCGTACAGCTTTTAAGTCTGATCCTCATCCTTTACTGCCCTCAGTTATGGGTTCAACACTGCTGTTTCTCAACGGCTTTCACATCCGCTCTATTTATACAGGCATTCTGTACAGTTCTGGTTTTACAAATAGTAGGCTCATGACTGGATTGTCTGTTTGTAGAGAGTGGTTTAGCTACCGGTGTCCTTGCTGGTGTGAAGCTTCTTAATTTGCTTAGGTAAGGATCCAGCTGGGTAAATGGGTAATGTGGAACTATAAGCTCTGTGAGTCAGTCTGTAGATTTGACTGCCAAGCAAACATTATGAAACGCATAGAGGAGCTCAGAGCGTTTTCATACAGCCACCTTCAGGAAATGGATAATTACATACTGTATTATGTCGTATCATGTCTAAAAGCACAGTAGCTGGCTGCACAGTGTTAGTGAATACACTATATCTTCCCCTCTAACAACAGAGAGGAGGCATGGTCTCGTACTTTTGACTTGGGATACCAAAATTACTCAAAAGTGTCTCTCTCGCAGATTGAAAGAACAAGTTGAGTTCATGTTGAAATGTCTATATTTTCTCACCTTTTAACAGCATGACACGTTGGTCTTCGTTGACCATAAGCCGGATATGGAAGTACCACTGTCTTGACTTAGACTTTCCAGCCTAAAGCCAGCATTAGCAATAGATAAACATCTCTCCAGAGAAACCTGCTTCATTGAAAGGACATTTGTCTGGCATAAGGAAATGTAATACAAATATAGGAGAATATGATTCAGCATACCTTCTATAACTTGTTATGGGGTAGTTAGTGCCAAAAACAGAAGATATTACAATTAACACGCTTCTCTAACAGTAATTTGAGGTTATATCTGGCATGTTAGCGAGACAGTTGAATAAATGTCTGCCCTGATATCCTCTCCCAACAGTATTTACCATACAAGGTAATTGTACCCACAGCCATAATAAGACAGAATCGAAGCCCAGCAACAAACAACTTCACTGTAACAACGTGCTGAGGGAATTGGCCTCAGGAACACAGGTAAGCGAAGCTTTTCTTTTGCAAACAGACAGGGAATTAGGAGCTTGTTCAGGGCTCACTTTGTTAACCGTCTTGACAGGGTCATTTGACCATCTGGTTTAATTACAGGTACTGACACACTCCCAAGCTAATGCTTAGGTGTCACCCATGCAGAGGTGCAAATTACTTTCCACTTTAGAGAATCGGGGTTGTGCCACAAATCAAACTAATGGCATTGATCGCCCCCAAGCTATAGCACAATCAACTTAAGTGACCATGCTAATCAATTTCTAGGGTTTCCTCCTTTTTATTCTGTTAGGTCACCCAGATGCCCCTTATTAAGTTGTATTGTATGTAGTTTGCAGTTTCACATGTAAGGAAACCCCACATTGCAAGTTCACAAGTGGTGGTGAAATAGTGTTGTTTTCCTCACATGTGAAAGGGTGTTGTTAATATGTTGCAGTAGCATGTTTCCACATATGGAATTGCAAATTCTGTAATGCCATTCTGTAAAAGGGTAACTTACCCGACCCGAGTATAATAAAAAATAATATTTGTTTATTTCTGAGCCATCCATCCGGAGTGTTACTGCTGCAGGCGCATGCTTCTCTTCTTCTTACATTGGTCAGTGATCGTTGGAAGAAGCCCACTGAAAATAACCGAGAAGCTAGCGTGCTCCTTATTTACCCTTTTTTTTCCCCCATGTAAAAATTTGTGCTGTCAGAGTTATCAGTGAACTAAATTGAACTTTTAGTCATTTTAGTGCACACATTTTGTATTGCATTGTCTGAAAGCATTCAAAATACACTAAAAACATCCAAAATGCATTATCTATACAGCTTAAAACAACATTGCGATGTCAAAACAAGTTGCCTTTGAGGTTAAAAAAAAGGGCGTTTATCAATTCACCTGTTCTTTTATCATGCTTTTCCCCACATATTTTTCTGCAAGGGTTTCCACCCGCTTCTTATTTTCGAGGCAAAGGTTTATGAAGCCGTAAGGCAAAATCAAACAGCTGCATTCTCAACATACCTAGCATGCAACACACGGGTAGTTAACTTAGATTGTAGTGAATGCTTGATTCTTGGTATGTGTTGGTTGACGTGGTGACAAAGCCACAGTCACACTGCACTGTCTGTTGACTCCATCAGAACCTTGTCGAAAGAGAGTCCTTCACTTCTTTATTCATAAAAAATATATCCCTCCAAGACAAATGGAGTGACTGAAATGCTTTCTTTCTGTGGCAGGTTGGTTTCAGTTAAAATGGAGTTGTAATCTCACCGCCGCTCAGGTCTAAAAACAGATGAACAGAATGTCCTTTCTTTCAGCTCTTCTGTCATTCAGATTAACAAGCCTGAGTGCTGATACACGATCCCTTTAACACACACACACAACCTGTCCTAAAGGACTAAGGGGACCAATGGTAATTAGGGAGGAGTCACATGGAGGCATCCGTGTCACATGCCAAATGTCACATTATACAGTATCCTACACTCTAGACATGAATCCCACTTATTAATCTATAAAAAAATATATGAATATTTTTGTAGACTATATGGTCTCACTTGAAATGAACAACAGCTACAATGACATTTTAGATTTGACTTTCTTATTTGCACTATAAAGTGTAAACCAGGGTCCCACTTCAGATGAACAACAACTTCAAAGGCTTTATGGCCTTCATAGATGCTTCACTATTTATTAGCACATGTCCCTCAACATACAGGCCTAAATAGGCCTTATAAAGGGTATACAAGGCTTGGACTTGAGAAAGGTGAACTGAAACTCAAATAAATAAAAAAAGTGCCTTTTCACATGGGTACACAGTCGTTTTTTTTATCCAAGCAGAACAGTGTCTTACTGATCTGTTCCTGCAGGAGCCTGGTGTGCCGTCAACCACCCAACCCAGGCAATAACTGTCATTAATTAGTCTGATAAATTACGTTCAAAACAGTGACATGTTTAAATAGTCCAATTTAGCTCAAATCCTAAATGAGATATTACATCAAAAGCCAGCCATTTCTGGCGTTTTCCCCATTTGAAAAGCCATACTTCCTTGCTGAAAGCATTTTAAACGTTACGATTTCCTCAGATGATAAAGCGGCACCTTTTAATGAAATTCTAATTAGTAATTTCATGGACTTTGTAACTAACCATATCTGATTAGTGCACATTTTCACAGCCCTGCTTTAATTAAGAACACTCATAGTACAGTTTCAAACAATTCTCCTTTCAAAGATTAAGCAAATGTGTTGGAAACTTACTTCGTAAACAACGAATGTTGCAATTTTTTAGATTTGACTTTCCTTTTTTCGCTCCATATTTGGTTTGTTGTTCTTTAATGCTTTTTGTCCATGTGCATGAAAAAAAAACACTAACAGTCTTGTAACAAATCTTTGCAGAACTGATATTGTTCTGCTGATGGGGAACAAAAATCTCCTTCCTCATCATCAGTTCTGCAAAAATGTGACTATATGTAGTCTCCTTTTAAACGTTACAACGGAATAAAGCAGGGTTCCCCCGCCGGTGGTTTTATTTGGCTACTGAAGTTTTCTGAGCAAAAAATAAGAACAAAAACCCAACAGGAAATCAGCTCCAAATGATTTTAATTTAAGAAATCTGTTCCCAAGTATTCCATGCATAATAGTGAGACACTTGTGATCATATACAAATGAAAGCAAGGTTTGAAATGATCATGTTTTTAGTCAAACATATATTTTTGGGCTTCTTGGGGTCAATCTGTACTCTACAAATGATTTGTAATTATGTTCCGGCACCCCAACCATCCGCTCAAGAAAAAATTGACAAAATCTAGTTAATTATCCCTGGAACAAAAGCTAATACACTTTGAATTCTTATTCACTTGATTTCATCAGACCATATTTGTCTGTCTACACTCAAGAGTATGTGATTTTATTCACTGTTCCTTTAGGATATCATAGGTCTTTAGCTTGACATGTTTTCACATTTTGTAAAAAAATGATTATGCACTGGTTTGTAGTAGAAACATACAAACTGTTGACCAGAGCCCCAAGAAAACATAATTTGATTTCGCTTCCATTCAAATATTTTTGTACTCAAGAAATAAATCTAGGTTCTTGAATTTGAACTTTGGCCCGGAGTATGAACTGGACTGGAATTAGTATTAATGTTCATCAGGCCTCTGTGTGGGAGTTTTTTCCTCACAATGTAGTGCTTTTGACACAGACTTTACCCAGTGGCCCTAGAGTCGGCCCCAGAGAGGGCCCCTGTGGAACCTCTCAGGTCCCTATCCACTGAAGTGTTTCCACGGTGGTGAACTGTTTCAATCTGACTGACATCCCAGCGTTGGGGAACACATTTAACCATGCACCAAGCGTGACAGACCCCCTCACCCCCACCCTCTGCGAGGTTGATAACAACCGGATGACGTGGCTTCCGCTTTTGGACGATAACAAGGCGACACTCCATCTTAACTCTTCTTCCACATTTACTAGGTTGGTGCAACAGTGCAGAAAAAGACCAGAAAGAAAGAAACATAGCTCAGGCATTTTTTAACGTCTGCTACCTTAGGTTACCTCACCCCCTACCTCCTTGCCCCATCCATCTTTTTTAAACATGGAGTTCACCTTGTCAAGTCAAATGCCGGACCCGTAATTTGGACTAATAATTACCAGACATCACCACAATGAAACATCAGTGTCTGAACTTCTTTAGGCCAAACTGAATTTTAATACATTTGGAAAAGGTTGGCCAGAGGCAGGAACCCTGCACACTGGGAAAAGGAGTGCACATGTGGAAGCACTTTAGGATGTGATAAATGATTTGAAATCCACAGCTTTCCACAGAATGGAAATTAGGGCGAACAGGTGTTAAATGTGAACCACTGGTGCATTTTTAATCTGAAAGAAAACGTCCCAGGTCTTTGGGGCCAGATGTTGGGGGGCTGGGGATGGGAATCGGCTGGGGCATTGGTGAGTGTTCATGGCCTGAGGTGGATGATGTGCGGAGGCCCTCTATTTGCATGACCTCTCTCTCCACTGAGAAATAACGGCTCGCTTGTATCAGCTGTTCTCCAAAAGGGAACGAGAACCTTTCATTTTGCCCGATCGGTGACCACGCTGCACCTCTGCTATTCCAAGACAAGACAGGTTTTTTCTGTAGAGCTTTTGGACTGTAAAGAATATCACTAATAGCTTTGTGTATCCTAACGATAATATTTGTACATTTATTTCCAGATATAATTCAAAATAGTGTTTTATGGCTGAGGTAATATAATAACAGCCAAACGTCCGCAACAGAACGTTTCCAACACTTCTAGCAATATTACAAATTTGTATTGGTCCATATAATGGATAACTGCCATAAATTGTGCTTTAGTCAGGAAATGGCCAAGCATAATACCCAACAGAAGTGTCTCTGTTTTGACATCGGAGATTTTCAGCCAGGAGTCAAACTTGACCATGACCTAAATGCCCATTATTTAATTAACCTTAGGTGTTCACCTAAGAGAGACATTTACATTGTCAGAGATAAAGAAGGAACAACAGAAAGGCAAATACAACCGGCTATACAGAAAACAACTCCAATACAAGTGAAGAGAAGGAGAATGGGATCGTGTTTCATTGCTGGAGGCACAATACATTGCCTCTAATTTTGGACAGCCTCAATCTGAGCAGTATGCCAGCCTCCCCGTAATCTCCATGGATTATTTGTTGGCATTACACCATCATCTAGTTTTCAAGGATCTCTCTCACTCAATTATATACCCTCAACACCCCCCCACTCTCTCTCTTTCTCACACACTCGTACCGTACACACAAACACTAAATCATGTGCTATATGCAGGTTGACGTTTATTGCCATGAGTCTTGCCCTGGAGGCAGAGCTAAATTTCATTAAAAATCATGAAAATAGCTATTTGCTTTTTGGTCTTAATAAAAGGTTAAGCTTATGGCATTAGGGTGAACAGTGTATATAAGGTTAGAGTTAAGGTTGGGGTTAGCTTTAAGATCAGATTTTATGACACGGCACAGTATACTAAGCACTCTGTTCTCCATTTCTCTCTACCTCCCTTTCCTTCCCTCCTCTGTCAATCTCCCTTTCACTATTGATTCAATGGAAAGTTTCTCAGACACACATGGGTTGTCCACTTGTTTTCACTTGAAACACTCTCAGGTTGTTTTGTCCCAGCTGTCTAAGCAAGGACATTAGACACGTTTTGAGGCTGGAGTGACGTTGATGCGTTCTATATTTTCTTCGTCCTGAGAGGATCCCACAATATGCCTCCCTATGTGGTACTATGGTACTTTATATAAAGCTGAAATTCGGGAGGGAAATGGACAGCTGCTGAGACTATCTGCTGTAATTCAAGTGAATTGACATCATACCTGGAGGATGGCATGGTGCCCAGATGGAGCTTAATGTAATACTATCTTGACTCCAACCATTTCATTAGGGGCGTGTGACCCCTCTTCTCCTATAGCCTCTGCAAAGGTAGGCTATAGACCAGCATTGTTTTGCCACGATGACAGTGCTTTCCAGGAGTCTAATTGGCTGTTCCATTAATAACATGGACAAACAAATTTAGCCGAACCTGTCCTCTTTAAAACTGCAGGAACAAAGAGGTGGGAGGAAATCAATCTTGGCGTTGTGCCTGAGCCGCTGACCCTTTCACGCTTTGAAGATTGTTGCTATTAAAAAAACAGCATCTGAGAAGTTATTTAACTACAAACAGAGTCCTACCTTCCCCATTCCAGCTGCATAATCAGGCATAATAAGTGGCTGCAAAGGTCCACTTAATGTATTTCTAACACTGGAGACCTGCTAATCTTGTCAGGGGAATGAGATGGAGGGAGAAACGTGTTGGAAGCCCCGGCTGGGCATGGAGCTGAGCGTTTAACTCCATAACCATGCAGGCAAATGCCTGGGCGCCTTTTCACACAAAAAGAGAAAGGAGAGGGGTGGAATAAGCCCCAGTTTCATATTTCAGCCCAAAGTGGGGTTCCATTTTTCCGCTTTAGTTGCCATCGAGGAACAGTGGCAAGGACAACAACAGCAGCCCCTGCAGTAACAGCCTCAGCAGGCTGAAGCCTCATAAACCGGAGCCATTATCAGTCAGTATGGGCCTTTAAATAGAGTGCCCTTCACATCAGGCATGCGTGTGTGCTCTGTTAGGTGGATATGAGTCCCTTCCTCATTCATGGATGGAGTATGTATCGTTGCAGACCACTGCATGTGATTATTGGAAAGTATTTTTTTTCTATCATTAAGACCATGTGCTTTAACCTGAAAGAACATTACATTTTTTTGGCTCTAAAAGACCATTTTAAAGTTTCCTAGTGTATTTAAACAAATACTGTGTTTGTCTGATGAAGTTGTCCATTACAATGTTAGCACGTATTGTTGTTTGTGGCTGGTCAATATTGTTTAATGGCCATCTGCTTGGAGTCTGCTCCAAATTCATGCTTTGTATAGGCCTCTTTGGTCCTTCCAAATGTGCAAAAGGAAATGCGCTGCATTACAGAATAGGTCTATCAAAAACACTTGTGATATATGAAGTGCAATTATGCGCTACATTTCAGGACAGATTATATAGTATCCTGCTTTTGATCCAAAGGAAACTATTCAAATGACAGCTTAGTATACCATCATACATGCCCAGTGAAATCCCTTCTGAAACACAAAAGCAAGTGAAGCCAGAGACAACACAAAAGGGAGATGAAACAAATAAAGACTTCCAAAACAACACTCAAAACTCATCAAATATCACATTCCCTCCACTGTATTTGTCAAAACACCTTTATGGAGGTCTTTAAAATGCAGCGTTCCCATTAACAGCTCAAGCATATAATCACATCTATGTAATGAGGTATTAATTAAGCAAAGGGCATCTATTGCCCTCACTAACAGCCTCATAAACAACTGACAGGAGATTTGTGATTTTTGACTCCCTGACACCATTAAACAAATCAATATTGGGTTGTGCAGCCGTGTACTTTGGCTGGCTCTTCCTAGTCTTAACCAATCAGCCGTGCTGAATACTAATGAGGGAATTAACTGCCTCATATTCGGCATGTGTCCCATCAAACAGATCCTTATCATGGGGGAGATGAACGTCTCATTTGCATGGAAAAAGACTGCTTTGTAGGTAAAGATTTCACAATATGTCACTCATTATGTACCCCACGCACCTCCTTTCTCTCCTTTCTCCCTTGTTTCCCCTCTCACACAGGCATGCACAAACACACACACACAAACACACACAGCCACCACCGCACAACAATACATAGTCGTCCAACATTCACTACAGCATCCACTACAGTGGCTTACATGTGCAATGGGGGGGGGGGGGTGCATCTTACAATAATGATTTACCATTCATGCCAGCACTGTGTTGAACATTCTTCATTTATTTTTCCAGACACATTATTTTTTAAATCACGTCTGTGATTTATTTGAAATATTTCTGTCTGTGTGTTGAGACAGACAACCTCACTTGGCATTCCGGTCCTTTTGATTGTTGCAGTAATCTTATTTGATAAATATTGCTCTCAGCGCACTTAATGAGGTTTGCTGTTGAAATCACAATGGTGAGCCTTCCAAGCCTGTCAGGTATAATACCATTTAAAAGAGTGTCAGATAATACGGAGAATGCCGTGTTGTATTGGGTAAAAAGCATACTATGTGTAAAATACAGGCACTAGCTTAGAGCTATAGAGTAGGTGCCATTCCTTCCTATAATGCATGGTCCTTCGAGCCAGATTCGAAACGATGGCTATCAGAAACACAGGTTATACCAGCCACAGATCCAATACAAGTTTGTTAGCTGCCGGGTTATTTTCATTGTTGATCAATTTACCAACGTAATATACAGCAATATCCCAAATGAGAAACAGTAGTTTATATAATTATATATACACAAATCCAGATCATAAAAACATATATTTTCTCGAGGCTTAAGTTTGACGAAGAGAAGCCCAGAATGCCAGAGCATCGTCTAATTTAGTCCCTCTCACTGATCGGCCCAGTGAAATGAATGACAGTGGGGACGGCCTGTTGTCTTTGTTCCGTGTGTGTGTGTGTGTGTGGCCGCGGGGCGGCGAGTTAATGCAGGAGATTGACTCTTAATTGCACTGGGGGAACGAACGCTCATCTTTTCTCATTAATGAGACGCAGCGAGAGCCCGGAGATTTTCTCATCACACAAATACGTCTCCTCCATCTGTCAGGTTAAGTGCAGTTTAGATTATTGCCTTGAACTTCCAGAACATGTAATTTCTCTGTGCACTGTCTCTTCAATTGTTGAACTTTGGGAGAGAAGGTGGGGCCTAGAGAGTCAGGTCGGGGTTAAGGGGTGGACCTCTGAAGTGAGGCAGTCACATATGTGATAGGAGGCCAGAAGGGGCAGAGCTCAACCTACAGTCCACAGTGAAACCTCTTCATAGAGCCTAACGAGGCAGATGAGAAGGCCATTTATAATATCAGGTTTCAATTGCGTTTTGTCCATTCTCCAGATCAAAAGACAATCTTAATTTGAGTGCTGTTCCAGAAGAAAAGTTGTCCTATCGTAATACAGATGATGAGGGCGAAATGGATAGAGAGAGAAGGAGAGGGGATTGAGAATGGAGTAATGTCGGGCTTTCTGGAGGTGTGAGTTGACCTCTGTCTGAGGAAATGACCATTGCTTCCGCATGAGCACAAAGCAGCAGACTTTTTTTGGTGTCGCACTAAAATGTGCTCCTCTGGGGCTCATTGAAAAACGATAGCCGAATAAGTGTTTGAAGTCTGCCAAAGACCATTCTAGTGGGATGACGATGAAACTCTTATGCAGGCAATTTTCCCTCTCTTTTTTTCCCCACTAACTGTACCATGATGCGTGTTCTCTTGTCGCGCCTGGAGTGGAGGTTGCCAAACTCATTTCACCTCTTGGACCTCAGCTTGACTCGAAGCCAGACAACCAAAAGTGATAAGGCTGAATTGAGCTGCTACTCTCCTGTGGGAATGTTATTATACCGCCAGAAAGAGGCATTGATTTCCCTATTAGAACAACAGGTAAAGTTGTGTAAAATAACTCAGAGTCCTCTTAAATGGGAGGTAATACTGAGTGAAGAAAGATACAATTATGTTTATGGAAATAAAGAGGATTATACCATACCCTCCAAGGTCCACTTAAATATGAAAAATTCGCACATCACAGTTTTGAGAACTGTAATCACCATCAGGTCTACTGTATTCCACTATGGAACCACTATGTAAATGCTGCTGAAATAAGTATTTTTTTTTAGTCATTTATTGAACTTTTTTGGAATTTTTTGGGGTATGTTAAAAAAAAAATTGGGCAGGAGACAATGTGTAGGCAGTGATGACAAGCCTAGCTTAGTGTTTCCATGGTTGCACCTCAATTCCCTCGAAACTGCAGCCCTCCCCGATATATGATCATGTTACACTCATTTGTTTTCATTATTGCATCAAAGACGAACTGGTCGTGCCTCTGCACCACAGCGCATGCAGGCCAGAAGAACAAATGTGATTCTGAAGTCACTTCGGGGTTACGTAAGCAATAAGGAATCTGTACTTTAATAAAAGGTTAGAATCACATTCTTATGTTACGACCTAAAGAGAGAAACAGCCACTGAAATTTTAGGAAATAAATCCTGTATTACCCCTTATTAAAGCTGGTTGATTTTAAAATGCTGATCTGGAGTTCAAGTTAATCCGTGTCACACTGTGTAACTTTTATGAAATAAAAGACAAAACTCTTCTGTAAAAAAAAAGTCCAATTCAACATAAATGGAGCTTTACCCACTCTAAATAATTCTCCTCAGAACGACAACAAGTGTTGGTAAATAACGTTGATATTTTGTTTAAGGCGCTCAGCAGGGTATGTTAAGTAGTCTGTGCCGTGAATCACAGAAGAGCCGGAGGAGGGTAAGGGGTCAAGGGAAATTCTGACCTAAGTGGACAGGTGGAGGTAAACTGAGACCCGTACCACCTGAGGGGAGGATGAACTTAAGGCGTGTCCCTCACCGTCTTTTCGAGGTGGAGGTCAGCAGACTTCCTTCGCTGATCTTCCAAACTGCTCTAATCAGAGGCCTAGACCACCCCTTTTTCGCCAGATGAAATAGAACCAACCACGAGGGCAGGGCAGTCACAATTAGGAGTCATCAAATATAATAAAAACCTCAAAAACCGAGCTGCAGTAACTGAGGTAGTCAGAGGAAGAACAGAGAAGATCTTTGTACAGGGGAAAATATGAATCATGAATTAAACAGACACGCCTTGTTCAAATGACTAAGGTGTGTCTTAAGTCACTCTCTCCATCACAAGGGAACTCACCATCTTCGCCAGATGGAATACAATCCCCTCACATTTATACTTCTCCATCAATAATAATAATTAAAAACACGGGTGAAATGGACACAATAAATGCACTTTGAGCCTTCAGGTCTTCAAAGTTCTGATCGCATGAATCTACATTCACAAAGACGTAATGATGTAAAGATAACTGTCTGAAATCACACAGGTTGTTTGTTTTTCCACGAGCATCTCTAAGACAGTGTTATTGTTTGTTTTTCGAAATCCTGTAATTAAGACAGCCGCACATTTGTATTTCTGTTGTCTGAGGCCTTAGGCCAGGCTTAACAGTATTTAGCATTGTAGAGTGTACCCCCATCCAATAGGATAGATCAAAAACAGGGTAAAAAGGAGAAAAATAGCATGTGGTCTCATAATCCACACAGTGAAATTGCAGACATTTTGTAAGCATGTATTATATACAGTAGGTTAAAAGTATTGGTGTCATACAAACTTAAGGGGCACGGCAATAAACCTTTGCTCTATTAATGTGAATTCACTACTCATTTATAGAAGAAAGTCAACATTATTAGCACACTAGTCATTTGCTGGCACATTTTTACCAAGAAACCAAGGTAAGGGTATAGATATTGGGCATTTCAACTGTGTAGCGTACCTAGAGTAAGTCTGCCCCTCCCCTTAGTAATAATGTCAGCTCTCATCACTGAGTCTAAGATTAGCTAGACTTTGGCCAAACATTAACTGTTGAACTATCTGACATCACTATTTCAACCTTTACAACAGAAATATTTACTGATTGAAGCCAACGGGAATTACAATGTCTTATTTCATACAATCAAAGCCAACTCACAGACAACTCTAACACACAACCATTACTCACCGTAACAATTTTCCTCTTACAGCTGGTTGGGTTGTCAGCTTGACACAAAAAGTGATAGATGACGACAAAAGGTATTTTGAAACGCCTTGGGTTTTTGACACTCATTACGTTGGGATTACAAGATGTCAAGCTTGAACATACTTCTCATTTCTAAAGTATACCTCGAACAAAGAGTTACATTACAGGCCAGGAATCCTCATGTACCCACCAGGTTGTGTTTGCGCAGGGCACTGCTCATGGGTGATATCTCAACTCCCAACGTTACTAAACCTGGCCATCAACCGTCAGGTCCCAACCACGGAAAACAAACCATTAGCTGTCAAAGTGTGACCCACCTGCATTATTGACCGCTCATAAGTTTACACACAATACACTAACATACACTTCAGAGGAAGTTTTCTGTGTACATAGACAAATACTTTGAGTGCTGATCAAGTAATACTTCTTCTTTGAGCTGGTAATGAATTTGATTAGATTGTAATGCAATATATTGCATCAGAGGGATTCTTGTATATTGATTTATTTTCTACTTTCATGTAGTGGGTTCCACAAATTAAACTCCTAAGATACAGATAGCAGATATATATATATAGTGTTGGACCAGGTTGCAAGATCAAATCCCTGAGCTGACAAGGTAAAAATCTGTCGTTCTGCCCCTGAACAAGGCAGTTAACCCACTGTTTCTAGGCCGTCATTGAAAATAAGAATTTGTTCTTAACTGACTTGCCTAGTTAAATAAAGGTTATATATATATATATATATATATATATATATATATATATATATATATATATATATATATATATATATATATATATATATACACATATATATATATACATATAAATATACATATATATATATATATATGTGTGTATATATATATATATATATATATGTATATATATATATGTGTATATATATATATATATATATATATATATATATATATATATATATATATATTAACCTTTATTTAACTAGGCAAGTCATATGTGTGTATATATATATATATATATATATATGTATATATATATATGTGTATATATATATATATATATATATATATATATATATATATATATATATATATATATATATTAACCTTTATTTAACTAGGCAAGTCAGTTAAGAACAAATTCTTATTTTCAATGACGGCCTAGAAACAGTGGGTTAACTGCCTTGTTCAGGGGCAGAACGACAGATTTTTACCTTGTCAGCTCAGGGATTTGATCTTGCAACCTGGTCCAACACTCTAACCACTAGGCTACCTGATATAGAGAATGGCAATGTATCCAGCTTGGTTCAGGTGGATATCAGTGCACTTTAAAAGTGCCTTGCTTCCTCTGAGTCTCAATCATCACTCAATCCACACCTAATGATTCCTGCTTGTGCAGTCAAACGTTTAACTATGTCACAGTGCATTTCTGTGACTTCATCACTTCAAAACTTTCCTGCATGTCAGAACAGGGCTGCTAAGGGTCTGTCTATGGTAGTGCTGTGATATATCTGTGACATCGCTAAGGGAAAGGCCACACACCCCCTGTGTTTGTGTCTTCGAGGCTGCTGCTTCCTTCCTCCTTCAGAAGGATATTGGCGAGGATTTGTGACGTTCCTCCTCCACGCTGCTTGCATCCAATCAGCACATTTCATTTTCTTGTTTTTCGCAGTCCCCGCCCTTTTGAACTCAGGAAATGCCGCAAAGAGCAGGAATAGCTGCCCAGGGGTCAGTGGTTGGACGACGTGGGAGGGAGTGTGGGTCTTGCTCGGCGGGAGGTGGGGCACTCAATCCCTGATTTGCCTGTAGTACTGAGATGGATGAGAGATGGAGGGATTTGGAGTGTGGGAGTTTAGCTAGAGCTAGACCTTTGGTATGCCCTGATGGTCCCGTAAAATCTCAGGGGAACCATGTTTTAGCTGCAAGAAAATGTCAGATGTGACCAGGAATGAATGGGAATTAACTATCTTAATTTAAGGAACAGGGGAGGGCACTGACTGAGATCAGGCCTAACGCAGCACATAGAGTGTCTTCTGAAAGTATTCAGACCTCTTTACTTTTTCCACATTTTGTTACAATACAGCCTTCTTCTAAAATGGATTGAATTGTTTTCCCCCTCATCAATCTACCACAATACCCCAAAAAGACAAAGCAAAAACAGGTTACATTTTTTTTGTGCTTTTTTTTAATGTCAAACTGAAATATTACATTTACATAAGTATTCAGACACTTTACTCAGTACTTGGTTGAAGCATCTTTGGCAGCGATTACAGCATCAAGTCTTCTTGGGTATGACGCTACAAACTTGGCACACCTGTATTTGGGGAGTTCCTGTCACGCCCTGACCTTAGAGTTCCTTTTTATGTCTCTTTTTTGGTTTGGTCAGGGCGTGAGTTGGGGTGGGCATTCTATGTTTTGTTCTATGTTTCCTATTTCTGTGTGTTTGGCCGGGTGTGGTTCTCAATCAGAGGCAGCTGTCTATCGTTGTCTCTGATTGAGAACCATACTTAGCCTTTTCCCACCTGTGTTTTGTGGGTAGTTGTTTTCTGTTTTTGTGTCTGCACCAGCCAGAACTGTTTCCGTTTCGTTTGTTCTCTTTGTTGTTTTTGTTATTCAGTGTTCCATTCTATTAATAAATCATGAACACTTACCACGCTGCGCTTTGGTCCACTTCTTCATGCAACGATGACCGTTACAGTTCCTCCCATTCTTCTCTGCAGATCCTCTCAAGCTCTGTCATATTGGATGGGGAGTGTTGCTGCAAAGCTATTTTCAGGTGTCTCCAGAGATGTTCAATCGGGTTCAAGTCCAGGCTCTGTTTGGGCCACTGTAGGACATTCAGAGACTTGTTCCAAAGCCACTCCTGCGTGGTCTTGGGTGTGTGCTTAGAGTCCTTGTCCGGTTGGAAGGTGAACCTTCACCCCAGTCTGAGGTCCTGAGCGCTCTGGAGCAGGTTTTTTATCAAGGATCTCTCTGTACTTTACTTCATTCATCTTTGCCTCGATCCTGACTTGTCTCCCAGTGCCTACTGCTGAAACACTCCCCACAACATTATGCTGCCACCACCATGCTTCACTGTAAGGGTGGTGCCAGGTTTCTTCCAGACATGACGCTTGGCATTCAGGCCAAAGAGTTCAATCTTGGGTTCATCAGACCAGAGAATCTTGTTTCTCATGGTCTGAGAGTCTTTAGGTGCCTTTTGGCAAACTCCAAGAGGGCTGTCATGTGCCTTTTACTGAGGAGTGACTTCTGTCTGGCCACTCTACCATAAAGGCCTGATTGGTGGAGTGCTGCAGAGATGGATGTCCTTCTGGAAGGCTATCCTATCTCCGCAGACGAACTCCAGAGCTCTGTCAGAGTGACTATCGGGTTATTGGTCACCTCCCTGACCAAGGCCCTTCTACCTGATTGCTCGGTTTGGATGGGCGGCCAGCTCTAGGAAGAGTCTTAGTGGTTCCAAAGTTCTTCCATTTAAGAATGATGGAGGCCACTGTGTTGTTGGGGGATCTTCAATGCTGTAGACATATTTTGCTACCCTTCCCCAGATTTGTGCCTCGACACAATCCTGTCTCGGAGCTCTACGAGCAATTCCTTCTACCTCATGGCTTGGTTTTTGCTCTGACATGCACGGTCAACTGTGGGACCTTAGTCCCGAAGGCCAGTTTTATTGCTTCTTTTAATCAGAACAACAGTTTTCAGCTGTGCTAACATCATTGCAAAAGGGTTTTCTAATGATCAATTAGCCTTTTAAAATTATAAACTTGGATTTGCTAACACAACTTGCCATTGGAACACTGGAATGATGGTTGCTGATAATGGACATCTGTACACCTAAGTATATAATCCATGAAAAATCTGTGCCGTTTCCAGCTACAATAGTAATTTACAACATTAACAATGTATACACTGTATTTCTGATCAAGTTATGTTATTTTAATGGACAAAAAATGTGATTTTCTTGCAAAAACAAGGACATTTCTAAGTGACCCCAAACTTTTGAACAATGTATGTGTGAAATAATGCGAAATAATGCAATGGAAGATTCTGCCTTGGCATTAAAAAGGGTTATACTGTGGTCATATTGCTTTTATTACCCTTCAGTGTATGATACACTTGATCATCTCTGCCCATCTTTTCTGATAGTCTAGTACATTGCCTTGCAAAAGTATTCATCCCCCTTGGCGCTTTTCCTATTTTGTTGCATTAGAACCTGTAATTTAAATAGATTTGTACTTAGATTTCATGTAATGGACATACACAAAATGGTGCAAATTGGTGAAGTGAAAATAAAAAAGAACTTGTTTCAAAAAAGAAAAGATCATGGAAGAGTGGTGCGTGCATAAGTCGGACGTTTACATACACCTGAGCCAAATACATTTAAACTCAGTTTTTCACAATTTCTGACATTTAATCCTAGTAAAAATTCCATGTCTTAGTTCACTTAGGATCACCACTTTATTTTAAGAATGTGAGATGTCAGAATAATAGTAGAGAGGGTGATTTATTTCATCTTTTATTTCTTTCATCACATTCCCAGTGGGTCAGAAATTCACATACACTCAATTAGTATTTGGTAGCATTGCATTAATTCGTTTAACTTGGGTCAAAGATTTTGGGTAGCCTTCCACAAGCTTCCCACCAAAAGTGGGGGAATTTTGGCCCTTTCCTCCTGACAGGACTGGTGTAACTGAGTCAGGTTTGTAGGCCTCCTAGCATGCACACGCTTTTTCAGTTCTGCCCACAAATGTTCAAAAGCATTGATGTCAGGGCTTTGTGACGGCCACTGCAATATCTGGCCTTTGTTGTCTTTAAGTCATTTTGACACAACTTTGGAAGTATGCTTGTGGTCATTGTCCATTTGGAAGACCGATTTGTGACCAAGCTTTAACGTCCTGACTGATGTCTTGAGTTGTTGATTCAATATATACACATAATTTTCCATCCTCATGCTGCCATCTATTTTGTGAAGTGCACCAGTCCCTCCTACAGCAAAGCACCCCCAAAACATGATGCTGCCACTCCTGTGCTTCACAGTTGGGATGGTGTTCTTCGGCTTGCAAGCCTCCCCCGTTTTCCTCCAAACATAACGATGTTTCATCAGACCAGAGGACATTTCTCCAAAAAGTATGATATTTGCAGTTGCAAACCGTAGTCTGTCTTTTTTATGGCGGGTTTGGAGCAGTGGCTTCTACCTTGCTGAGTGGTTATGTTGATATAGGACTCGTTTTACTGTGGATATAGATACTTTTGTATCTGCTTCCTCCAGCATCTTCACAAGGTCCTTTGCTGTTGTTCTGGGATTGATTTGCACTTTTTGCACCAAAGTACATTAATCTCTAGGAAACAGAACGCGTCTCCTTCCTGAGCGATATGACGGCTGCGTGGTCCCATGGTGTTTATACTTGCGTACTGTTGTTTGTACAGATGAACGTGGTACCTTCAGGCGTTTGGAAATTGCTCCCAAGGATGAACCAGACTTGTGGAGGTCTACAATTTTGTTTGTGAGGTCTTGGCTGATTTCTTTGATTTTCCTATGATGTCAAGCAAAGAGGCACTGAGTTTGAAGGTAGGCCTTGATAAACATCCACAGGTACTCCTGCACTTGACTCAAATGATGTCAATTATCCTATCAGAAGCTTCTAAAGCCATGACATCTCTTTTCTGGAATTTTCCAAGCTGTTTAAAGGCACAGTCAACTTAGTGTATGTAATCTTCTGATCAAGTGGAATTGTGATACAGTCAATTATAAGAGAAATAATCTGTCTGTAAACAATTGTTGGAAAAAGTACATCTGTCATGCACAAAGTAGATGTCCTACCCGACTTGCCAAAACGAATCAAATCAAATCAAATGTTATTTGTCACATACACATGGTTAG
Source organism: Oncorhynchus gorbuscha (assembly GCF_021184085.1). Classification (NCBI taxonomy): domain Eukaryota; kingdom Metazoa; phylum Chordata; class Actinopteri; order Salmoniformes; family Salmonidae; genus Oncorhynchus; species Oncorhynchus gorbuscha. Next base: position 56,051,793 of record NC_060178.1, read on the forward strand.
CAGATGTTAATGCGAGTGTAGCGAAATGCCTGTAGTTTGTTGTTTGTTAGTCTGTAGTTAGTTTGTTAACAAGAAATTTGTGGAGTGGTTGAAAAACAAGTTTTAATGACTCCAACCTAAGAGTATGTAAACATCCGAATACAACTGTATGTATTCACCCCCTTTGCTATGAAGCCACTAAATAAAATCTGGTGCAAAAAATTACCTTCAGAAGTCACATAATTAGTTAAATAAAGTCCATCTGTGTGCAATCTAAATGTCACATGATCTGTCACATGATCTCAGTATATATACACCTGTTCTGAAAGGCCCCTGAGTCTGCAACAACACTAAACAAGGGGCACCACCAAGCAAGCAGCACCATGAAGACCAAGGAGCTCTCCAAACAGGTCAGGGACAAAGTTGTGGAGAAGTACAGATCAGGGTTGGGATATAAAAAAACATCTGAAACTTTGAACATCCCACGAGCAACAAAAAGTGGAAAGAATATGGCACCAGAACAAACCTGTCAAGAGATGGCCGCCCAACAAAGCTCACAGACCAGGCAAGGAGGGCATTAAACAGAGAGGCAACAAAGAGACCAAAGATAACCCTGAAGGAACTGCAAAGCTCCACAGCAGAAATTGGAGTACCTGTCCATAGGACCGCTTTAAGCTGCACACTCCACAGAGCTGGGTTTACAGAAGAGTGGCTAGAAAAAAACGTTGCTTAAAGAAAAAAATAAGCAAGCACATTTGGTGTTTGCCAAAAGGCATGTGGGAGACTCGCCAAACATATGAAAAAAGGTACTCTGGTCAGATGAGATGAAAATTTAGCTTTTTGGCCATCAAGGAAAACTCTGTCTGGCGCAAACCCAACACCTCTCATCACCCTGAGAACACCCATCCCCACAGTAATATTATGGTGGTGACAGCATCATGTTGTGGGGATGTTTTTTTATCGGCAGGGACTGAGAAACTGGTCAGAATTGAAGGAATGATGGATGGTGCTAAATACAGGAATATTCTTGAGGGAAACCTGTTTCAGTCTTCCAGAGATTTGAAACTGGGATGGAGGTTCACCTTCTAGCAGGACAATGACCCTAAGCATACTGCTAAAGCAACACTCGAGTGGTTTAAGGTGAAACATTTAAATGTCTTGGAATGGCCTAGTCAAAGCCCAGACCTCAATCCAATTGAGAATCTCAAAATCAAATCTAATTTTATTTGTCACATACACATGGTTAGCAGATGTTAATGCGAGTGTTTGCGAAATGCTTGTGCTTCTAGTTCCGACAATGCAGTAATAACCAACAAGTAATCTAGCTAACAATTCCAAAACTACTACCTTATAGACACAAGTGTAAAGGGATAAAGAATATGTACATAAAGATATATGAATGAGTGATGGTACAGAGCGGCATAGGCAAGATACAGTAGATGGTATTGAGTACAGTATATACATATGAGATGAGTATGTAAACAAAGTTGTCAGGACCCGGTTACGAACCCGGGTCTCCGGAGTGAGAAACAGTCACTTAACCAACTGAGCCACAAATAGTCGGCAGAACCCAGAAGATGAGGCAGACACAGCAGTACTTGACGGTGTATTTAATGAAGTAAAAAGTGAAGTTCTTCAGGAAAACATGTAACTCCACAACCTCAAAAGGAATTCCACAAGAACAAAGGTAATCCTCCAAGACAAAAAGGTAAATCCACAAGGTGGAAGGCACAGCACAAAAAGCCTCAAAAGATACTCAAAAAAACAAACAAACAAGAAAAAAAAACAGAAATCCTCAAGAGAGTCCACTGGGATCAACAAGAGTACACAGAGTACTAGGGCTGGGTGCTAACATACAAACACAGAGCACAGAACTGAGGAAAACAAAGGGTTTAAATACAATCAGGGGAAACGAGGCACAGGTGCAAATAATAATGGGGATCAAGGGAAAACAAAAGGTCAAAAGGCACAATGGGAGCATCTAGTGACCAAAAACCGGAACAAACCTGGCCAAATCCTGACAAAAGTGGCATAGTTAAAGTGGCTAGTGATACATGTATTACATAAAGATGCAGTAGATGATATAGAGTACAGTATATATGTATACATATGAGATGAATAATGTAGGGTATGTAAACATTATATTAGGTAACGTTGTTTAAAGTTGCTAGTGATATATTTTATATAATTTCCCATCAATTCCCATTATTAAAGTGGCTGGAGTTGAGTCAGTATGTTGGCAGCAGCCACTCAATGTTAGTGGTGGCTTTTTAACAGTCTGATGGCCTTGAGATAGAAGCTGTTTTTCAGTCTCTCGGTTCCTAGCTTTGATGCACCTGTACTGACCTCGCCTTCTGGATGATAGCGGGGTGAACAGGCAGTGGCTCGGGTGGTTGTTGTCCTTGATGATCTTTATGGCCTTCCTGTGACATCGGGTGGTGTAGGTGTCCTGGAGGGCAGGTAGTTTGCCCCCAGTGATGCGTTGTGCAGACCTCACTACCCTCTGGAGAGCCTTACGGTTGTGGGCGGAGCAGTTGCCGTACCAGGCGATGATACAGCCCGACAGGATGCTCTCGATTGTGCATCTGTAGAAGTTTGTGAGTGCTTTTGGTGACAAGCCAAATTTCTTCAGCCTCCTGAGGTTGAAGAGGCGCTGCTGCGCCTTCTTCACGATGATGTCTGTGTGGGTGGACCAATTCAGTTTGCTGTGATGTGTACGCCGAGGAACTTAAAACTTACTACTCTCTCCACTACTGTTCCATCGATGTGGATAGGGGCGTGTTCCCTCTGCTGTTTCCTGAAGTCTACAATCATCTCCTTAGTTTTGTTGACGTGGAGTGTGAGGTTATTTCCAGACACCACACTCCGAGGGCCCTCACCTCCTCCCTGTAGGCCGTCTCGTCGTTGTTGGTAATCAAGCCTACCACTGTTGTGTCGTCTGCAAACTCAATGATTGAGTTGGAGGCGTGCGTGGCCACGCAGTCGTGGGTGAACAGGGAGTACAGGAAAGGGCTCAGAACGCACCCTTGTGGGGCCCCAGTGTTGAGGATCAGCGGGGTGGAGATGTTGTTGCCTACCCTCACCACCTGGGGGCGGCCCGTCAGGAAGTCCAGTACCCAGTTGCACAGGGCGGGGTCGAGACCCAGGGTCTCGAGCTTGATGACGAGTGTGCTGCCATCCTGTTAGAAGGTAACAGATTATTTTATTACAATGGTTAAATTGGATTTTCATTGTGTTCAATGGTGTTATTTGCCCCCTAGTGGCGCTTTCTGGTACGTAGAAAGACGACGCAAACAGGAAGTACAGAATTTGTTTTGCACGCATAGAAACAGCTACAAACAACGCTACGGTGCAGGTCTTTCAATGTACTTATTTCTAGTCACGCTTCAGCCTTGGAAAAATATTTGTTTGTAAGTTCGATTCAAGCATTTAGCTAATGATGATAATCTTGTTATTGATAGAGTTGCTTACATATCAATGTTGGTTGCATTTACTCACAAATTGCAATGCCTTTAATGTATGTCGTTAGCTGTATTACTTTGCTCATGCCTCATGCAAACTAATTGTAAAATATACAATACTGTAGTTTTGTTACTGTTTCTAGTGTAATATGCTTTGTTATTCTACATAGATGGTTATACATTATTATAGTAATGAAAGGAGCCAATTACCATATGGTTAACAATTAGCTATATGGTTTGGCATCATGCCAGATGCATAGTACCTTAGCGCGTGCTTTGTATTTATGCAACTTCAAATGTTTAATGTACAGCTACAGTATGTCGGTGTGAATTGAACACTAAAGTATATTCTTTTCTGTATTTTGCAGTTTCACAACATAAATGTTTACAATATATTCATTCAAGAAAAGTCACGCCTTGGGAGTTTTATTGAAGACTTAGTTGTTAGCTATCTGTCTAGTTTTGCATGGGAACGCAACTCAAGGGCAGAATAACGAGCTTGGAGGGCACTATGGTGTTGAATGCTGAGCTGAACAGTCGATGAACAGCATTCTCACATTGGTATTCCTCTTGCATTGTCTGTGGACCTATTTGGGCGGTAAGCAAATTGGAGTGGATCTAGGGTGTCAGGTAGGGTGGAGGTGATATGGTCCTTGACTTATCTCTCAAAGCATTTCATGATGACGGAAGTGAGTGCTATGGGGCGGTAGTCGTTTAGCTCAGTTACCTTAGCTTTCTTGGGAACGGGAACAATGGTGGCCCTCTTGAAGCATGTGGGAACAACAGACTGGGATAGGGATTGATTGAATATGTCCGTAAACACACCAGCCAGCTGGTCTGCGCATGCTCTGAGGGCGCGGCTGGGGATGCCGTCTGGGCCTGCAGCTTTGCGAGGGTTGACACATTTAAATGTTTTCCTCACGTCGGCTGCAGTGAAGGAGAGTCCGCATGTTTTGGTTGCGGGCCGTGTCCGTGGCACTGTATTGTCCTCAAAGCGGGCAAAAAAGTTATTTAGTCTGCCTGGGAGCAAGACATCCTGGTCCGTGACTGGGCTGGTTTTCTTTTTGTAATCTGTGATTGACTGTAGACCCTGCCACATACCTCTTGTGTCTGAGCCGTTGAATTGAGATTCTACTTTGTCTCTATACTGACGCCTAGCTTGTTTGATTGCCTTGCGGAGGGAATATCTACACTGTTTGTATTCGGTCATGTTTCCAGTCACCTTGCCCTGATTAAAAGCAGTGGTTCGCGCTTTCAGTTTCACGCGAATTCTGCAATCAATCCACGGTTTCTGGTTTAGGAATGTTTTAATCGTTTCTATGGGAACGACATCTTCAACGCACGTTCTAATGAACTCCCTCACCGAATCAGCGTATTCGTCAATGTTGTTGTTTGATGCAATACGAAACATATCCCAGTCCACGTGATGGAAACAGTCTTGGAGTGTGGAATCAGCTTGGTCGGACCAGCGTTGAACAGACCTCAGCGCGGGAGCTTCTTGTTTTAGTTTCTGTCTGTAGGCTGGGATCAACAAAATGGGGTCGTGGTCAGCTTTTCCGAAAGGAGAGCGGGGTAGGGCCTTATATGTGTCGCGGAAGTTAGAATAGCAATGGCCCAAGGTTTTTCCAGCCCTGGTTGCACAATCGATATGCTGATACAATTTAGGGAGTCTTGTTTTCAGATTAGCCCCAGCTACAATGGATGCAGCATCAGGATATATGTATTCCAGTTTGCAAAGAGTCAAATAAAGTTCGTTCAGAGCCATCAATGTGTCTGCTTGGGGGGAATATATACGGCTGTGATTATAATCGAAGAGAATTCCCTTGGTAGATAATGCGGTCGACATTTGATTGTGAGGAATTCTAAATCAGGTGAACAGAAGGACTTGAGTTCCTGTATGTTGTTGTGGCCACACCACGTCTCGTTAACCATGAAGCATACGCCCCCGCCCCTCGTCTTACCAGTTTGTTTCTGTCGGCGCGATGCGTGGAGAAACCAGCTGGCTGCACCGACTCCCATAGCGTCTCTCCAGTGAGCCATGTTTCCGTGAAGCAAAGAACGTTACCGTCTCTGATGTCCCTCTGGAATGCTACCCTTGCTCGGATTTCATCAACCTTGTTGTCAAGAGACTGGACATTGGCGAGAAGAATGCTAGGGAGTGGTGCACGATGTGCCCGTCTCCGGAGTCTGACCAGAAGACCGCTTCGTTTCCCCCTTTTACAAAGTCCTTTTTTTGGGTCGCCGGCTGGGATCCATTCCGTTGTCCTGGGTGAAAGGCAGAACACAGGATCCGCTTCGTGAAAGTCATATTCTTGGTCGTACTGATGGTGAGTTGACGCTGCTCTTATATTCAGTAGTTCTTCTCGACTGTATGTAATGAAACCTAAGATGACCTGGGGTATCAATGTAAGAAATAACACGTAAAAAAAAACTGCATAGTTTCCTAGGAACGCAAAGCGAGGCGGCCATCTCTGTCGGTGCCGGAAGTAGTGTGTGTGGAAGTAGAATCTGTGCTATGACTTAAAGATTGGTGTACACCAGCGGAACTCATCCAACTTGAATGAGCTGAAGCAGTTTTGCCTTGAAGAATGGGCAAAATACCAGTGGCTAGATGTGCCAAGCTTATAGATACATACCCCAAGAGACTTGCAGCTGCAATTGCTGCAAAATTGTGGCTCTACAAAGTATTGACTTTAGTGGGGGTGAGTTGTTATGCACACTTAAGTTTTATGTTTTTTATGTCTTATTTCTTGTTTGTTTCACAATCTTCAAAATGGTAGGCATGTTGTGTAAATCAAATGATACAAACCCCCCAAAACATTCATTTTAATTCCAGGTTGTAAGGCAACAAAATAGGAAAAATGCCAAGGGGGTTGAATACTTTCACAAGCCACTGTAGGTGTCACTTTTTATGGGTGGTTATGTTTCTTAGACAAGTTGCACATTTGGATCATAACCAATGCATTGAAATTGCAATTGGACTTGCATACCATACTTTCAGAAATCGGGACAATCACATTTGTTGTATTCTAAATAGCTTTACTTATAGAAATGCATGAAACCTGGCCATATCATGAACCTGCTAAGGTATGGGAGAAAATCAGTTTTCCCTCATATATCCCTCCACCTTAGCACTGTCATAAGCTATTTTCTGCTCTACTGCAAATCCTAATTGATCGCTCTCAATCTTAGCTTTACATTACATGGGGAGATGACATCATTTGATACCAATATTTCATGCCGCTCTTGCAGCCTAATGTTGTTTTGCCAGCTTTACCGCAAAGCACTGTCTAGACAAAAGCATATGTACACAGAAACACAGTGGATAAATGTTTAGACAGTCATTATTTTAATTTAAAATGGACTGACTTACCTCTAGGAGAGAGGGCCAGTCATTGTTGAATTGCGGCCTGGCAAGTGTTCTGCAATGGCCTCTTGCGCCTTGCTCTCTTTCAAGCGTAATGCTCACATGCTTCAGGGTGGTAAGTCAACTATGAAGAGACAATAGCGTAATTTATGAAAAAGGTAGAGCTGAGGTCTTGCTGTCAATCCATTTCCACCCAGGACTGTAGCAGTGAATATGTATCCTATCCATTGACCGTTGCGTTTTTTGAAGCTCAATGTGCGCCTTTTGCCTCGATGATGAATCAACTTTGTTCATATTCACCTGTCAATCTGAAAAAATATTAGCAGTCATTTGAATGAAAGAGATAGTTCCTTTTCAAAACAAAGAGTGTGTTGTGAAGAAAGGAACTGTGTAATGCAGACATACACATAATAGCCAGGTAGAATTTGTATTGATTTATACTCATCATGGCAAGCACTCTCTTTTATCAGAACAATTATGACACCCACATACATCAGTCACGATCATGCTTTTATTGCTGCTCATTTCTTCAGGCTACAACAGCAGCATCCCAGTAGGCCCAGGCCCTGTGCCATAACCCTTACTCCTTTCCTGCCTCCTCCTTCTCCTCTCGCAGGTTGTCCTCACTCATGCTCTTACTAAAAAACAACAGATCAGCACCTGTGATGGCAGGTGATTTATTTGACACTCTAAACCCGCCATGAAGAGAGCGCTGTAGAGAGGGAGGTACAGAGAGCCAGCAGACACACTCGCTAGCTGCAGCCCTGGAGGCCTGGAAGTCAACGCCCCCACTGTAAACCACTTACCGCTTGCTTCGTTCTGCTTCTCATGTGACTGTTTTCTTTATTTCCTCAGCTAAAAGACGGCTGAATCATTGCCATTCATCACCATGAGTTCATAAAAAGCCCGGAGGATGATATAATCATGTCTATTGAGGGGGTGTGGTTGGCTGATGTCCCCAGTGTGTGACATCACTGAACCTGGGTCCGGCCCCCAAGACCTCAGGCTTTGGGCCCCCTCACAGTCAGGGCATGTTGGGCCACCATGCCGCGGACCAATGGCTGAGGATTAAAGCATGTTTCCCCTGCGTCTGTCCATTTGATTGAGCTGATCAGACAACGCACAGTGCAGGATGTTGTCCAAGGACCTAACGAGAGTAGAATTATTGAGTAACAGGAAATGAAAAAATTCCTGCAATGCCGATCCACCACTCAAAGCAATTCTATTGCAATCTGGCCTGCCCCCACTCTGAACTCCAGCCATGGAGGTTTCTTTCTTTCTTTTTTTTCATCCTTTAATACGGAGACTATTATGGGCTCAGAAACTACAGTACAGGCTTGATGCTCTCTCACTGGTTTCCAGTCAACAAATAGCTTTTGACGTTAGATGTGTCGTTAATAAAGCTGTATTCTTTACCTTTATAAGGATGTATTACATACTGTGTGGCCCTGGATAAATCAAACATCCAGGCCTCATGTTACTGTTACTCATGTTACTGAAGCCTTATAATCACAATAACTACCTGTCTATACAGAAATGGAGTTACCCTGTAACAGTCTTGAGTCGAGTAAGTTACAAAGGACTTTGGGACAAACTCACTGTCTGTCCCAAATCAGCTTAGTATTAAATGTGTACATGGTGCTGGGTTTGACTGTGTTAACAGGCCTAATATGTTGTAACAATTGGAAATCAGCTAGTGCAATGAGAGGAACAGCTAGATTACCTAAAAGCCTGGCCTAATGGTCCTGTTTAGGTCATTGTAAGAGGCCATGGCACTGTAAGTACCTTGTGTAACAGGACCTTTCCTACAGCGGCAGATTAGTTCCTGTGAAGTCAAGCAGAACTATTACCTTGGTGTTGGGATGTCAACCAACACCACATGAACAGCCTTACCAGTCCAGAGTTCAAAACATGAATAGTAACGCATTTGTACAGTTGATTACCAACCAATTTGATTTAAAAGTGAAAACAACACAGCCCAAAGAGAGGAAGGCACAGTGTCTGTAAAATCTGTGGTGATTATCACAAATAACTTACCTGAATAAGTGAGTTAAGCAAACATCGATATGTGAAAGGAATTCTGTTTCAGTCAAACTGTAACCACGTGAAGATGAAAAGTGAAGGGAGGTATCAAACTGTGACCGCACAGCCGCCAACCCACCCAGAACCTTTATGACTCAGTAACACAGACTCACACCCGTGCTAAACGAGCGTGTAAAATATTAGCGAATAGAGGAAAAATTACAGCTGCATTACTTTAATATTTCAACCGCATGTGGGAATGTTTAACATGGCACCGCTAATGTGGCCCCACATGGCTGTTCTCGTTAACGGCTGGAGCAGGAGCTAGAGGGCACTGGGTGGCTGAGAACATTTATGCCCATTAGTCAAATACCATTCGGGGGTTTGTTAAAACTTCAACACGGCTTAGAGCCATGTTTTGTGGTTTGTGAAACACTTCCTGTTCTATATGAGCTTCGTTGCATCACGGCTCTATGGGCTGCACAAGTAATGATGCAGGACTTGAAAACACATCTAGTCATGGATACTATTGCACTGTATCAGACGTATTAAATACTAACTGAACACCAGTTCTGTTACTGGGGTCCATTCACTTATACTGTATGGTTATGAATCAACCAAACATGACCATTTCTGCATTCTCAAATATACCCAAATCTGTCTCTCAGACAGAGAAAATGTGAACAGGTGGTTCTTTCAATGATTCCCGATTCATTACATTCCTCAAATACTTCAATTTGATCAGAAATAACAACCATTATCCCCTGCGCTCACATATCAAACCGGGGTAGGCAGAACACTTAGATAGTGTCCAAAGAAGTGATTTTTGATACCACTGATGAACTACCCTTCACCTGCTGTGATGGACTCGAAATATGCAGCTAATCAAATCAAATGTCATTTGTCACATGCGCCAAGTACAACAGGTGTAGACCTTACAGTGAAATGCTTACTTACAAGCCCTTAACCAACAGTGTAGTTTTAAGAAAAACAAGTGTCAAGTAAAAAAATAGATAAGTAAAACATTTCAATTAAAATAACAGATAGTTGAAGAGCAGCAGTAAAATAACGGTAGCGAGGCTATATGCGGGAGTACCGGTACTGAGTCAATGTGTGGGGGTACAGGTTAGTCGAGGTAATTGAGGTAATATGTACATGTAGGTAGAGTTCATGTGACTGTGCATAGATAATAACCAGAGAGTAAAAGCAGCGTAAAAGAGGGGGACGACGACGACGACGACGACGACAATGCCAACAGTCTGGGTAGCCATTTGATTAGCTGTTCAGGAGTATTATGGCTTGGGGAGGAGAAGCTGTTAAGAAGCCTTTTGGACATAGACGTGGCGCTCCAGTACTGCTTGCCGTGCGGTGGCAGAGAGAACAGTCTATGACTAGGGTGGCTGGAGTCTTTGACAATTTTTAGGACCTTCCTCTGACACAACCTGGTATAGAGGTCCTGGATGGCAGGAAGCTTGGCCCCAGTGATGTACTGGGCTGTACACACTACCCTCTGTAGTGCCTTGTGGTCGGAGGCCAAGCAGTTGCCATACCAGGCAGTGATTCAACCAGTGCTCTCGATGGTGCGGCTGTATAACTGAGGACCCATGCCAAATCTTTTCAGTCTCCCGAGGGGGAATATGCTTTGTCGTTCCCTCTTCACGACTGTCTTGTTGTGTTTAGACCATGTTAGTTTGTTGGTGATGTGGACACCAAGGAACTTGGAGCTCTCAACCTGCTCCACTACAACCCCGTCGATGAGAATGGGGGTGTGCTCGGTCCTCCTTTTCCTGTAATCCACAATAATCTCCTTTGTCTTGATCACGTTGAGGGAGAGGTTGTTATCCTGGCACCACACGGCCAGGTCTCTGACCTACTCCCTATAGGCTGTCTTATTGTTGTCGGTGATCAGGCCTATCACTGTTATGTTGTCGACAAACTTAATGATGGTGTTGGAGTCGTAGCCTGGCCGTGCAGTCATGAGTGAACAGGGAGTATAGGAGGGGACTGAGCATGCACCCGTGAGGGACCCCCGTGGTGAGGATCAGCGTGCAGATGTGTTGTTACCTACCACCTTACCACCTGGGGGGCAGCCCATCAGGAAGTCTAGGATCCAGTTGTAGAGGGAGGTGTTTCGTCCCAGGGTCCTTATCTTGGTAATGAGCTTTGAGTGCACTATGGTGTTGAACGCTGACCTGTAGTCAATGAATAGCAAAAAAGTGATCTGGTCACATCCATATGGACCATCCAAAAAAGTTATCTGCTCGTCCAAAGATGTGATCTGGGCCGCCCCCGTGGATTGTCCAAGAAAATGATCTGATCATCAACAACAACAAAAAGATAATGGCCAGCCCTATGAATCTTCCCAAAAATGTGGTCTGGGACACACACCCCAATGATACAAAAACTTAAACAGAATGTCCAATAAAGTTATCTGGAAGAGAGTCACCTGTGGTTCAAGTAAGTTAACCTGTGGTTGGAGGAAGTGATCCGGGGTACTCCACCACTCCAACTAGTGATGCAATGCTATGCTTGAAGGGGATCATCCATGGGTTTGTAACTTTATCTAGAGCCTTGGACATTTGCTCCGGATAAATAACTACATTATCTTCGCCATTTAAAACATCCCCAAAAAATGCTAACTTGAACCATTTTGGGGTTCTTACCGAAACTAAACCCAAAAGCTAATGTTATCATTTTGACAAATCAAGTGAGTGAAAAAAAGTTATAATTTAATGATTCTGACAGTGTTCATATCAGACGTCTGAGATAAGTAGAAAAGCCTTCACATATTGTACAGTATACTCACACAGAAAGAACTGCAGTCACTTTCTTCTCAAATCTAACACAGAGGTAACTGATGTACAATCATTTGTCTCTGTCACTAACGTCGGGAGTTGAGTGGAATGTGTTTTTCTTTTGTGTGTAAACCTGCCAATTCCGAGACTCTTTCATTCCCCCTCTTCATGCACATGAGGGACGGTTCAAAGGGTGACTCTCTGACATGGCGTGTGATCACTCCTCCGTCCTTTATCTGCCTCCCCACATTAGCACGTAAATGAGGCTGCACTTGGAGTCTCTACGAGCTGCGGCGCGCTCTGTGTGAACAGGAGTTGCGCCGTTATCATTATTGGACAGATTTCTGACATTCTAACACTTCAGTCTCATTAACATTCAAAATGGCTGCGTATTTGACACTGTTAATGTTCTGAGGATTTTTGAATGCTTTCAGGGGTTTTCATCTACAAAACCAACCCGAGTATCCAAAGTTATGTGCCTCAGTTTATACTATTATAATGAGTTTTCATCAGAGTGCTGCTCTCCGTAAGAGTATAATTACTGCAATCATTTACCAATAATACTCAGCAAAAAAAACAAGTCAGTGTTCTTTGCAGAACTCCTGAGATTCTGACAGGAATTTGTATTTTAGGCTGTAATATAACTAATGAACAGCATTGTGACATTTCTAATGGGTCTGGATGTCCGTGTTGGCGTGTCTGCTGCAGTAGTGTGTGTACCTAGGCCTGCGGTGGGGCGACTGTGAGGTCCTGAAACGCCATTGTGATTCAAGCGGAGCTTATCACATGGGATAGAACTGGCAGCCTCTTAAAAGGTATTATATGCACTCTCCTTCCTTCTTTCTGACAGGAGTCCTTGGGATGAAAGTGGAAAGCACTGGAAAAAGAGACATTGTTTCCACAGAGAAGTCTTTGTTTCTATTCTCTCCATCCCGAGGCTCTCCAGGAATCCACATTTCCACCATTCACCCATCCTCAGATAAAAGATGGCTGAAGGAGGGTATTTTCTCAATGGGGACAGCTTGTAACCAGTCTGCAGAAGGGAAGTGGCACAAAGCTCAAGACTGAGAGAAGGTTGGAACACAGCTTTCCGACCTCTTTGAATTCGCTCGCACTGTGTAGGGATGCTGGCTATAGAAGAATTTTCAAGCGGTCTAATCAGACAGTGAGCTGCAGACAGGTGCCTAGGCTGAGGCCTGATAAAGGCACAAAATACAATATAATTGTTGCATTCATATGAAAACTGATCGTGGAAGGGGATAATGATACCACAATGTTTATGAGTCCATTTCAATCCAGGACCCCCCTTTTATCCCTGCATTGGTTTGTTCAGGGCTCTAATAATTAAGCCTGTGTTCTTTTGGGGGGTGGCGCTTGGTGATGTCCAGGTTTAGAGAATGCCAGATTTGGCAGCTGGCGTTCCTAAAGCGGGTGCTTGGCATTAAGACGAGGGAGGGGAGAGTTCATGCCAGTCCCTGGGGAGTGGGAGGTGTTAACTTCTAATGGCTTTCTCCACCACAGCCCTGACATCTGCAGGACTCCCAGAAAAGAGAGCGAGATGTTTTTTAAAAAATTAATGGAGCTGAATGCATCTCACAGTGAGGAGAGGGCTGGATTAATCAGCACATTAAGGGCTAGCTCCGGATTGGAAATAATTATGGGAGCTGACAAGGTGCTGAGGTGCCAGAGCGAGCTCCTTTCAGGAATGCATTTTAAAAAGCAGTTTAAAAAGCCTTCAGATGTTGGCATTATCTTGCGTGACCAAATTAGGGGCAAATGAGAAAAGTTTATCTGGCATTTTGGAGTATTGAAAGAGCTTAGGCTTTATAAATTATAATGTGTGTGTGTGTGTGTGTGTGTGTGTGTGTGTGTGTGTGTGTGTGTGTGTGTGTGTGTGTGTGTGTGTGTGTGTGTGTGTGTGTGTGTGTGTGTGTGTGTGTGTGTGTGTGTGTGTGTGTGTGTGTGTGTGTGTGTGTGTGTGTGTGTGCAAAGTGGGGGAGGGGATGTCAGCAAAGAGAATTGTGGGTAAATCCTAATTTTCTGAAGGGAAAAAAACAGCTCTCGGTAGATTAAAAGTGGGTGGTTTGTTTTTCTCTGAGGGACGGAATAAAACTTAAAAGAGAATTAATTCAAATGGGTGCTTGAAACTATCATACTATTTGTGCAAATGAAAAGTGGATGTCTTAACACCCAGAAAGAGCCAGACGGTAAACTGATTATAGTTGACCACCCATGAAAAGCATGAAGAGGGGGAAAAATAAATGATTTAATAAGCAGCATGTTTTGCTCCCTTTCAGGATTAATATCCTATAATTTTTCCAGGAACGTGATTGGTCATGCGTTCTGCTTATCACTGACATTCCTTCACATTTGAAACATAATTTGTGTGATGATAGCCGTTTCCATCAGAACAGAATCAAGGTGATGTGCACCATGTCACTGATAAGACCTAGAGTTCTGTCAAACTGCGAGGTATTGGAAATATTTATATAATATTGAATCACATCGCTTAGATTCATTTTTTTTGTCACAGTGGTGAGCATTAATTGAGAAACAGAGCTGTAACAATATATCTTATTCCTCCTTGGCCCCTCTATCATCAGAGACATGTGATACTGAGGCCCTCTATGTATTTGCAAAATACAACAAATTGTATATCCACATTGTACCGACACTCAATGTTTCTCAGTGTTGTGGTGTGCATTAATCAGAATATCAGTAAATTATGATATCATTTTAATTGTATGAGACCTAAACAGACATAAATGGTGCACAAACAACATAAAACAGCAGATGCTTGATGGATTATGATGTGACATGTATTGTTTGTTACAAATCAGTTTCCCTCAATCTACTATGAGACAATGTGTTTCCATTACTCACAGAGAGATGTAAACACTTTTTTTTTTATCAACAAAGCTATGAGCGGTCAATGGTCCATTTGGAATGAACTGAAGAAATACAGCATTGCCCTGCGTGCAATCAGAATGTGCCTATATTGATTACAGGTCCTAATGTTTACCTATTTATGGCAATGTGAAAACAATAGCTTTGAAGAGGTCCAGAGATGGACATCATAAGAGAAATGCTTTGTGTGAAATGCCAAACATTTGGCTGGACGTTTGATCTTTAAAGGCCCTGATCAGATATGTAACCTCGGATAGCAATCTCCATTGTGGCTATTGTTCTCTTTTAACACCACTGCTCGCCGGCTAATGTCAACATGCCCAATGACCAATTGGAGAGGTTCAAAAAACAAACAGCAAACTGCTTTAGCCTACAGTCTAAGCTACACAGCAACTGTGTAACAGTACAAGAGTCATGATTCAATATTGGTAAGACAACTTTTGTCGTAAATAATTGCAGAAGGGGCTTGGAGTATCCTCTAAAACCGCACGTTATTGTTCAAAGGGTAATTCTTCTTCCTCTTAGCATTGCCAAGGTGATCATTCACAATAGCTTGATTTACCGATCTCATCACATTTCTGAAATACCCAATCTGAGGGATACACATTTGATTGAACTACTCCTACTGTTGTTGTATTAGAAAAGGTCATACTGGAAAGGTTCCTCAATTGGAAAAAATTAAATGGGTATGAAATGAACTTAATTGCCTTGAAATGAGACTCATATTATATGGTTTGGATTCTAGAAACTGACAATAAGTTGTAGGCCAGTGCTCGCAAAATGTTGAAATATTCAACATTGGAAAATATAATTGATTTAGGGACATAAATTGTAGATAAGAATGAGTTCATATGAGTGAAATTACATTCCTCCATCCAAAATGTATAACAAGACAGAATAGAACTGAACGAATAATAGCCTACTCCGTGGAATGGAAGTACGTTAGACCTACTCGTGTGTGAGGGACGGAGTGTCTGCATGTACGTCTTTCTCCGCTCATAGCCTGTGGGTGTAATACTTAAGCTTTCACATTTGCAAAATGCGACAGGATATTTACCACATGTAAATGCTTACATTTACTTGGAATTCTAATTTCCCCTAATCTATGTGTGCATAATTGTATTTCTCAGACCTCACCTTAGCCACACTGCTCGAGGGTCTTGGCTGGATCAGCGCTATACTCTACATTACAGACGCTAAACTGGACTGATTCTGATTATTTTGTTGCAGTACAGTACTCATCATAGAGTAGCGGTTACAAATCAATCAAACACGTAAAGTGTTGCGAAACGTTGTTGACTCATGAAACACTTAATCATTTATCTAACTTTTTCCTTCATCAAACAACACAATTTGTCTTTGAAGCAACTTCACAAAGGGGGAGTTACAAAAGACATCCATGGCTGCTCATTAAGGCCTGACCAACCTACTATTTTGGCTCTCCAGGCCTGGGGGACACTGAGTCAGGGTTTGAACACACCTCTACCTCCTCTGTAAAGATGGCTGATCAGATGAGAGGAAACAAAGGTTGTTATTTATAGACCCCTTTAGATATGCTTCTACGACCAACCACATCCACCTCCAAACACGCACCTCCACCTCCAAACACACACACAGTCAGTCACACACGTACGCGTACGCGTGCGCGCACACGCACACGCACACACACACACACACACACACACACACACACACACACACACACACACACACACACACACACACACACACACACACACACACACACACACACACACACACACACACACACACAGTCAGTCAGTAGGTTAGTTACTATTCCTGTGTAACTAGTTTTACAAAGAAGAGAGCACGCGGAGAGCAGTTCTACTGCACCCAGGGTCATGATCATTGCGATGACAACATCGGAACAGAAGAGAACAAATGGATCCAATTTACTATACTCAACACCTGGTGTGTTAGTCGCTAGGCTTTTAATGAACTCCAAAGCAATAGCAGTCATCCCTATTATCTGGTGATTTCTCACGAGAAATTACCATTCGTCCCCTTATTACACATACTTACTCATTAGGTGACGGTAGCAAGGGGAGTATTAGGCAGGGAAGAAAGAGCAATCTCTTTCTGGATTCATTTTCTTTGCAAACCCACACAACTTATGCTTTTTAATAGAGTCAACAAGCACTGAATGAACACTCAGTATAACTGATGCTGTGCAGTAGGCGTGCCGTGTAACAGGTCTAACTGTTCACGTAGTGAGTCTTGTAACGATACCTTTCATTTTGTGTTTGACATGAAACATATTTTTTTTCGAAAGTAGCTTGGTTCCCAAAAGGGCAACAGAAAATATTTTCTCAGAATTGATTGGACAATCAGTGTAGCCTACTCCAAATGATTGCAAGATAATTACTAACTAAAGGGTATTTTTTAGCACTGAGGTCAGAGGCCACAGACTGGCACCTCTCTGCTGGCCTCCGTCGTGCAGCACAGTAGCTGGCATGGGCGGTTAGGGGTGTGGATGATAGGAGGGTGGTGAGGCCATTAACCAATCACAGTCTAATGAGGGGGAGCTGAGATAAAGGCCAGCTCCTGGTCTTTTTAATGAGGTAACTGAGGTAACCGGAGGCTCAGTGACACAGGCCGCGATGGCGACTCGCAACCGCTTAATGACACCCCTAATCCCTGCAGAGACGGCGCCACACACAATTGGCTTCCCCTCCATGTGGCGAAATATCCCAGCAACACCTTCTTGATCGCACCCTGTGACGCCAGTTAGCAGTCCAATGGCATTGGAAAATAGGATCTAATACACTTTTGAAAAAATATGTGTGGATCAAGTAACGAGAGATTTCTGAAGTCTGAGGAGTGTTCTTGGGGTAGTAATGTGGTCAGTTTAAAGAGCTGACCACAATCAGACACATCCAGATCATTCTTGTTACCGTTATCCTTCTTCACAACGTTTAGAGCTGAGAACTGACTTGTTGTGACAGGAAGTGTAAAGACGTCTCGCCATCACCGACAGCCACCTAGTCTGGTGAAGCCCTGTGTCATTAGTGCTTCACATGATTACTGAATCTTATGAACATAGACAATGTTACGGCAATGATCACAAAATGAAGAACAGGCCATGGCAGTCAATATTATGTTCGAGAGTAAGGTTTCAGTGCATGTGGATCCACGGAACTCCAGGTGATGAAGATGCCGAGCTTTCGTGGTAGTAATGCATTTATATATTCATCCAAAAGAAAGTAATTTAGTGTTATTCAAAATAGAACTGTCCTTTATTCATTTTAATATACAAGCTTAATTAGCTTCAACCCAATGCTAAGCTGGTCTGTATAATGAGTAGCATGAAATAGGCTAGCTATTTGCAAACATTGTTCAATTTCACATTTTATTCAAAGCTAATGCTTTACAAAACAGATGACTGATTCTTTTTGCATATTCACGAGTGCCTTGCAAAAGTATTCATCCCCCCCTTGGCTTTTTTCCTATTTTGCTGAATTACAACCTGCAATTTAAATGGATTTTTATTTAGATTTCATGTAATGGACATACACAAAATAGTCCAAATTGGTGAGGTGAAATTTAAAGAATAACGTATTTCAAATGAAATTAAAAAGGAAAGGAAAAGAGGTGCGTGCATGTATTCATCCACTTTGCTATGAAGCCCCTAAATAAGATCTGGTGCAACCAATTACCTTCAGAAGTCACATAATTAGTTCAATAAAGTGTGCAATCTAAATGTCACATGATCTCAGTATATAGACACCTGTTCTGAAAGGCCCCAGAGTCTGCAATAACACTAAGCAAGGGGCACCACCAAGCAAGCGGAACCATGAAGACCAAGGAGAAGTACAGATCAGGGTTGGGTTATAAAAAAAAATCAGAAACTTTGAACATCCCAAGGAGCACCACTAAATCCATTATTACATTATTTTAAAGAATATGGCACCACAACAAACCTGCCAAGACAGGACCGCCCATCAAAACTCACGGACCAGGCAAATAGGGAATTAATCAGAGAGGCAACAAAGAGACCAAAGATAACCCTGAAGTAGCTGCAAAGCGCCACAGCGGAGATTGAAGTATCTGTCCTTAGGACAACTTTAAGCCGTACACTCCACAGAGCTGGGCTTTACAGAAGAGTGGCCAGAAAAAAGCCATTGCTCGAAGAATAAAATAAGCAAACATGTTTGGTGTTCGCCAAAAAAAGGCATGTGGGAGACTCCCCAAACATATGGAAGAAGGTACTCTGGTCAGATGAGACTAAAATTGAGTTCTTTAGCCATCTAGGAAATCGCTATGTCTGGTGCAAACCCAACACCTCTCATCACCCGAGATCACCATCCCCACAGTGAAGCACAGTGGTGGCAGCATCATGCTGTGGGGATGTTTTTCATTTGTAGGGACTGGGAAACTGGTCAGAATTGAAGGAATGATGGATGGCACTAAATAGAGGGAAAATCTTGAGGGAAACCTGTTTCAGTCTTCCAGAGATTTGAAACTGGGATGGAGGTTCACCTTCCAGCAGGACCATGACCCTAAGCATACTGCTAAAGCAACACTCAAGTGGTTTAAGGGGAAACATTTAAATGCCTTGAAATGGCCTAGTCAAAGCCCAGACCTCAATCCAATTGAGAATATGTGGTATGACTTAAAGATTGCTGTAGACCAGCGGAACCCATCCAACTTGCACACATGACTGTAAGTCGCTTTGGATAAAAGCGTCTGCTAAATGGCATATATTATTATTATTATTATTAACTTGATGGAGCTGGAGAAGCTTTGCCTTGAAGAATGGGAAACCAATTCCGATGGCTAGATGTGCCAAGCTTAAGGAGACATACCCCATGAGACTTGCAGCTGTAATTGCTGCAAAAGGTGGCTGTACAAAGTATTGACTTTGTGGGGTGAATAGTCATGCACGCTCAAGTCTTATTTCTTGTTTGTTTCACAATAAAAATATATTTAGCATCTTCAAATTGGTAGGCATGTTGTGTAAATCAAATGATACAAAACCCACAAAAATCCATTTTAATTCCAGGTCGTAAGGCAACAAAATAGTAAAAATGCCAAGGGGGTGAATACTTTCGCAAGCCACTGTATATGACGTGACAGTTGTTGCCAAGTGGATTCTGTCTTCTATTCCTTTTCACACATATCCTACAAATGCCTCAAATCCCATCTAACAATGCCAACATACATGTGTTTTAGTGAAATCTTCAAAGACAATGATTCCCAAACTCCTTTTTGTTTAAAATATGGTGGATGCAATTCTCTTGTTTATATTTAAACAGTCCCTTATTAGAGCGAGTGGGAGAACTTGGATGGCTTGAATTCTTGATCCTCTCCCCAGATTCAGACTCAATGGACTTGCTGTCCAGGAGAACAGCAGAACATATGGAAAAGGATTCGCAAGTATAAATTCAAACGCATGAGACTCCAAAACCGCACCCCACAAAAACATTCCATTCTTGAGATTGGTGGTTTGAAGTAGAGAGTACTTGTCGCATCTCATTCAGCAACGACAGATTCTGAGAAGTTATGAATTTAGCAGGGAATCTCAAAACAAATACATTGCCTTATAGTGAGACACCTCAATATGCTGTGTTGAAATTAACATAGTTCAGCTGAGATCTATAGACCTACACAAGAAGGACTACAGTCAGCTTGCCTGTTGTCTGGAAAATATACATATTTTCCTTGTCTGGATAATAATGTATAGATTTATTATCTCCCAGAGCATTTCCATACTTAGTTAAGTAACTACTTTAGTCTCAGCAAGACATCAGGGCTATGTTCCTGCATATACTCTTGTTTAGAAGTAGCTTCCTATACCTGGCTCCGAGTGGTGCAGAGGTCTAAGGCACTGCATCTCAGTGCAAGAGGCATCACTACAGTCCCTGGTTTGAATCCAGGCTGTATCACATCCGGCCGTGATTGACCTATGGGTAGGCCGTCATTCTAAATAAGAATTTGTTCTTAACTGACTTGCCTAGTTAAATATAAAATATTTGAGTTTCCACCCTGTTCCACAGAAAGTCAGTTTTATGTTTGTGGTCAAGACTTATTCCAAAGATAGCACATGATTGAGAACAGATATACAGTAAAATAATAATACAAATGTATTCAACTTTTATAGTGCTATTCATTGCATAAAGAATCTCAAAGCAATTTAAAGCAAAACAAAAAGGACAAGCAATTTAGAAAACAACAACTACATCATTCATGAGATGGAAGGTCATGTGTAAGGCTGGGAAAGTGCATGGCTTGAGTGGTCAGCGGAGGGAGGTGGTCAAATGGGGAGAGCAAGCAAAGATGGTCTCTGGAGCAAGTCCGGGGGCAGGCAGGCTGCAACATCAACCTATATGTGGTAACACATGTAGTGTTACCACGTATTTCCATATTATGTGATTTATTTTGTTTCTGTCTGCTCGTACAAGTGTTATATTCAAGGTTCCAAGACATCAACAAACTGCTTCCACACTATACAGACAAATGCCTCTTTCTCTCTCCCATCTCTCTCACACTTTTTTTTCTCTCTCTCCCATCTCTCTCACACTTTTTTCTCTCTCTCTTCCATCTCTCTCACACTTTTTTTTCTCCCTCTCTCTCTCTCTCTCTCTCTCTCTCTCTCTCTCTCTCTCTCTCTCTCTCTCTCTCTCTCTCTCTCTCTCTCTCTCTCTCTCTCTCTCTCTCTCTCTCTCTCTCTCCTTCTTCTTCTTCTTTCTCACCATCCCTCATTCCGAGCCCCTGATCCAGATGTGCTGTGCTCCCGGCGAAGTCTGAGGTGCCAGCTGAGGCAAGAGCGTTACCCTGGCGAGGAGAGACAAGGCGAGATGAAAGAGACACAGGGAGACAGTGGACGGATCCTTTTCTCCCTAACGTCTTTATTGGGAATCCACACTAGGAGCTCATCATGACACTAGGAGCTCCAGCCCATTGAGGCAGTCGCTCCAGGAAGCTGACCCCAAAATGCGTTATCACCCTGTTTAATATCAGCGATTGCTCACCTACAGTTTCATTACTGACATATTCCACATGTTCGTCCCTCTATTAATTAAAGGTTTGTGGAAACCACAGTGAAAATCCCTCTAAGCTCATACAGTTTATTCATGTAAATGACTCTTTATGATATCAGTGGTAAAGTGAGATGGAGTTGTGTGTATTCATTGCAGGGAAACATGTACAGTGCATTTGGAAAGTATTCAGACCTCTTGACTTTTTCCACATTTTTTTACGTTACAGACTTACTCGACATTGTTTTTTTCCCCTTATCAATCTAGACACAATACCCCATAAGGACAAAGCAAAAATAGGTTTTTAGAAGAAAAAAAGGAGATATCACATTTACATAAGTATAGTGTGGAAGCACCGATTACAGCATCAAATCTCCTTGGGTATGACTCTACAAGCTTGGCACACCTGTATTTGCGGAGTTTCTCTATTTCTCCCCTGCAGATCCTCTCAAGCTCTGTCAGGTTGGATGGGGAGCGTTACTGCACAGCTGTTTGCAGGTCTTTCCAGAGATGTTCGATTGGGTTCAAGTCCGGGCTCTGGCTGGGCCACTTAAGGACATTCAGAGACTTGTCCCGAAGCCACTCCTGCATTGTCTTGGCTGTGTGCTTAGGGTCCTTGTCCCGTTGGAAGGTGAACTTTTGCCCCCAGTCTGAGATACTGAGCGCTCTGGAGCTGAATTTCATCAAGGATCTCTCTGTACTTTCATAGTCTGAGGCCAATCTGGTTTCATCAGACCAGACCAGAGAATCTTGTTTTGAGTCCTTTCGGTGCCTTTTGGCAAACTACAAGCGGGCTGTCATGTGCCTTTTACTGGGTAATGGATTCTGTCTGGCCACTCTACCATAAAGGCCTGATTGATGGAGTGCTGCAGAAATGGTTGTACTTCTAGAAGGTTCTCCCATCACAGAGGAACTCTGGAGCTCTGTCAGATTGACCATCGGGTTCTTGGTCACCTCCCTGATCAAAGCCCTTCTCTTCCCCAAATGCTCAGTTTGGCCAGGCGGCCAGCTCTAGGAAAAGTCTTGGTGGTTCTAAACATCTATATAAGAATGATGAAGGCCACTGTATTCTTGGGGACCTTCAATGCTCAGAAATGTTTTGGTACCATTCCTCAGATCTGTGGCTCGACACAATCCTGTCTCGGAGGTCTACGGACAATTAATTTGACCTCATGGCTTGGTTTTTGCTCTGACATGCACTTTCAAGTGTGGGACCTTATATAGACAGGTGTGTGTCTTTCCAAATCATGTCCAATCACTTTAATTTACCACACGTGGACTCCAATCAAGTTGTAAATCAATGATAACAGGATGCACCTGAGCTCAATTTCAAGTCTTATAGCAAAGGTTCTGAATACTTATGTAAATAATGTATTTCTGTTTTTTATTTTTTTATACATTTGTAAAAATTGTAAAAACTTGTTTTTGCTTTCCCAATATGGGGGTATAGTGTATAGATTGATGAGGGAAACATTTTTTATTTAATCCATTTTAGAACAAGGCTATAAAGTAACAAAATGTGGAAAACGGGAAGTGGTCTGAATACTTTCAGAATGTACTGTATGTAGGAGTGTTTTGTGACTCCAGGTACAAGGGGGTTTATCATTCTTGCGTTATCAGCCCACTGTAAGCCCATGATGATGGCACGGAGGATGTTTTAGTGCAAGGAGTGAAGAAGCAGACCAGGGAGGTTAAACCTCTATGGGCGGTTCCTCATATGTCAATCCAAGAAGATTATGGGGATTTTATGCTTAGTCACCAATCCGAACCAAATAGAGGTTTTTGTGAATCAAATATTTAAATATTTAGACTTATGTCAATGAGGGAGAAATATGCTTTTCATTAGTTTTTGTTTAATTTTGTATGCTTTTAAAAATGTTGTTTTATAAAATGAATAATTTAATTGTTTATTCAGTCTCGTTTTCAAATAGTCAACATTGAAACTTGTTTTAAATGTGTGTTACAATTTGTTAAAATAGATAACCTAAAGCCGAACAAGAGCGCGAGTCCAGTGTTCACTGATTATTCTTGCACATCGTAGTTCACGAGCAGTTCCAAACATCTAAAGAATAAGCTATAGACAAGGGTTGAATATTTTCCTGGTATTTCACAAATGTTCCATCCCGAGAATAACCCGCTATTGTTCCAGGTAACCCGCTAAAGGTCCTGCTAAAGGTCAGTCTAAAGGTCAGTCTAAAGCATACAAAGCAATATAATATGCCTGGATTAGAGCCTTGATCGGCATGAAAAGTTAAGTCTGACGCTATCTGAGCCTGATGAGCCATACATTAAATATAATTAATTAAGCCCCAACAAAGAAAAAGCCCAAATGATTGTTCCGTTATACAATAAATACCCAATGATATAAAGTATTCAGACCCCTTCACTTTTCCCACATTCTGTCACGCTTCAGCCTTATTCAAAAATTGGTTACATTTTTAAAAATTCTCAGCAATCAACACACAATACCCAATAATGACAAAGTGAAAACAGGTTTTTAGACATTTTAGCAAATGTATAAAAAAACAGAAATACCTTATTTGCATAAGCATTCAGACCCTTTTGCTATGAAACTCAAAATTGAGCTCAGGTGCATCCTATTTCCATTGATCATCCTTGAGATGTTTCTACAACTTGGTTGTTGTCCACTTGTGATAAATTCAATTGATTGGACATGATTTGGAAAGGCACACACCTGTCTATATAAGGTCCCACAGTTGACAGCACATGTCAGAGCAAAAACCAAGCCCTGGGGTTGAAGAAATTGTTCTTAAAGCTTCGAGACAGGATTGTGTCAAGGCACAGATCTGGGGAAGGGTACCAAAAAATGTCTGAGCAAACAGGGTAGAAAGGCCATGGTCAGGGAGGTGACCAAGAACCTGATGGTCACTCTGACATAACTCTAGAGTTCCTCTGTGGAGATGGGAGAACCTTCCAGAAGGAAGGACAACCAACTATGCAGCACTCTACCAATCAGGCCTTTATGGAAGAGTGGCCAGACAGAAGCCAATCCTCAGTAAAAGGCACATTACAGCCCGCTTTGAGTTTGCCAAAAGGCACCTAAAGGACTCTCAGACCATGAGAAACAAGATTCTCTGGTCTGATGCAACCAAGATTGAAGTCTTTGGCCTGAATGCCTCCTCATCTCTGGAAGAAACCTGGCACCATCCCTACGGTGAAGCATGGTGGTGGCATCTTCATGCTGTGGAGTTATTTTCAGTAGCAGGGACTGGGAGACTAGTCAGGATCGAGGCAAAATTTAACAGAGCAAAGTACAGAGAGAACCAGAGATCCTGCTCCAGAGCGCTCCGGAGCTCAGACTGGGGTGAAGGTTCACCTTCCAACAGGACAAGGACCCTAATCACACAGCCAAGTCAACGCAGAAGAGTTTTCGGGACAAATGTCCGAATGTCCTTGAGTGGCCCAGCCAGAACCTGGACTTGAACCCGATCGAACAGTGGATTTGTGCCCATAGACTACGTTGTTGCCGGGGATGGCTGGTGAGGACCTGCCTTACAACAGGCTTACAAGCCCTCAGTCCAGCCTTTCTCAGCCTATTGCGGACAGTGTGAGCACTGATGGAGGGATTGTGCATTGTGCATCTCTGGAAAGACCTGGAAATAGCTGTTTAGCAACGCTCCCCATCCAACCTGACAGAGCTTGGGAGGATCTGCAGAGAAGAATGGGAGAAACTCCCCAAATACAAGTGTGCCAAGCTTGTAGCGTCATACCGAAGAAGACTTGACCCTGTAATCGCTGACTCTCTTTTCTGTATACATCAATTATGTTGCTCTTGCTGCTGGTGATTCTCTGATCCACCTCTACGCAGACGACACCATTCTGTATTCTTCTGGCCCCTCCTTGGACACTGTGTTAACTAACCTCCAGACGAGCTTCAATGCCATACAACTCTCCTTCCGTGGCCTCCAACTGCTCTTAAACGCAAGTAAAACTAAATGCATGCTTTTCAATCGATCGCTGCCCGCACCTGCTCGCCCGTCCAGCATCACTACTCTGGACGGCTCTGACTTAGAATACGTGGACAACTACAAATACCTGGGTGTCTGGTTAGACTGTAAACTCTCCTTCCAGACTCACATTAAGCATCTCCAATCCAAAATTAAATCTAGAATCGGCTTCCTATATCGCAACAAAGCATCCTTCACTCATGCTGCCAAACATACCCTCGCAAAACTGACCATCCTACCGATCCTCGACTTCGGTGATGTCATCTATAAAATAGCCTCCAACACTCTACTCAACAAACTGGATGCAGTCTATCCCAGTGCCATCCGTTTTGTCAACAAAGCCCCATACACTACCCACCATTGCGACCTGTACGCTCTCGTTGGTTGGCCCTCGCTTCATACTCGTCGCCAAACCCACTGGCTACAGGTTATCTACAAGTCTCTGCTAGGTAAAGCCCCGCCTTATCTCAGCTCACTGAGATAAGGCGTACTCGTAAGGGTACTCGTAGCACGCGCTCCAGCAGGTATATCTCACTGGTCATCCCCAAAGCCAATTCCTCCTTTGGTCGTCTTTCCTTCCAGTTCTCTGCTGCCCATGACTGGAACGAATTGCAAAAATCTCTGAAGCTGGAGACTCACATCTCCCTCACTAGCTTTAAGCACCAGCTGTCAGAGCAGTTTACAGATCACTGCACCTGTACTTAGCCTATCTGTAAACAGCCCATCTACCTACCTCCACCTGCACATTCATCTTCTGCCGATCTACCATTCCAGTGTTTAATTGCTATATTGTAATTACTTCGCCACCATGGCCTATTTATTTCCTTTGTGTGTAGTTTGGTTAGTAAAATCATTTGTGTAATACATTTTAGAATAAGACTGTAACGTAACAAAATGTGGGAAAAGTCAAGGGGTTCGAATACTTTCCGAAGGCACAGTACGCTACTGCGCATTACACACCACAGAAAAACCTAAAAGTCCATAAAAGGAGCTATGTTAAAAAATAAGGTGAACCCCGAAAGCAAGATGGAGATGTGTAAATTAGACGTACATTCAGTCCTAATATTATGGTTGCATATGCTGCAGCAAATGTAGGGACCATAATGGAAACAAGTCCCCGACTTTCTGTGCAATCTCGGTCACTTATTTAATTATTTGTCAAATCAAATCAAATCCAATTTTATTTGTCACATACACATGGTTAGCAGATGTTAATGCGAGTGTAGCGAAATGCTTGTGCTTCTAGTTCCGACAATGCAGTAATAACCAACAAGTAATCTAACTAACAATTCCAAAACTACTGTCTTATACACAGTGTGAGGGGATAAAGAATATGGACATAAAGATATATGAATGAGTGATGGTACAGAGCAGCATAGGCAGCATAGGCAAGATACAGTAGATGGTATCGAGTACAGTATATACAGTGCCTTGCGAAAGTATTCGGCCCCTTTGAACTTTGCGACCTTTTGCCACATTTCAGGCTTCAAACATAAAGATATAAAACTTAATTTTTATGTGAAGAATCAACAACAAGTGGGACACAATCATGAAGTGGAACGACATTTATTGGATATTTCAAACTTTTTAAACAAATCAAAAACTGAAAAATTGGGCGTCCAAAATGATTCAGCCCCCTTAAGTTAATACTTTGTAGCGCCACCTTTTGCTGCGATTACAGCTGTAAGTCGCTTGGGGTATGTCTCTATCAGTTTTGCACATCGAGAGACTGAATTTTTTTCCCATTCCCATTATGGCAAAAGGTCGCAAAGTTCAAGGGGGCCGAATACTTTCGCAAGGCACTGTACATATGAGATGTACATTGTGTATGTACTGACAAATAAAATCCATCCAAACTGTGCAGAGGCAATTTGATGAATGGAAAGCGTTTAATGACGTTCAGAGATTGTCAACCCAAGCCTTCGATACTGGGTAAGCCTACAAGTTTGGGAGGTAGGGATGTGTTTTCGGTTTGTCGAGATTGACATAGTCTATTTATTATGATGTTGAAAATGCAAACCATGTCGGTATGTTCTGTTTATTGGTTGTGTGGTGCATTGGCACAGAAGCCTGTTGGTGGAAATGAATTGCATATATTTTATATAATTATAAATATGGCATCAAAATGTTGAAAATCTGATTTCAACATTTGAAACAGGCAGGTAGAGTGAGCTCCTCTGTGGTGGTCATCTAACTCTCAACTTTCTGGCCCGTAGCCAAGTAGATATCCATGTTTATTAACACGGGGTGGCTACAGTTATTGTAATTTGTGATTGTAAATATTATTTTGAGTTCATGATATGAGGGGGGAGGGTGTTGCATTTATTTTACAGTACAAGGGGAGGTTCGTGAGAAGAAAGAAAAATACGTTGGGGAAGGGGGGGGGTGCATTACGATCTGTCCCTTTGTACCCTCCCCTTTATGTAACTTCTGTTCACAGCAGGCCACCATCTCATTTGTAGTGTGGAATTGTGCTTAGGTTTATTGCTTTTGGAAATATATCACTATATCCCTATCTAAAAATACTTGGAGTTAATGTACCTTGCTCTATTGTTGTGTTGCTGTTGAATTACAGTGCGTAATTCAGTATCAATGCCATTAGATCACAGTATCAATGACATTAGATCACAAAATGGTGTGGCTAGCAGACCTAACCACTGCAAAAAAAAATTATTGCCTTAAGAAGGAAGCCCCCACACGCTGGCAAGGCTGCATTGTGTCACGTTCTGACCTTAGTTCCTTTGTGATGTCTTTGTTTTAGTATGGTGAGGGCATGAGTTGGGTGGGCAGTCTATGTTCTTTTTTCTATGATTTGGTATTTCTGTGTTTGGCCTGGTATGGTTCTCAATCAGAGGCAGCTGTCAATCGTTGTCCCTGATTGAGAACCATACTTAGGCAGCCTGTTTTCACCCTTGAGTTGTGGGTGATTATTTTTCTGTTTAGTGTGGTTTGCACCTGACGGAGCTGTTTCGGTTGTGCTTTTTTTGTTTCTTTATTTTATAGTGTTCAGTTTAAATAAATAACATGAACACTTACCACGCTGCATCTTGGTCCTATCCTTCCAACAGCCGTTACACATTGGGTCTTCTCATTTTTAAATATTGTTATTCTGGAATTGTCCACTGCTTGTTCTCATGGTGCCAATGAAAGAACCTTATTAATGTGGTCAAAATGCAGCTGGAAGTGTTTGATCTCTTGAACCTTATTAATGTGGTCAAATGCAGCTGAAAGTGTTTGATCTCTTGAACCGTATTAATGTGGTCAAATGCAGCTGGAAAAGTAAGATCTCTTGCAGTGAGGAGTGGTCCTTCTGTAGCTCAGTTGGTAGAGCATGGCGCTTGTAACGCCAGGGTAGTGGGTTCGATCCCCGGGACCACCCATACGTAGAATGTATGCACACATGACTGTAAGTCGCTTTGGATAAAAGCGTCTGCTAAATGGCATATATTATTAAATCAAAAGGTTAACTCGGGTGGGAAGGGGTGGGTTTATTTTGGGTTTATAATTAATCTTGTTTATATTTTACTTGTAATGGTGGAATCAATTAGCATATTATTGCTTGGTAGGTGCATGTTCTATAAATGTAGCTTATGTTATTGATAAGCATGTAATGATTATCATGTGTTATACAAGTGGTGGGTCTAATCCTGAATGCTGATTGGTTAAAACCACATTTCAGCCGGTGTCTATTCCAAAAGTTACCACCGGCTTAAGCTATGACGTTAAAATGCCTATTTACTCTGTTCCATCTGACTGCGCAATCCACTGTCTCATCAGACCAGCCAGGCAATTTATAAACTTGATCTCCATTAAATAAAGCATCTAGACATTATCTCACATTTCTTTTAGACCACCATTTAGTTTTCAACAGGGGAGATTTGTATAAACATTGATGTCTGACTCTCTGAGAGTTGCAACATTGTTTCAATATTCAAATTCAATCTCCAGCTGTCCCATAGTAATGAAAGTGTCGGGGTCAGGAATTGGGATGAGACAGACAGGTAGGCAGTGTTTCTCAACCAGTCAAAATCATGAATCAGCTGGCATCATTTTTATGGATAGATACAAAGAAATGTCAAATGAAAAAAGGTAAAGCAAAACGAAGCGACGCTAGTTTGCGGTCTTTCCAGCTTCAGTTTGAAGTGATTGTTTTAGCTGTGTTGTTGGCTAGCTCCTCTGACGAGTGAGCCCATTTTCTATGCCAGGCAAAATTGCGCCTCATTAACTCATTGTTATTGATGTATCCAAATAAATGTCAGCTTAAACAAATGCAAATGCAGCTACTTTGCTGTCATTCTGGCTGCACTTTTTGATGTGACTGTAAGTTAGCCATAGTTTGCTAGCTAGGGATAAGGAAAATAATGTTTCCAGCCAGTGTGGCAATGGAACATTTAGAACAAACGACTGGGTCACGTCCATAGATACAGAACAAAAAGACTGAACGACTAGGTCACGTCTCTGGCAACCAAACCGATAGAACGAGCAACCAGCCGGCTTGGGTAGCAACCCTAGATTTGTGTCGGAACTATATCTTGTGGAAGGATGAAATAGTATGAATACATTTATCAAAATAACATTTTTAATGAAAACATGTCAATCATTATTTGAAAATGTTGATAATCCGTTGTATAAAAGTGATAATGCCCTCGAGGCCGGTGTTTGGAGGATATATTGCCGGCCCTCTAATTCGTCTCGGGCCTAACAACTCATTGCCAATATATCCTCCAAAAACCAGCTTCTCGTGCATTATCACTTAAATATGGCCGTGTGCTGACAAGGTATTTGTCATTTGTCCAATGCTGTTAATTCTGCCGAGTGACTGAATGGGTGCCATTTTATTTCATTTTGAGCACCTGCCCCCTGCACTACATTGTCGGAACTAGAAGCACAAGCATTTCGCTACACTCGCATTAACATCTGCTAACCATGTGTATGTGACAAATAAAATTTGATTTGATTTGATTTGATGATGAACCACAAGTTAAAACAGAAATAGGTTGAAGCTCTTGCTCTCTATTGCCCCCATCACTCTTGACAAATGGACCACTCATAGAGAGCCCTCATTGAGTGAGTTGTAACTTTAAGCGGCCCATCGCAGGTGAAGGTGATTTCTCTCCTCCTGCTCCAACTCAGCCTCCGATCTCTGGCCTCCATCAAAGGTGAACCTGCCGCCCCAGGTTCAGATTAACTCCACTGTCAGACCAAAGGCCTCCCCTCCTGCCCCTTTCCACCTCAACTCACACATCTCCTACAACAGGGGAAATTAAGGCTAGTTTAGCAGATCTTACAGCACAACTAAACACCGCCCCAGATCGCTGACAGATTGACTGGCTGGCTCAATCCATTGTCACACTACTTGACTTATCTCTGCCTCTGGCCAAAAGCAGCTTCTCCGGGCCCACTCCCATACTCTCTTTCTCTCTCTCTCGCTCTCCTTCTTTCTTTCTTTCTTTCTGTCTGTCTGTCTGTCTGTCTGTCTGTCTGTCTGTCTGTCTGTCTGTCTGTCTGTCTGTCTGTCTGTCTGTCTGTCTGTCTGTCTGTCTGTCTGTCTGTCTGTCTGTCTGTCTGTCTGTCTGTCTGTCTGTCTGTCTGTCTGTCTGTCTGTCTGTCTGTCTGTCTGTCTGTCTGTCTGTCTGTCTCTCTCACTCATACCAGGGGTGAAAGTAAACCAGTAAGTTCTAGTACGGCGTCCTAAACAGTAGGGTTACACCGTACCGGTAAAATGTGAGCCTATCACAATCACCCAATGTCATTATACTTTCAGGTTTTTTTTTGTGACAGATGTTTCTTTCTACCTTGAAAGTAGGATAAAACTTAAATACATTGACTTAACCTGACTAACAGGTTGTTGTATCAGTCTATTTCCAACCTAATCATCAGAACTATGTACATGTTGAAAATGCGTTGAAAATTCCAAGTAAATTTTTTAAAAATCATATATTCAATAAGGGGGTTGAAATTATGTTGAGTTTCGTATTTGATTAGACATACATTATTTGGCCTTGTTTCAATATTGATAGTAAAATGGTATGTTTGAATCAACGTCATTGTTTAAAAGTCATGCCATTATCCTAAATAAAGAGGTATATTGCAATAAAAGGTGAAGCCACAGTCTAACGATTCCTGCATGAGCAGTGGCTCCTACTGGTATATGAGGGGTAATGCGCTTCAGTGAGAACAAGTCTACCATCCAGAGCCTCGTTTCCCAGAGCCTTTTGTAGTCTTAAGATCATCGTTTGAACCATCTTATGATATACGCTACATGACCAAATGTATGTGGACACCTGTTCGTCAAACATCTCATTCCAAAATCATGGGCATTAATATGGAGTTGGTCCCCCGTTTGCTGCTATAACAGCCTCTACTCTTCTGGAATGGCTTTCCACTAGATGTTGGAACATTGCTGCAGGGACTTGCTTCCATTCAGCCACAAGAGCATTAGTGAGGTCGGGCGATTAGGCCTGGCTTGCAGTCTGCATTCCAATTCATCCAAAAGGTGTTCGATGGGGTTGTGGTTAGGGCTCTGGGCAGGCCAGTGAAGTTCTTCCGCACAGATCTTGACAAACCATTTCTGTATGGACCTTGCTTTGTGCACAGAGGCATTGCCATGCTAAAACAGGAAAGGGCCTTACACAAACTGTTGCCACAAAGTTGGAAGCACAGAATCGTCTACAATGTCATTGTATGCTGTAGAGTTAAGATTTCCCTTCGCTGGAAGGAAGGGGCCTAGCACAAACCATGGAAAACAGCCCCAGACCATTATGCTGCAGAGTCCAATGGTGGCGAGCTTTACACCACTCCAGCCGACACTTGGCATTGTGCATGGTGATCTTAGGCTTCTATGCAGCTGAAGCTCCCGATGAACCGTTCTTGTGCTGATGTTGCTTCCAGAGGCAGTTTGAAGTTTTGCAACCGAGGACAGACCATTTTTTTACGTTACGGGCCTCAGCAATCGGTGGTCCCGTTCTGTAAGCTTGTGTGTCCTACCACTTCGTGGCTGAGCCGTTGTTGCTCCTAGACGTTTCCACTTCACAATAACAGCACACCGGGCAGCTCTAGCAGGGAAGAAATTTGATGGACTGACTTGTCAGAAAGATGGCATCCTATGACGGTACAACATTGAAAGTCACTGAGCTCTTCAGACGGGTCATTCTACTGTGAATGTTTGTCTATGGAGATCGCAAGACTTTGTGCTCGATTTTATACAGCTGTCAGCAATGGGTATGACTGAAATAGCAGAATCCACACATTTGAAGGGGTGTCCACATACCTTTGCATATATAGTGGATCTTTAGTAGTGGAGCTGTTTCCCAGAGCCTTTGTAACTTGGCTCTTAAAAA
The DNA here is from genome assembly GCF_021184085.1 of Oncorhynchus gorbuscha. Lineage (NCBI taxonomy): Eukaryota > Metazoa > Chordata > Actinopteri > Salmoniformes > Salmonidae > Oncorhynchus > Oncorhynchus gorbuscha. The sequence continues at coordinate 56,084,630 of NC_060178.1, forward strand.
TCTTTGCACATCTACAAGTGATCCAGTCCATAGAGACTCGTAGAGCAGCCAAACTGCATCGTTAGATTGCTCTTCCGCATCACTTTATTCACAGAAGATCTCCGCTAAACATAGACTCAATATGTTTAATGCAAGGAAACTTAAATCAGTTTTACCTAATTTCTATCAGTACGTTAAATGTGCAACCAGAGGGGGAAAAAATCTGGACCACCTTTACTCCACACACAGAGATGCATACAAAGCTCTCCCTCGCCCTCCATTAGGCAAATCTGACCATAATTCTATCCTCCCGATTCCTGCTTACAAGCAAAAATTTAAGCAGGAAGCACCAGTGACTCGATCTACAAAAATGTGGTCAGATGAAGCAGATGCTAAGTTACAGGACTGTTTTGCTATCACAGACTGAAATATGTTCAGTGATTCTTCCGATGGCATTGAGGAGTACACCCCATCAGTCACTGGCTTTATCATTAAGTGCTCTGAGGACATCCAGAAGCCATTGGATTACAGGCAACATTCGCACTGAGCTAAAGAGTAGAGCTGCCACTTTCAAGGAGCGGGACTCTAACCCGGAAGCTTATAAGAAATCCCGCTATGTCCTCTGACTAACCATCAAACAGGCACACCTATGTGAGAATGCTAGTCATTGACTACAGCTCAGCGTTCAACACCATAGTGCCCTCAAAGCTCATCAATAAGATAAGGACCCTGGGACTAAACACCTCCCTCTGCAACTGGATCCTGGACTTCCTGACGGGCCACCCCCAGGTGGCAAGGGTAGGTAACAACACATCTGCCACGCTGATCCTCAACACGAGGCCCCCTCAAGGGTGCATGCTCAGTCCCCTCCTATACACCCTGTTCACGCATGACTGCATGCCCAGGCCACGACTCCAACGCCATCATTACATTTGCCGATGACACAACAGTGATAGGCCTGATCACCGACAACAATGAGACAGCCTATAGGGAGGAGGTCAGAGACCTGACTGTGTGGTGCAAGGACAACAACCTCTCCCTCAACATGATCAAGACAAAGGAGATGATTGCGGACTACAGGAAAAGGAGGACCGAGAATGCCCCCATTCTCATAGTAGTAGTAGAGCAGGTTGAGAGCTACAAGTTCCTTGGCGTCCACATCACCAACAAACTAACATGGTCCAAGCACACCAAGACAGTCGTGAAGAGGGCACGACAAAACCTATTCTCCCTCGGGAGACTGAAAAGATTTGAGAGAGTATGGTTGCATCATTGCCTGGGTATGGCAACTGCTCGGCCTCCAACCACAAGGCACTACAGAGGGTAGTGCATACGGCCCAGTACATCACTGGGGCCAAGCTTCCTGCCATCCAGGACCTCTATACCACGCGATGTCAGAGGAAGGCCCTAAAAATTGTCAAAGACTCCAGCCACCTTAGTCATAGACTGTTCTCTCTGCTACCGCACAGCCAGCAGTATCAAAGCGCCAAGTCTAGGTCCAACAGGCTTGTTAACAGCTTCTACCCCCAAGCCATAAGACTCCTGAACAGCTAATCATAGGGCTACCCAGACTCCTCTTTTATGCTGCTGCTACTCTCTGGTTATTATCTATGCATAGTCACTTTAACTCCTACCTACATGTACATATTACCTCAATTACCGCAACTAACCAGTGCCCCCACACGTTGACTATGTACCGGTACCCCTGTATCTATCTATTTTTTACTTTACACTTATTTTTCTTCAAACTTCTTGTAAGTAAGCATTTCACTGTACTCGGCGCATGTGACAAATAACATTTGATTTGATTTGAAGTCTTTGAATGTCCTTGAGAGGCCCAGCCAGAGCCCGGACTTGAACCCAATCGAACATTTCTGGAGAGACCTGCAAATAGCTGTGCAGTAACACTTCCCATCCAATCTGAGAGAGGTTGAGAGGATCTGCAGAGAAGAATGGGAGAAACTCCCTAAATACAGGTGTGCCAAGCTTGTAGGGTCCTACCCAAGAAGACTCGAGGCTGTAATTGCTGCCAAAGGTTCTTCAACAAGGTACTGAGTAAAGGGTCTGAATACTTATGTTTTGACATTATGGGCTTTTGTGTGTAGATTGGTGAGGGGGGGGGGACAATTGAATCAATTTTAGAATAAGGCTGTAATGCAACAAAATGTGTAAAAGGCAAGGGGTCTAAAACTTTCCGAATGCACTGTAAAACTAGGCTACACTGCATGACACACTGTGATGGGTAGAATATACCTGGCCAAAAAGGTCTATATCGGGGCATGCGGACTAGGCCTACTGATGTTCGGTTCAGTTTGAGAAGGAGAGCGTGAAGATGAGGAGCGGTGGTGAGCTTGCTCGTACTATAATTGATTTGAATAAAAAACAATATGTTATCGTTGCCCATAATGAAGCTATTTATCCGAGTTATTGACCTCACAGTGAACCATGTTCAAGTCGTTTAAATCATTGACATTGCTATCAGATGGTAGCCATGGAGATGGACAGCGCATGAGCGCTGAAATTAGGCTAATTCGAGAAAGGCCTAATTCATTTAAAAAGTCTTTAAGCAGTCTTCACAGTATAGGAAAAAGTAACAACAAGTATACACTCACAATTAAGTAAGTTGCTCTGGATAAGATTGTCTGCTAAATGACTCAAATGTTTCAAAAAATATATATCATGATAATAACTTGACTTTAGGTTACCAACAACAAAAGGGCTTTGTGTTGGAGCCTATTTCTTCCTTTTCAATAAATAAAAGGTAGGCCTAGCGGTTTCACAGACAGAATTGTAGCCTACTATCAGCCAATTCCTTCAGTCCCCATGCACTCCTTAAATAGCTCAGTGTCAATGAAGGGCTTGGTGTGTTAAGTTAAAACCAGGACTCAAATTGAGGGGGTAAAAGCATAGGTCTACCCCTTTGTTAGCTTAAGATTTAAAAAGTTATTTAACGGACCTGATTACATAAAGCGATTTATGATGACACTTTCGTCCGCAATGCTAGAAACACGCTGTAAAATGCCGGAGAAAGACGTGACTCCGATGCATATGGGATATATTTTGCTTGTCTCTATGACATTCAGAGACCGCACTACAAACTTCTATAGCCGAGGAGACAAAAAATGTGACTTTGCTTGGGAAGTAAGATGTGATTCTGTCACTATGAATTGACGTTAAACTTTTCAACAAGCTATTAAACAACATACAGCGAGAAGGAATGAAAATGATTTTGTTTGGGCCATAATGTTATTATTATTTCAAGCCTGCCATTTAAGAAATAAATTGGGAAGCACCTGTAACATGTTACAGGCTGGCAGGAGTGCTCAGCATTTCAACAACACATCAATAACAGCACTTCAACAACATGCCTAGACATTTTGCATTTAGGCTGTATTAAAATGAAATGTATAAATCAGTTAGAGCGTTGGACTAGTAACTGAAAGGTTGCAAGTTCGAATCCCCGAGCTGACAAGGTACAAATCTGTCGTTCTGCCCCTGAACAGGCAGTTAACCCACTGTTCCGAAGCCGTCATTGAAAATAAGAATTTGTTCTTAACTGACTTGCCTAGTAAAATAAAGGTAAAATAAAAAAAATAATAAAAAAACATGTTTTCCATGTGGTTGATAGCATTCCATTCCTAGCCATTATTATTACCTCCCCTTAGCAGCCTATGGAGATCATACAAAATTAATAGGGATTCTATATGTAATTCTATGATTAGACCCATAACAAAAATGAACACATAGTAAGTGCCGTACTGGTAAGAAATGTAATCTACTTTCGCCCCTGACACTCACTTCCCATCTTTCTCCGCACTATCTTTCCAGCTTGTCCAGAGAAAATATATAACACGGGTTATTGTTGAGTTAACAGGTTCTAAAGGGCGAATAGATAGCATCGGCTCAGAGACTTGCCATGTCACAATGTTGCTTTGTGGTTTTCAAGAGAAACACAGTGTCGGTTAATGTTTCTTTTCATCTAATAGAGACCTCATGCTCTGTTTATGAGAAACTCTTAGCTCCTGGAACCCTCCTTCATACGCTAGGTTATGATACAGACGTACATTTTCAGCTGGAACAAATTTACCAGGGATGTTTTTTCTCTGTATCCCCAAGTAGGCCTGATGCCCCTGTCATTTCAACATGTCTTCATGGAGATCACTGGAAAATGTGTTACTCTCGGTTACTATAGTAAAGCTCATGAATGTTTAGTGTTGAGAGTCCCATTTTAGAATTAAAGCTAACCTCTTAAAGGTCCAATGCAGCCGTTTTTATCTCAATATCAAATCATTTCTGGGTAACAATTAAGTACCTTATTGTAATTATTTTAAATTTGACAAAAAAAAATTAAAAAATAAACAAAAATAGCTTATTTTGCTAGGATTGTCTGGGATTGGTCTGAGTGGGGAGCGGAAAACTGAAAACAAACTGTTATTGTCAGAGAGGTTTGGAGCTATCTTTATTATTGGTCTATTAATTCATTTACCACCTTGTTATGTTAGCAGGCAGGCCAAAACTCCATCCCACCAAAAACAGTTCTTACACTAAAAGGGCATTATCATCATTTTCACAGTATTATCCCAACCTCGTAAATGGGAAAATGTATACAGTGCCTTCGGAAAGTATTCAGACCCACATTTTGTTATGTTACAGCCTTGTTCTAAAATGGATTGAATAGTCCCCCCCCTCATTAATCTACACACAATACCCCATAATGACAAAGTGAAAACAGGTTTTTAGAAACGTTTGCAAAATTTGCACCAACCTGACAGAGCTTGGGAGGATCTGCAGAGAAGAATGGGAGAAACTCCCCAAATATAGATGTGCCAAGCTTGTAGAGTCATACCCAAGAAGACTCGAGGCTGTAATCGCTGCCAACGGTGCTTCAACAAAGTACTGATTAAAGGATCTGAATACTTAAGTTATGTAATATTTCAGTTTTTTTATTTTTTTTATTTTACAGTTTTTGCTTTGTCATTATGGGGTATTGTGTGTATTGATGAGGGAAAAATTTATGAGGGAAAAAACGATTTAATCAATTTTAAAATAAGGCTGTAACGTAACTAAATGTTGAAAAAGTCTAGTGGTCTGAATACTTTCCGAATGCATTGTATAAAACACAGGAAATCAGTTTTGACTGCAATGGATCTTTAAGACATCTATTAAATTTAACAGTGTTTATAATTAGTACTGTCAGGCAATGATAGATGATAAACCTTTACCAAAAGTTTTGAAACCCCTTTGCTTGGGTGAGAGCTGTCATTTGTGTCTCTTGTCAGCGTCATGTTTTCCTGAACAACTCCCCTGACCTGGCAAGCCTCCTGCCCTCAAAAGCACTATCCCTTTCCCTATTATGTGTAAGGATGGGGAGGGGGGGGGGCATTGCTCCAATCAGTGAGCTGCTCACTGTGCCTATCCAAACACAGGGGCTTGTTTTGCTAAAGCTGTGGAAAGAAGAAGAACCCTCTTAAATCAATGCTTTATTTACTGCACTGCACATGCAAGGTTGTTATGCGTGAAACCACAGGAGGCAGAGGCTGGCACACCCCCAGCTAGCTCCTGCAAGCATACCTCTCACTATAGAGGGAAAAAGTAGGCTACAAGGGGAAAATATATTTAGCATGGGTATATATGGTGTATTAATGTATATCAATTTCTATCCAATTGTTTTTATGTATACCTAAATATGACGTTGTGTATATGATATTTTAAGTATACAACTATGTGCCTCACTACTTACAGTACATGAAAAATAATTGAATGGTACTGTACAAATTCATTTTTGCATCTTTTCATAGCTATAGTGGTAGGGGATTAGGGCTTAGATGCAATCTGTAGCACTATAGCGCGATTGTGATTGAAATTTAAAGGCAATGTTCCTGCGTTCACGGAGACAGCATTTATGGTAAACTACTGCATATATCGGCTCAATCGGAAATTACCTTTACATTTCAATTGTGCTATAACACAGATCTTTCGCACTACGCATTGAATCTAGCCCTAGGTCATCAAACTGCCCTAGGTCATCAAACTGCTCTAGGTCATCAAACTGCCCTAGGTCATCAAACTGATCTAGGTCATCAAACTGCCCTAGGTCATCAAACTGCAATGGGTTGAGTCCATTGTTGACAGATTTTGAGTTGTTTCAGGTTTGACATGGGGGAGTGTGTCTGCTGTCCAGGTGTCATTCGATCTGAAGAGGAATGTAGAAATAACACAGATTTATTGTTCCTGTTTGAGTGAGTGTTTGTAATGGCAAGAAGATCAATTATTTCCTTACCTGGAGGAGGCATTTAAACAGTTTTGAAGTAGTTGTGAGGCTTTCAGCACACTCCATTGCCTTGATACGTAAAGGCCACATGCATTTCAGATTGCAAAGGTGAATTGTCATTTAGATTGAATTTTTATTGCCGGCCGATGGCACTTCTCTGAAATGAAGTCTGGAGGTACTTTCCATCCACTAAGACAGTGTAATGTCGTGTTCTTTTATGAGACATTGGAATGGAATTCAAAATGACTGTTTTGGGTACGTCAGCATCCAACCTGCATCAGTGACCTAGATTAAATGTAAACCTAAATAGTGATATGAAAGGAACTACATTTTATGTTGTATTGTAATTTCAATAAATGTCCTTAATATATCTACAGTAATAGTGGAATGCAGTGGAGTGCTGCTGAGGGGAGGACAGCTCATACTAATGGCTGGAACAGAGCAAATGGAATGGCATCAAACATATGTATTTGATACCATTCCACTAATTCTACTCCAGCTATTAGCACAAGCCCATCCTCCTCAAATAATCTTTAAGAGTCATATGAGGCCTAAACAACTGGTCACTGGTTAAAAGGCTCTTGTTGTGACTGTAAACAAAGGCTCTAACTCTAGATAATGGTTTACTCTGTGCCTTGCTCGGGGAGATGCAATGGCCAGTCTCAGTTGCTTAATTATCGTCCTAATTTGTATTAGTGCTAGCTATCCTCTCAGGGATAATTATGTATCTAGTGTGTGGGAGCGCTTAATGAGGTTCAACTTAAGTCTTTACATGGAATAAAGGTTCAGCAGCCTCACTATGGGAAACAAACAGTGCAAGGCTTCCACTGCATTTTTTTACTTTTATTTTTTGTCTTATATTGTAGATGTTTATGGTGCTCCTTAAGTGGTGCGAGGCTTCTCCACAAGTCCCTTTTGAACATGGCACACGGGAGCACTCTCTATCTGAAGGCCACACATTAAGGGCTGACGGCTACAGGGCTGTGCTGAGCCTCTTTAAACATGACACTTCTTTAGCTAGTGGCATTTCAGTGCTGTCAGGGCTCGCTCTCTATTGCATCTCCACCTCTCTGGGTGCACTGACCCTATACGTGATAAAAATCAAAGAATGCTCTTATCAGATCCATGTCGTCCACCGTTATCCACTGTGTTATTGCTCCCCCCCTCCTCCAGTGACATTTCCAAGGAACACCGACTACTAACGTGCAACAAAATTCCAAGTGCACTGAAACTAATCCTGTTTGGTAGGTGTTGATCGCACCGATTAGAGCTCTTCCCTGGGTCTTGATATCAACTGGATTTTCCATGCCTTATCATAAAAAGGCAATCTCTCTCTCTCTTTCTTTCTCTATCCTCGTGTCTGTAAATGATACCAAACCTGTAACATACTACTCATCCCTTTTCCCTTGTGATTGAACATAGTAGGCTACATGGCTAACAATGCTTAATTTACAAAGTAAACCCCACCCACCTGGGTGCTTGGTTTCTCGGCACCTAGGTTGTTTTTACTGGGGGTTAGGAAGGGAAACCATCTCATCTGTGACTGGGGGGATTTATTAGTGAGAGTAAGATAATTGCTACCCATAGGCCATTGAGGGCTGATTTACAACTGCTAATACTTGGGGTTCCTTGAGCCATTCTTCAGCGTACTTATCTCCAACCATGCCCGCGGCGCTGAGGAGAGAGGGGTCACGGTGAACGATGAGGGATGGGCTCGGCAAACCCTCCACTCAAAGCAATTTGGCTGAGACTAATGTGTGAGGAAGCAGCTAGCCTCCACACATCAACAGTGTAGGTCAGCTTGGAGCTGACAGGCATCTGTTGTTCTAAGCCAGCCCTGCACACAACCTGTCTAGATCTATGCATTTCTGTTTCGGAAGGAGAAACTCCATTTTCTCCACATCAGTTTCCCTTACAGAGGAGAACACTTCTAGAATAGGCTGAGACCAAGGTTATAATGCTCTAAACAGGATATGGTTTCTTGAATAAACGTGTGGTCATATGTACAATGCAGTGGAGGCTGCTGATGGGACGATGGCTTATTATAATGGCTGGAATGGAGTCAATGGAATGGTATCAAACATGTTGTTTCCGTGTGGCTGATACCATTCCATTGACTCCATTCCAGCCATTACTAATAGCCGTCCTCCCCTCACCAGCCTCCACTGGTACAATGAACTTGGCCTGCTTCTTGACCTGCAAAACTGACTTGAAACATTACATTTTTTACATTACATTTTCTTAGTCACAGACTAAAGCCCTGCTTATACCTGCTTCTAACATGCATCCTTTTTCCTGATCTTGTCCACATTCTAATTGTGCCCACATTTTTAAACAGGTGTAGATTACTAAAATACACATTGTGATCTGATTGTTATCAGACAGGCATTGTGTCTGAATATCTTACAAGTGTAGACGGATTTGGACAGTGAAGCTATATAAATCCTCATAATTCCGCCCTCTAAGATCATTGACAGGTGATGTCATTGATTTATATCATCAATACTTCTCTTACATATTATTGTTAAAGAATATCTGCCAAGTAATTTGCATACAGGTAGGGACCAGGATATCTGGTCAAAATGCAGACACAGTGGATGGATAATTGACACGTTTTAATACCATGTGTAGATGCAACAATGTGGGCACAATCAAAATGTGGGTAAGATCAGGACAAAGAATGCATGTTAGCCCCAGGTATAAACACAGCTTAAGAGTAGATCATAAAAATAAGACAGCAGGTGTGAATGTGTGCATATGTGCTTGTGAGTGCCTGTGTTTCTGTAAATGTTGGGTTTTGTCCTCATCCAGGTCAGGACCGTGTTGGTAATGTTGATTATAGTACCTCCACACAGGTACGTAAGAATGTTTTAGAGGGGAGCATGGTTGGAGGCGAAACAGGAAATGAAGAGTCTTGGGCCTGTCTGTCCACGATGATCCTCTAGCTGACCGGGAGGCAGGAGGGCTTCAGTGATCGCACTCATCTGGGAGGTCACGGGTTCAAAACCCAGGTGTTGTGCATTGCAGCAGGCCACTTCCAGTCTAAACAGTGTAAATTATTTTGTGGAATGCGAACGCTAACCCAGGATCAAAGAGGCCTGGCCTAATAAGAGGCCGTTTCTTCTACTGTATCTGTGAGCAGGGGCGTCTTGCAAAGATTATTTTAGAGGAGGCACGAAGTATGTGAGCATGGAGGGGGGGAGAATTTAGCATTTTGAATTTTTCAAACACCAAAAGCAGCTTTTTCATGCAATCTAGAGCCATTATCATTATGCCTAATTTGATGTAAATAAAAATATGTATATTTTGCTGCATAGGTTATCAGTCATTCGGACTAGTGTCAGCTATCAAAATCATCCACCCTCGTTTTCTCGCTCAAAGGCTTAATTAAGCCAGACAGAATATTAATACATGTCCTACTGCTACTATAGGCCTATAGGTCCTATTACTGCAACATTCAAATTAACAAAAATGTATCTGAAAGGAATCCACACACATCAACAACCGTCGTGTTATATTTAGCTTGATAACACAAGATCGATTTTGATCTCTACTACGATATATAAGTGTCAAGTGTTTTCAAAATGCAGCCTATACCATAGCCTACTGTAGCCTATCAAAGCTAGTTGCACACATAGGCCTATAATATCAGATGTAAAGTGAAGATGAAAGTGAGAATAGTAAGGTAGAAACCCACTCAAAAACACAGCCCGTGCTTTTTCTTGATCTACAGTATATATTATCGAAAAAGAGGACATTGTAAGGTTTCTAGTGAACCTAAGGTTACGAATCAACTGTCAAAATTGAGTTCAATTGTGTTCTAGCAGTTAGGGCCCCTGCATATAGGCCTACTCTGTTTGTGTGGTTTTGACTCTGGCCCATGCCCTTATGGACAAGATAACTTGATTTAGTTACACAATTCAAATATGGACAGTCCAGGGATATTTTTACCCCCGATCTTGATAACAAATTATCAGACATTTTTTTTAAAGATAGTTGTATTTAAAGTGGAACTGACAGTGTTTGAACTACTTTGCAGATATGAAACAAACAGAACAATCATAATATCAGTTTTTTTAAATCCCAGGTCATGCTACAAAACCAACTTTATAAGAGGTATCTATTTTACTCAAAATACCATGAAGTACAGTGGCTTGCGAAGGTATTCACCCGCAATGGCATTATTCCTATTTTGTTGCTTTAAAACCTGGAAATGAAATAGATTTTGGGGGATTTGTATAATTGGATGTACACAACATGCCTACCACTTTGAAGATGCAAAATACATTTTATTGTGAAACAAACAAGAAATAAGACAAACAAACTGAAAACTTGAGCGTGCAATACCCCACACACACACTTTGTAGAGCCACCTTTTGCAGAAATTACAGCTGCAAGTCTCTTGGGGTATGTCTCTATAATCTTGGCACATCTAGCCACTGGGATTCTTGCCCATTCTTCAAGGCAAAACTGCTTCAGCTCCATCAAGTTGGATGGGTTCC